>NW_017306360.1:2334342-2338092 GCF_000935625.1 Nanorana parkeri | reverse complement strand
GGGGGGAGGGCGGCATTGCTGTTTTGCCTAGGGCAGCAGCATTTGTAAATACACCGCTGCCTACGGCATCGCAGAGTATTTCAGGAGAGGAGAGTTATAGAGGAAGGAGCAGAGTCTTCCAGCAATGCAAAGTATTTCAGGAGAGGAGAGTTAGATAGGGGAAGGAGCAGAGTCCTCCAGCAATGCAGAGTATTTCAAGAGAGGAGATAAGATAGAGGAAGGAACAGAGTCCTCCAGCAGCATATAGAAGCAATGCAAGATACATGCATGATGCAGTGAGAGACTCACCTCTGTGCCCATGCACCTTTTGGCTAAGGCTGAGCTATTGGAAGAAAACAGTAACATACATTTTTTTTCTCTTCCTTGTTTTCTAGATCATTAAGAAGTATGAGATCAGACCCGACCCTCGAGGTGTAGAGGTTTCTGCTATGGCAAGGGGTCTCCTGACCCCAAGCCATCCAATTAACCTCCAGTTTCTGAACAGAACTTCCTCTAAGTCACTCTGAACGTCGGTAAGATCACAGAAGGATGATCTTTATATCAGGAAAATGGCGGCACCTTGTCCAGTAACTGGCATCATGCTTCAAGCTTGAAGGAAGGCGCCAGAATCCTAGAATCTACACCGTGAACTTCCACCTGAAAACATACACTTTAGGCCGAGTTTTTTTTTCATTACATTTAGAGTGGACCTGTTGCTCTTACACTGCTGAGGCAGCCATTTTTTTTCCTCTGAACTGGTAAGATCACAGAGACATGATCTGCATTCAACTTTCACTGGACAGGCTTCAGTAATGAGAATTCTTATTTGGCTGCTATGAGTTACCGAACTCTATATTGTTTACTGCGCTGTTTGATGAATAAGGTGGAGAAAGGACATATTCAAAGTGCTTCACTTTTTTTCCAACCATTTTACCTAATAATTACTTTGCGCAAGATGCACTTTGTAGAAAGGTAGCATGTTAAAGCCCAACTCCAGACAAAACTATTTTGATACTTTTTGTTTAAAGTAGAAAAAGTTTAGAGTCGTGTCTATTTTTCTGCTTGTGCCTTTTTTTTTAACTTTAAAGAGTTCCTTTTACTTCCTGTCCTGATGACTACATAGGAAGTGAGGACAAATCTCTCCACTGAGGATACAGGCAGTGGTTAAAAAGAAAAACCCCTACAGACAGGGGCGTAACTAGAAATCACAGGGCCCCATAGCAAAATTTTGTATGATTTCTAGTTATACCCCTTGCAGAGCCCACTCGAGATCCCACTAATATATATTTTTTTATTTAATTTTATTGATGATCTTTTCCTGCATTGTAAAAGGGCCGGCAGGTGTTGTGTACAAGTCAATATCAACCAATCAGACGTCACTTCAATAGAAGGCTCATCCTGCCTGCTTACCTTGTTATCACATTTTAGTCTGATGGTGACATCATTTTAAGCGCTGGTCTGTAACGGACACTACCTCATACTGGATCTAATCCTCCTTGTAGCCAATCAATGTAACAAATTATGTTTTTACCTTTTTATTAGCATTTGCTCGACACTACAATAAAAAATGTTTGCATGGCAAAGATGTCTTGTCCTAAATCCTTCCTGCATACACCAGTGTGGCGCAATAAATCACACATTTGTGTGTGATTAACGCTTACTACCATGCAAACAGCAACTGTTAAGATAATAAACATAGGAGCATGTAATGTATAATATAGCATAAAGAGTGCAGGGGGCAGGAGTATATAACATAGGACCCAGGAATGCATAAGGCACCAGCTGCAGGGCTCAGGGGTATGTAAAGCACAGAGCATAGGGGTCAAAAGTCCATAATGCACAGAACGCAGAAGTCAGAATTGTGTAACGCACTGAGTAAAGGGGTAAAGTGTACTTAAGGTACAGATGGTACAGAGTGCAGGGGTCTGGAGTGCATAATAAAAAAAAGTGCAGGCCTCAGAAGTGCATAACCAATAAAGCCCATGGCTCAGGAATGGGAATTCCTGCCCCCACTATATACCTCTTCTCCAGACTGCACCCTCAATTCTTCCCCCCAGTACAGAGCTCTCCTCCCTCCAAATGCCCTCCAGTACAAAACTCTCTCCCCCCCCCTCCTTTTTATTAGCATTTGCTCGACACTACAATAAAAAATGTTTGCATGGCAAAGATGTCTTGTCCTAAATCCTTCCTGCATACACCAGTGTGGCGCAATAAATCACACATTTGTGTGTGATTAACGCTTACTACCATGCAAACAGCAACTGTTAAGATAATAAACATAGGAGCATGTAATGTATAATATAGCATAAAGAGTGCAGGGGGCAGGAGTATATAACATAGGACCCAGGAATGCATAAGGCACCAGCTGCAGGGCTCAGGGGTATGTAAAGCACAGAGCATAGGGGTCAAAAGTCCATAATGCACAGAACGCAGAAGTCAGAATTGTGTAACGCACTGAGTAAAGGGGTAAAGTGTACTTAAGGTACAGATGGTACAGAGTGCAGGGGTCTGGAGTGCATAATAAAAAAAAGTGCAGGCCTCAGAAGTGCATAACCAATAAAGCCCATGGCTCAGGAATGGGAATTCCTGCCCCCACTATATACCTCTTCTCCAGACTGCACCCTCAATTCTTCCCCCCAGTACAGAGCTCTCCTCCCTCCAAATGCCCTCCAGTACAAACCTCTCTCCCCCCCCCTCACCAAGTGCATCCCTAATACAGACCCCCTCCCCCCCTCTAGTCCACTTACCGGACCTCAGAAACAGCATCAGTGCACAGTGAGGGGAAATGCTCCCCTTGGTTTTGTAAATCAGGGCCGAGGAGAAGTTTACGGGAGCCTTTCTCAGCTCTGTACTGTTGCAGAATCCAAAGTCTAAAGCCCCATTTACACCTGTGCATTTTATAGCCCAAGCACTACAATGATCAGCAGCAAGAATCCCATTGCCTTCAATGGCCCCTGCTCACATCTGAGCGATCTGCTGCTTCTAGCCTGTAGCTCGAAAAAGTACATGATCTTCTTTTGGGGCAGAAATAAGCATTTTGGACCCAATAGACTTCAATGGAAGGATCCAAGAGAGTGCATAAAGCGTTTTTTCACGTGTTTTCTTGCCTATTTACTAGCTTTTAATTGGGTTAAAAAAAGCTTGAGCCTGAAATGTGCACAAAATGTATGCACAAACACAAAAAACACCTGAAACAAAACGACCAAAGACACTTAGCTCGAGTGTGAATGAGGCCCTAATATTTTATACCAACTTGGTTATACTTTTGATAAATATTGTAACTTTGGTATAATATTTTTCTCAATCTTGGCTAAAGAATAAATGTAGCAATAGTTCACAGAAACACAACATTTTGACTGAAGTGTGTTGGCTTACTCAAAAATTTGCAATAAAAAGTTAAATAAAAAGTTCAAGTGTAAAAAAAATTTCCCAAGACTTCTCTCGAAAAAGACGAAGAGAAAGTTGCTTGATTTAGAGGAAACAGATCTGCTTAGCTGCAGTTTCAGTAGAACCACTATAGCTGTGTGCTTCCATCCAGCAGTGAAAGTGTTAGGGGGTGTTCCTGGCTGCTCTGTGTGTGTTGGCATTGTGCCAGGAGCTGTGCAGTCCGCCATCACACAGCTCCGAAGCCATGATATCTCCTTTCTCTAGACCCTGGCTCCTGACACTGAGCTGGTCAAGGGGCCAGACCTTCAGAGTAGGGGGGATAGGGCACCGACCGATGACTGGAGTAGGGGGGGTATGGCAAAGGGCAGCAAGCGGATTAAGGGG
>NW_017306360.1:2312992-2334035 GCF_000935625.1 Nanorana parkeri | reverse complement strand
TGACTTCGTGGGTCCGCCTTTGCTCTATGTCATCTACTGGCTCTTCCTCCGGGGCTACCTGCTCTATTCACACGAGCTACAGGTAAGTCCGTAACTGATCTCCAACCATTATATGTGTCTTATTCCCTGTGTGAATGCGGCTCAGTATCTAGGAACACTTTATTCTTGGAACTCATTGCTCACGATTAAACAGGATTTAGTTTTTGTTACTGCTTACGGTTGGCCCAGTTGGGTTATAATTAGATGACTTCATTTACTACAACCCCCTGTAAGGCACCAATGCTTGGACACGAACTTGGTCATGTCACATACACATTCATTTGCCTCCTGGTAATCTCCCGAAGAAACAGACTCTTTGATCTGAGAAATGCGTTGAGATGATCCTTCTTTATTAACTCCCCTTTTGAAGAAATTTTAAAGCGTAACAAAAAGTTTTGTATTATGAAAAATAAGATTTATTGGCAGCAAAGAAACATAGAACGATCCATCGAGTGGTCCATCGAACCTGCCCCTTTAAAAAAAAAGTTTTTTGCATCTTCTATCTTATTCTTTTTAACATTTATTTTTTTGTCCCAGTATGGATCTATATTTGCCCCGGTCATGTATAAATTCCCTTCCTGTTGACTGACCCGCTACTTCTGCTGGATGTTTGTTCCAATAATTAACTGCTCTTACAGTAAAATAATATTTTCTATTTTTTTTTTTTTTACATTCAATGTTTATTAAGGTTTTTAGGAAGGTGTAGAAATGAAAAAAAGAAACAATATCTTAAAGTAATACAGGAAATTTTTGAGAAAGAAGAAATATACTTCAATTCGAACAACTTAACCCAAACTCTCCAAAGAGTCACTAGTTGGTAAAATACATGAAATAACATACATATATACATGATGTTATAGTAATATAACAACCTCATCCTGAAATACTTAAGGTGCCCATACACCTTAAGATTATCAGCCGATTTTTGTATGCGATCGCGTTTTCGTGCGATATTCGTAAGGTTGATGGGCAGTGTACAACCGCAAATACTGAACAATCGTTCGACTTTTGACTAACCAGCAGGTTAGAAAACTTTGGTCGATCGTACAATTTTCGCAAGGTTGGTGACATTTCCGTACGTCAAAATACGTACCATTAACACTGATCAGACGAAAATACGTGCGGTCGATTACTGCAATTCGTCCAGGAGCTTTTTTAACTACCGCTGATTGAACCTTGCGATAATCGGGGCAGGATGGGGGCCATCGTACGAAGATTGTGATGATCGCGATTCGCAAGATGTATGGGCAGCTTTAGAAAGAGTCATAGACCCCAATCATGGGAGGTAAGCATGCTAAATAGGTAATGAAAATCATCTGTTACTCCTCCTTTGCTGGATTCTAAAGGTGCCCATACACTGTGCGATTATCGCGCGATAATCGCGGGAAATCCTGTGATCGTACTATAATCGCATAATCAGTGTGCGCAAGCGTACACTGCCCGTTCAGCATTGCAGTCATCGGAAGCCTGCCCCTCAGCGGGGCGGGCTTGCGATGATCGCAAGTACGATCTGCCTGTCCAAGATGGGCAGATTGTGCGTTTTTTTAATTACTTTACAACCCTACTAAGGTCTTGCGAGGGTTGTAAAGTGTATGGCCACCTTTGATGTATGATGAATAATAAGAACACAAAATGCAACATGACCCGAAGTAGGGGGATATATAGTAAGGTCAGGCTATCACTAATCTAGTGAAACATAGAAGAAGTAAGGAAAATACAGAACAAGAAATAGGTAAAAAGAACAAACAGTGTAAAGAAGAGCTAAAATAGGAACGAAGAAAGATAGACAGAGAAAAAGAAAATCAGAAAATAATACTTTCTAAGGATAGCTTTGAACTTTCCTCCTTCCTAGATTGGGTCATGTCCCCGTGTTCTTCATCTAAGCTTCCAATTGAAAGTGATGCCCCCTGAACATTTTTTGCTCCCCTAATTTTTTTTAAGTATTTTCCCTCTTTCCCTTCTATCCTCGAGGCTGTACATATAAGGCTCAGTCCAGTTATGCTTGGAGCTTAATGCCAATATTATTTATATAAAACTTCTTATTGAAATCATGTGAAAACATAATAAAAAACTCGAACCTTTGCACTGTTTCTTGATTGCAAGTCAATTTTTGAATTGTCTCCACGAGCAGCATGTACATAATATGGACACAAGTCCATCAATGTTGAACTCGATGGACTTGTGTCTTTTTTCAACATGACTAGCTATGTAACTATGTAGCTATATCGTGGAACTGGAAACAAAACATAAAAGTCCATTTGATAAATGTTTTAAATAAATGTAAACTTCATACTTTGGTCACCCATTGAATTGTTTTATTCGACTTGGAATCATCGATAGGTACTATTAGTACAATAGTCTTATTATAAGCACCATTTGTAGAATGGGGTGACACCAGTTTATGAAATGCTTCAAATTGCTGTGAAACTCTACAAGGGTCATAGAGTAAACCTGGCCATACACATGCTTACTATTTTTCTCAAGAAAAGAAAAGGTGAGAAATAACTAAATTCCTCTATCCATGCTAAAAAATTTCCCTGGCGATTACTATAGTCTTACCTCTGCAGCTCTCAAAATAGTCTAAGGCCGCATTCACACTGAGCGATTTATCGCATGGTAATTCCCGCGATATGGTGGCTATTTACCGCGCTCCAATGCATCTCAATGGGGCTCTGTCCGTCGCTGTCGCGGGTCGCGCGTCGCTACAGCAGGACCCTTTTTGGAGCGGATTTTGCCGCGATTCTAGCTTGCTCAATGCAAGCATTTGCACGATATCGCGCAAAATGCAAATCACGTGACAAACACGCGATTTGTGAATCACTCAATGTGAATGGGGCCTAAGGCCCCATTCACACTGAGCGACTTGCGGTATTGAGCGACTTTTTCCTATTGTGCTGTATGCAATCAGGAGCAAAATCGCTCGAAGTCGTTCACCAAGTGCATCCCTAATACAGACCCCCTCCCCCCCTCTAGTCCACTTACCGGACCTCAGAAACAGCATCAGTGCACAGTGAGGGGAAATGCTCCCCTTGGTTTTGTAAATCAGGGCCGAGGAGAAGTTTACGGGAGCCTTTCTCAGCTCTGTACTGTTGCAGAATCCAAAGTCTAAAGCCCCATTTACACCTGTGCATTTTATAGCCCAAGCACTACAATGATCAGCAGCAAGAATCCCATTGCCTTCAATGGCCCCTGCTCACATCTGAGCGATCTGCTGCTTCTAGCCTGTAGCTCGAAAAAGTACATGATCTTCTTTTGGGGCAGAAATAAGCATTTTGGACCCAATAGACTTCAATGGAAGGATCCAAGAGAGTGCATAAAGCGTTTTTTCACGTGTTTTCTTGCCTATTTACTAGCTTTTAATTGGGTTAAAAAAAGCTTGAGCCTGAAATGTGCACAAAATGTATGCACAAACACAAAAAACACCTGAAACAAAACGACCAAAGACACTTAGCTCGAGTGTGAATGAGGCCCTAATATTTTATACCAACTTGGTTATACTTTTGATAAATATTGTAACTTTGGTATAATATTTTTCTCAATCTTGGCTAAAGAATAAATGTAGCAATAGTTCACAGAAACACAACATTTTGACTGAAGTGTGTTGGCTTACTCAAAAATTTGCAATAAAAAGTTAAATAAAAAGTTCAAGTGTAAAAAAAATTTCCCAAGACTTCTCTCGAAAAAGACGAAGAGAAAGTTGCTTGATTTAGAGGAAACAGATCTGCTTAGCTGCAGTTTCAGTAGAACCACTATAGCTGCGTGCTTCAATCCAGCAGTGAAAGTGTTAGGGGGTGTTCCTGGCTGCTCTGTGTGTGTTGGCATTGTGCCAGGAGCTGTGCAGTCCGCCATCACACAGCTCCGAAGCCATGATATCTCCTTTCTCTAGACCCTGGCTCCTGTGAGTATGGGGGGTACAGCACAGAGCAGTGAGCGGAGTATGGGGGGTACAACACAGAGCAGTGAGCAGAGTATGGGGGGTACAGCACAGACTAGTGAGCGGAGTATGGGGGGTACAGCACAGAGCAGTGAGCAGAGTATGGGGGGTACAGCACAGAGCAGTGAGCAGAGTATGGGGGGTACAGCACAGAGCAGTGAGCAGAGTATGTGGGGTACAGCACAGAGCAGTGAATGCTGTACGGGGGGTAGCAGAGGAGGGCAAAAAGTTAAAGACGTTTGATGACTTACCTGGTCCGCCTTTGCTCTATGTCATCTACTGGCTCTTCCTCCGGGGCTACCTGCTCTATTCACACGAGCTACAGGTAAGTCCGTAACTGATCTCCAACCATTATATGTGTCTTATTACCTGTGTGAATGCGGCTCAGTATCTAGGAACACTTTATTCTTGGAACTCATTGCTCACGATTAAACAGGATTTAGTTTTTGTTACTGCTTACGGTTGGCCCAGTTGGGTTATAATTAGATGACTTCATTTACTACAACCCCCTGTAAGGCACCAATGCTTGGACACGAACTTGGTCATGTCACATACACATTCATTTGCCTCCTGGTAATCTCCCGAAGAAACAGACTCTTTGATCTGAGAAATGCGTTGAGATGATCCTTCTTTATTAACTCCCCTTTTGAAGAAATTTTAAAGCGTAACAAAAAGTTTTGTATTATGAAAAATAAGATTTATTGGCAGCAAAGAAACATAGAACGATCCATCGAGTGGTCCATCGAACCTGCCCCTTTAAAAAAAAAGTTTTTTGCATCTTCTATCTTATTCTTTTTAACATTTATTTTTTTGTCCCAGTATGGATCTATATTTGCCCCGGTCATGTATAAATTCCCTTCCTGTTGACTGACCCGCTACTTCTGCTGGATGTTTGTTCCAATAATTAACTGCTCTTACAGTAAAATAATATTTTCTATTTTTTTTTTTTTTACATTCAATGTTTATTAAGGTTTTTAGGAAGGTGTAGAAATGAAAAAAAGAAACAATATCTTAAAGTAATACAGGAAATTTTTGAGAAAGAAGAAATATACTTCAATTCGAACAACTTAACCCAAACTCTCCAAAGAGTCACTAGTTGGTAAAATACATGAAATAACATACATATATACATGATGTTATAGTAATATAACAACCTCATCCTGAAATACTTAAGGTGCCCATACACCTTAAGATTATCAGCCGATTTTTGTATGCGATCGCGTTTTCGTGCGATATTCGTAAGGTTGATGGGCAGTGTACAACCGCAAATACTGAACAATCGTTCGACTTTTGACTAACCAGCAGGTTAGAAAACTTTGGTCGATCGTACAATTTTCGCAAGGTTGGTGACATTTCCGTACGTCAAAATACGTACCATTAACACTGATCAGACGAAAATACGTGCGGTCGATTACTGCAATTCGTCCAGGAGCTTTTTTAACTACCGCTGATTGAACCTTGCGATAATCGGGGCAGGATGGGGGCCATCGTACGAAGATTGTGATGATCGCGATTCGCAAGATGTATGGGCAGCTTTAGAAAGAGTCATAGACCCCAATCATGGGAGGTAAGCATGCTAAATAGGTAATGAAAATCATCTGTTACTCCTCCTTTGCTGGATTCTAAAGGTGCCCATACACTGTGCGATTATCGCGCGATAATCGCGGGAAATCCTGTGATCGTACTATAATCGCATAATCAGTGTGCGCAAGCGTACACTGCCCGTTCAGCATTGCAGTCATCGGAAGCCTGCCCCTCAGCGGGGCGGGCTTGCGATGATCGCAAGTACGATCTGCCTGTCCAAGATGGGCAGATTGTGCGTTTTTTTAATTACTTTACAACCCTACTAAGGTCTTGCGAGGGTTGTAAAGTGTATGGCCACCTTTGATGTATGATGAATAATAAGAACACAAAATGCAACATGACCCGAAGTAGGGGGATCTATAGTAAGGTCAGGGTATCACTAATCTAGTGAAACATAGAATAAGTAAGGAAAATACAGAACAAGAAATAGGTAAAAAGAACAAACAGTGTAAAGAAGAGCTAAAATAGGAACGAAGAAAGATAGACAGAGAAAAAGAAAATCAGAAAATAATACTTTCTAAGGATAGCTTTGAACTTTCCTCCTTCCTAGATTGGGTCATGTCCCCGTGTTCTTCATCTAAGCTTCCAATTGAAAGTGATGCCCCCTGAACATTTTTTGCTCCCCTAATTTTTTTTAAGTATTTTCCCTCTTTCCCTTCTATCCTCGAGGCTGTACATATAAGGCTCAGTCCAGTTATGCTTGGAGCTTAATGCCAATATTATTTATATAAAACTTCTTATTGAAATCATGTGAAAACATAATAAAAAACTCGAACCTTTGCACTGTTTCTTGATTGCAAGTCAATTTTTGAATTGTCTCCACGAGCAGCATGTACATAATATGGACACAAGTCCATCAATGTTGAACTCGATGGACTTGTGTCTTTTTTCAACATGACTAGCTATGTAACTATGTAGCTATATCGTGGAACTGGAAACAAAACATAAAAGTCCATTTGATAAATGTTTTAAATAAATGTAAACTTCATACTTTGGTCACCCATTGAATTGTTTTATTCGACTTGGAATCATCGATAGGTACTATTAGTACAATAGTCTTATTATAAGCACCATTTGTAGAATGGGGTGACACCAGTTTATGAAATGCTTCAAATTGCTGTGAAACTCTACAAGGGTCATAGAGTAAACCTGGCCATACACATGCTTACTATTTTTCTCAAGAAAAGAAAAGGTGAGAAATAACTAAATTCCTCTATCCATGCTAAAAAATTTCCCTGGCGATTACTATAGTCTTACCTCTGCAGCTCTCAAAATAGTCTAAGGCCGCATTCACACTGAGCGATTTATCGCATGGTAATTCCCGCGATATGGTGGCTATTTACCGCGCTCCAATGCATCTCAATGGGGCTCTGTCCGTCGCTGTCGCGGGTCGCGCGTCGCTACAGCAGGACCCTTTTTGGAGCGGATTTTGCCGCGATTCTAGCTTGCTCAATGCAAGCATTTGCACGATATCGCGCAAAATGCAAATCACGTGACAAACACGCGATTTGTGAATCACTCAATGTGAATGGGGCCTAAGGCCCCATTCACACTGAGCGACTTGCGGTATTGAGCGACTTTTTCCTATTGTGCTGTATGCAATCAGGAGCAAAATCGCTCGAAGTCGCTCGAAAAAAGGGTCATGTAGGAGCGACAAGCTACAGCGACGAGCTACAAGCAATATTGAGCGATATTGAGTGGCGAGATGTGAACAACTCCATTGAAATGGATTGGAGAAGCTACATAGAGCGATATCGCGTGGAAATATGAGCGATATCGCTGCAAAAATCTCTCGATAAATCGCTCAGTGTGAATGGGGCCTAACAGTGACAGCTACAGCTGATTCCACCCAAACTCTGTTCACAAACGATGATTGATTGGAAGGGCCACCCATGGAAAACATTTCAGCCATTTACCAGGAAACAGACAAAATTTGATTCATGTAAACCCAGCTTTATGTGCATTTAGTTTGGCAGATCCTTTGGACTTGCTGTGAATTATCTTTAACCCTCTGGTGTATCTGCATAGCCTGGAATTACTGCATCTGCTTTGGGATCTCTGTAACCTGTGATTCATTTATCTAAGAGATGAGAGTGTAGCGATTCTAGACAATGTAGTCAGCTGGGTCTTGTTTAATATTGTGGATACAGATTCTCCAGAACGCCCTTGCTATTAGAATATAGATATCCTACGCGTGTTAGCTATATCAGGAGACCATGCTCGGAACTTACCTGCCAGCATTTGGGGTTTAAAAATGTTCCTGCATTGGGATTTTGTTCTGGCCCCATGAGTTCTACGCAACTGCCTGTCAATCATCTTCTCTTGGGTTATGTAAGGGCAGGTGGCTGGGGGCTTAGAAGAAGAGTGTAGAAGAAGTGCCCCTTGGAGTATGTGGCAGGGCCCCACCTGTCACAATGGGCCGTAGATCATGCTGCGTCATACGTTGGGATTACCTAGTTGGAAAGAAATGCCCTGTAGACAGGGCCGGATTTCCCACAAGGCCAACCAAGGCCTGGCCTAGCAGGGAGTAGAGGGGCAGCAGGGGTGTGGAATTCCTATTTGCAGATAGTGATGTCTGGTAATTGCAAAAAAGTGGATGTTCTGCCACCTAGTTGGAGAGAAAAGGAAAATGTACATTTAATGTTTCCACTGTTCAATTACCGTCTTTTGGAGTAAAGTTTAAATTCTTTCTATCCAAACCCATCTGGACATTCTTTACTCTGTGCTGGGATAAGGAAGAGAGAGAAAGAGGGAGCTGTATAGCATCGGTGTGGGGACTGTTCATGCAGCGAGGGCTGGGGAGCCTGGTACCCGGTCTGTCCTTGTAAGGGGTAAACTAAGTGCTAAAGATAACACTCATAGGCTGTACTTGTGATAATGGGACAAGGGATGCATGAGATATGTGTGTGTAAAGGGAGCCAGTGGAAGCCATTCTATGGTCTTCGGAGGTTGTCGTGGGGTAAGGAGCTCGCCTCCAGAGACTAAGCCTATGTTCAAATTAGTTTTTGGTAGTTGAAATGGGCAGAAGATGTGGGGTTCTCATTCCAAGACCCAAGGAAGAACCGGCCTTCCACTTGATAACCAGAGTTTATGTCTATATAACAATAGACTTTGTCTTGTATGGGTTTTAATGCCATTCTTTTCATCCAAGAGCTTACAACTAACTAGCACAAGGAGCCAATCAGTTCATGTGTTGACAAAGAACATGCTCACAGAAGGAGAGAGCAGATTGACACAGAGATGATCCCATCACTGTACTCCTTCTCCTCCACTGTCTAATGTAGAGGGTGGGTTGAGGACATGGGATAGCTTTGGATTGAAGGTAAGGTGAATATTGCAACAAATTCTACCTTTTTAACTTTAATTTTAACGAGTTGTTTTTCTAAAAAAAAAAAAAAAGAAATAACAAAATGTCTACTTTAGCTGACAATGTCAAGAAAGTGGAGTTGGACTTTATTAACTAAAGCTGGAGATATTATTTGCAAGGGAAGAATCCACTCCATGTGAAACACCAGTAAGTTAAAATACTGCATTATGCAATGGCTTTTTCACTTGTTCCCTTTACGGATATAGATTACAGCGGGGGTAGGGAAACCTGGAGAGGTGGAGATCTACCTGAACAGCATAGAAGAGATCAAAGATCACCAGGGTGCAGCACACACTTTTTTCTTTTTTTAAAGGAGATAACTCAACAAGGCTTCATTAAGGCTTCATTTCCATGGCTGCAGAGGGCTGTACACCAGCCAGATCAGTGTATTTCTGAGGCGAGGATGCCTTGGTGCATGCTATCAGCTGTGGCCACTCAGCCTGTACAGTTTAATGACAAGCTATGCAGTCGTTCATGGCTGTTCACACATGGAGTAATTTACCTGTCGTTAGAGACAGATGAGTTTGTATGTCAGTAGTATGTAACACAGAATGCAGGGGCCATGAGTAAGTAATGCAGAGGTCAGGAGTAAGTAATGCAGAGTTCATAGACCAGTAGTAAGTAACAAGTAGTGCAGTAGTCGGTAGTATGTATTGTCGAGTGCAGGGTCCAGTAGTATGTATCACACAGTGTAGGGGTCAGTGTTATATAACCCACCAGTGCAGGGGTCATTAGTATGTAATGCACAGTGCAAGGATCAGTAGTATTTAATGCATAGTAATATGTAATGCAAAGTGCATAAGTTTGTAAGTAACGCAGAGTGCGGGGGTCAGTAGTATGTAGCACACAGTGCAGTAGTCAGTAGTATATAACACACAGTGCAGGGGTCAGTAGTATATAACACACAGTGCAGGGGTCAGTAGTATATAACACACAGTGCAGGGGTCAGTAGTATATAACACACAGTGCAGGGGTCAGTAGTATATAGCGCACAGTGAAGGGGTCAGTAGTATGTAGCACACAGTGCAGGGGTCAGTAGTATGTAATGTACAGTGCAGGGATCATTAGTAAGTAAGGCAGAGTACACGACGGAGTCACGATCTACCAGTCTCATGGTCAAAATTCATCTGGTAGGCTGAGATTGATTGGTTGCTCACAAACAGATTACACTGATACAGGTCACACTAATATAGACCTTCTCCTATCAGATACTGCAATCAACCAGTTGACAGCAGCGTCTGAGGAGGGATCACTTCATAAATAAGCAATCAGCCATCTGCATGATATTTTTTCTTAACACTCTATTCACCAAAATCATTAGGTCAGGATTTTTGTTACATTGTCAAAGTCTGTTGACACACGACATTGTAAACGCACAATAGTGAAGAGAACGGTCATTCTTCTGGCTATGCAGGGTGGCAGCTATAAATTGCTAGACCGGCTGAGCAGATTCGCATATCTCTGGCAGAAAAACTGATCACATACCTCTCTTCCTCTCTGCTTTAAAGCAGAAGTGCTCCCAGAAAATGACTTTTAACAAGTAGGATTTTTGGCAGAAGAGACTTATTACCAAAATTGTTCTGCCTGGTTTCAAACATAGTTCATAGTGAAGTTCTCCTTTGTCTTTTGTGAGCTTCTGCATGAATGAAGCCCGCAAACTGTTGTTGCACACTTCGTTCATTTTATTAAGTTAACAGCTATGTCTCCCTTTGATTCCTGTCTTGCAGGACGTTTTGAAGAAGACATATGGGCCTATGTGGAAAATCTCTCTCGGAATGTATAATATGGTTCAAATAGCAGATGCGGATCTCGTAGAGGCATTACTGAGACAGGAGGGGAAATACCCAATGAGAGTGGACAACCACCCCTGGAAAGATCACCGGCACCTTAGGAACCTGGCCTGTGGCCCTTTAACTGCGTATGTTTATACACACTGAGTTGTTAATGGTTCCCCTGGCTCTTTGTCATCTGTAGGGGTCTCATTGTACATACACTCCACCAAGCACTTTATTGGGAGCACTACAGTATTACATTGCCACCATAAAGGGATACACGTGGTCAAAAGTATGCCTAATTTAAATGGTGCCCGAGGGACAGAACAACAGCTGACGATGTAGTTTTCCTGGATTTTCAATGTTCCCTATAGGGGGGGGGGGTGTATTGCTCTTTATTTCCCTAGTGGGTCCAACCAGTGCAGCTGGAACTTTATTGAGAGAGCACTCTTACCTTTGGGCATAATTCTGAAGTGGAGTGACCATGGCTCTGGAACTGTACAGACTGTCTGTTAAAAATAAGTCAACTGGACTTGCTGAATTTTTCTTGAAGATGTTTCACTGGACATCCGACCAACTTTCTCAATTTCTACAGGTGGCTGAGGGTACAAAATGGTGTCACGCCGATGACCACACAGGAAGCTAGGAAAATCTCCCCAGTGGACCTCAATAAAAACTAAACAGAGGTTTTTTACAGATATACCATGACTTGGATGAATGAGAACCTTCACAGACATATGTACAGACTATGGACTGTTTGCATTATTCTTCTGTAAATAAAGAAGAATTATGTTCCAGCTGAGTATGGACCGAGTCTGTGTGTTCCTAAGTTACACTGTGTGGCCTATACCTAGAGAGCTCAATGTAGCAGCGGGCTCAGGGCAGGATTGTGTGGTTGAATACTGACGGTGGATCAGTTGGCCGGGCTGGTTCCTCGGGTAGAGGTGATGCTCCACTTGAGCTCCCCGTTTCTCATGGGCCTCAGGTTTGTGACATGGGCCTCCTAAGGACTGGACCTGGAACCACAGAGTCCTGCTCAACCCTAGGGCTGAAGTTTGAACCTGAAGGTGTAGTGGAGCCCGTGAAATTCCTTGCACCTAAATATTCCACGGTCAACTGTTATTGGTATTATAACAAAGTGGAAGCAACTGGGAACAACAGCAACTCAGCCACGAAGTGGTAGGCCACGTAAAATTACAGAGTGGGGTCAGTGCATGCTGAAGCCCACAGTGCGCAGAAGTCGCCAACTGTCTGCAGAGTCAGTAGCTAAAGACCTCCAAACTTTGTGGCACAACAACAGTGTGTAGAGAGCTTCATGGAATGGGTTTCCATGGCCTAGCAGCTACATCCAAGACTTACATCACCAAGTGCAATGCAAAGCGTAAGATGCAGTGGTGTAAAGCACGCTGCCACGGAACTCTAGAGAAGTGGAGACGTGTTCTCTGAGTGACAAATCACACTTCTCTGTCTGGCAATCCGATGGACGTGTCTGGGTTTGGCGGTTGCCAGGAGAACGGTACTTGCCTGACTGCATTGTGCCAAGTGTAAGGTTTGGTGGAGGGGGATTATGGTGTGGGGTTGTTTCTCAGGGGTTGGGCAAGGCCCCTTAGTTCCAGTGATGGGAACTTTTAAGGCATCAGCATACCAAGAAATATTGGACTTTGTGGGAACAGTTTGGGGATGGCCCTTTCCTGTTCCAACATGACTGCGCAGCAGTGCACAAAGCAAGGTCCATAAAGACATGGATGAGCGAGTTTGGGGTGAAGGAACTTGACTGGCCTGCACAGAGTCCTGACCTCAACCCGATAGAACACCTTTGGGATGAATTAGAGTGGAGACTGCGAGCCAGGTCTTCTCGTCCAACATCAGTACCTGACTTCACAAATGGTCCAACATTCCCATAGACACACTTCTAAACCTTGGAGATGCCTTCCCAGAAGAGGTGAAGCTGTTATAGCGGCAAAGGGCGGAGCCAACCCAATACTGAACCCTACGGTCTATGACTGAGATGCCATCAAAGTTCATCTGCGTGTAAAGGCCGGCGTCCCAATACTTTTGGCAATATAGTGTACAATACTCACATTGGCTGTTGCATTCAAGCAATGATCAATTGGTATTAACAAGGCCAGTGTGTGCCAATAAAACATACTATGGCACCACCAGCCAGGACTGTTAACAAAAAGCCTGTTGGGTCCTCCCAAAATAATAGACAGCTTTCTTCTGTCTCTTGAGGGCTTTGGTGTAGCCATGTCTGGATGGGAGCTACCAACTCCTCCCACCTACTGTGACCAATATCATTACATCCATTCCACTGTGAGCTGTAGTATCTGGGAGGGGGAGCACAAGAAACACAATTAGAGGAGGTTTTGGTTCAATCAGGGGAGGTAAAGAAATGTTGACCCGTTTGTAATACTAATGCATTGGGCAAATACCTGTATTTATCTCTGCAGGGAGGGTCACCGCTGGTACACACTGCGCACTGTGCTCAACAAGAGGATGCTGAAGCCCGCAGAGGCCGTTCTGTACACCAGGGCCATCAATGAGGTGGTGACTGACTTCCTGAGCTCACTGGATGTTGTGAGGAAGGATACGCCCTCTGGAGTCATGGTGAACGACATCGCTAATGTCTTATATCGCTTTGCATTTGAAGGTGAGGCGGCTGTAGGTATAAAATGGTGTCACACCGATGACCACACAGGAAGCTAGGGAATATCTCCCCAGTGGACCTCAATAAAAACTAAACGGAGGTTGCAATTCTTTCCTGGTGTACCCAGAGCAGAATATGAATTGTGGCCATTTCCTATCTCCTTTAAAGCCTTCTATTATCTCCCTCCTCCATGGAAATCGAAATTAGCAGTCCTAAGCCTGCTGGAGATTCAAACCAAATGCAATAAGGGAAAGAGATAAGAGATGTGAAGGAGTAACTTTCCATAGTCATGGTTGGGGCCTAGTCACTTCATGGGCCTTGTGGCAATGTTACCCCATACACCCAGGGGCGTATCTGCCGCGAGGCAAACAAGGCGTTTGCCTGGAGCGGCAGATTCGCTGAGGGCGGCGTTGCTGCCTTGCCTAGGGCAGCAGCAAAGGTAAATACACCGCTGCATACACCTCCTATAATCTCGCCTCACCTTGGCCCCCAAAATGGCTGCCCTCATTCTGCACTGAACACCCTTGTCTGTCCTGTATTTAACTCTGTATATCTCTCTCTCCTTCCTCTCCTCCTCCAGGAATTTCATACATCTTATTTGAGACCCGGATTGGTTGTCTGGAAAAAAATATCCCCCCGGAGTCCCAAAACTTTATTGACTCCATCGGAGCCATGATGAAATACTCTATGTATGTGAGCTTTCTTCCAACTTGGACCAAAAATGTGCTGCCCTATCACAGATTGTACCTGGAGAAGTGGGACAACATTTTTGAATTCGGTAAGTTTGAGTGTGGAAAAAAACCCATAATTGGGTGCAAAAAGGAATGCGCACCCAATGAGGCTGTTGCCATGGATGACTGTTGTCATAGGTTACTGCTGATCAATGCTCTTTTTTTCTATTAAAGTGGATGTAAACTCAATCACCTAAAATCTTATTTAAGCTTAACCACTTTTTGTCCAGAGCAACTTTTTAATCCCTGCACACACATGTTAAAACTAGGGATTCACCGATACTGATTTTTCGGTATCGAGCACAAGTACCGATATTTGCTTCCGGTACTCGGCAATACCCGATACCGCTACTTCCACTGGCATGGAGCCGGCTTCCCGAGCAATCTTGACAGCCTGAAACCGGAAGTGACAAAGTCACCGTCACTTCCAGTTTCAGTGAGCAGAGGGGAGATCAGCCGCTGGAAATGTGCAGATCTTCCTTCAATTTAGTCTCACACACCCACCATCTCCTCTCCACTCTAACTCTCTACTCTTTCTCTCACTTTCCCTCTGTATCTTCTCCCCTTATGCTCTCCCTCCTCTGTCTGTTCTCTACTCTCTCTCCCTCCCCTTTCCTCCCCTCTCTTTTTCCATTCTCTTCTCTCGCTTTCACGTCCTTTGCCCACTATTTGCTCAGATTATGGAGAGCTGGCTTTTTCATTGAGCAGAGATCAATGTTTATTCTGATGGTCCTTTGTGGTTCAGCAATTTTGTCTTTTGATTAAATCCATAGGAAGCAAAATGATCAATCAGAAGATGGAGAAGATACAAGCTCGGTTGGACCGTGGGGAGGAGGTGCAGGGGGAGTACCTAACCTACCTGCTGTCCAGTGGAACACTGACCGATAAGGAGGTGAACAGCAGTGTGGCAGAGCTGCTGTTGGCCGGAGTGGACACGGTAAGTACATTGTATACAAGTTCTTCCATGTGCTATAATATTCCAATCATTTCCAGTAAGTAGTGCTGCACAGTGGTTGTGCTTTACGTTTCCTGTGTCTGCATGCAAACCTATTAATCCACCTGGACAATAGAGTCGCTAAGTGGTTTATCCTGTAATCTCAGCAGTTGTTGAGCATCAGTGTTGAGTAGTTACCTGATATGCAGACAGTCACCATAGAAGAAATCTTTACATTTACATTTATTGAATATGGCCTTGAATCCACTAAACAGCTAACTATTACAGCACCCTGACTTGCTGATTGGAGAATGAAGGAGAAGCATGAAATACTTACATAGGATCTGTTTTATATGCCAAAGAATTTGTATTTCTGTCTATCCCAGGGATCCCAACCTGAAATAAGCAATTTCAGGGAGGTGCCCATCTCATTTTAGTGAGGTGCCCTCTGTAACCCCTCCCCCTCCCCATCCATGGGGAGGGGGGGGGAGCACCCCCCTCCTGAAATGATGGCAGATAGCAAAGAAGCTATTGCTTCCCACGCTATCTGCTGTTTTTTTAGTATTCTGACACCTGCTGCAAAAAAAACCAACAGCATAGGAATTAAAAGCTAGATTGCTATTGGCTATTTCAATTTGCAATAGCCAATAGCAAGCTGGCTATTGCACCCGCCCTCTGCTGCTGTCAGTCAGCAGAGGAAGACCTGACGGAGAAATTCAGGTCCACCTCTGCTGATTGACAGTAGCAGGGGGCGGGTACAATAGCTAGTCTGCTATTGCAAATTGAAATAGCCAATCGCAATCTAGCTATTCATTCCTAGGCCTTTTTTCTTTTTCTTTTCTGACTGACAGTGGCCCCCGATATCAACAGAAAAAAAAAAAACTAAAAATTTACTATGCTAAATGTTTCTCTCCCAGGCGGCCGGGAGCCACTATCTGATAGCGGGAGACTCCCGGAACAGGAGTTGAGATGTCTGCTATCCAGTCCTGAAATCTACACAACTCTGCCACACAGCACAGTCCTTTCTGGTATGACAGGAGACCTGATATTTCTCTGGTGCAGTAAAGTGACACTTACAGGTCTTGTCCCTCCCGCAACCTGTAACTGGACAGCAAAAGTGGAGCAGCAGACTAATTCTTTCATATACACTGTATATACTCACTCGGCTCTCTGCTCCAGTCAGGAAATTTATATACAAGCAGCAGAGCCTGACTGACCCCTAGTGCTGGCCCTATCTCTCAGGGTCTGAGTGGTGTTGTGCAGGAGATTACAGAAGGCTGTAATCAAGACAAATGTAGGCGTATGTTCTAGAGACACTAGATATGAGATTGTAGTGATTGGGTTTATAAATTAATATATTGATCTTTGGAACATATTAAGTAAAAAAGAGACAATAAACCAGATTTTTCCTGCATGCAGCTGCACACTGAAATGTGTTTATTATGTTTCCCATCTTTTATGTGGCTATGACTATGTAAACTATTGCGCAATCACAACATGACATGACAAGTTGGTCGGTAAACTTTGGTTTCCCTCTCCATGTAACAATATTATTATATGGGATTTATATAGCACCAGCAGTGTGTGCAAGGCTGTACAGTATAAAGAGAGACAATGCAATTTTAATAAAATTCAAGGCAGGCAGGTTGGGAGGGCCCTACCTGTGAGGCGATGAGTTGATTGGAAAAGTAAAATTGCATTTGTTAGGTAGAGGTGGGATAGGCTTCCCCTGAAGGGGTGAGTTTACAGGAGGAGATAGCCGGACAGCATTGGTAAGAGCATTCCAGAGGATGGGAGAGGCTCTGGAGAAGTCCTGGAGGTGAGCATGCAAGAAGAGCATGAAGAACCTAGAGATCAGAAGGTCTTGGGAAGAGCAAAGAAGATGGCTTGGGTGATATTTTGAAACAATGTTGGTAATGTAGCAGGCAGTAAAGTTGTGGACGGCTTAGTATGCTGTTTAGCATTTTGAATGTTATTCATTGGGTGAGTAGAAGTCAGTGGAAGGATCAGGGCCGGATTTAATCCACCTGCCGCCCCAAGGCCAGGTTCTTAGTGTGCACCGGCGCCCGCAACTTCCCCACAGGGTCACCGCTGTCGCCCGTCGGCACTCTGCCGCCCCGAGGCCGGACCTCGGTGGCCTTGTGGGAAATCCGTGCCTGGGAAGGATGGCAGCATTCACAATAGACTGAAGGGGGGATAGCCTGTGTAGAGGTGGGCCAACAAAGAGGGAGTTACAATTGTCGGGGTGAGAGACGACAGGGCAGTGAATTAGTAGCTTGGTGGCATCATTGGTTAAGAAGCATATTTTAGAGATGTTATGGAGGTGAAGGCTGCAAGGTTTTGACAGTGATGGACTGTAGGGCTGAAAGAAGAGGAGAGAGTCCAGGATTACATCCAGCACATTAGCATGAGTGAGGAGATGGATTATTGTGATATTGATATCATTATCCTTGTGTTCAATGCCCTCAGACATCCAACACCCTCTCCTGGGCACTGTATCACCTGGCCAGGGACCCAGAGATCCAGGAATCCCTTTATCAGGAGGTGAACGACATTGTCCCAGGTGATGCTATACCCACCGCCGAGGATATCGCCAAGATGCCACTGCTGAAATCTGCGATTAAGGAAACACTCCGGTACTTTTCATTTATATCCATTCCCCCGTGGTTGTAGTATCCATCCAAATACCAAACATTTAATTTATGGGTAGAGCGTACCCGGCTGGTGGCATACACATCTTGGTGAGGCACTCCCAGTTTGCCTTCTTCTCACACCCTGGAGTCTCTGTCTTAATGCTGAATGTTTCTGTCCGTCCAGTAGGTAAATGACCTTTCTACTGGGGTCCTCAACATCTAGTAGAAGAATCCAGTCTGACCCCCAGCTAAAACTGAAATATGGTTTTGGAGAGGAATTATCTTTTTGCATTACAGTATAGCCCATTTAACTAAATGGCTTACTGATGCTTTAATATGAGGGGAGGCCAAAAAGTTCTTACCCTCCCCATGATCCAGATGTGCTAGGGATCTGAAATCTAGTCCACTGACTCTTCCTTCTCTACATATCCACCTCCTATGGTTACACACTTTTCACATCTGTGGAACAGACCTTTAATACCATCTGCGTGGAAGTATGCAGATATGGAGGAAGGAAAACCAGCTATCAACTTCAGTAATGACTGCCTCATCATTGTGGAAACGTCTTCCCCGTAAATGTTTCTTCAGATTTGGAAACAGGAAGAAGTCCGAGGGTGCCAGGCTAGTTGAGTATGGTGGATGGGGCAGAGATTCATAGCCACAATCGCAGTGACAGTTTCTGCAGCTCGATGTGCAGGTGCATTGTCAGCTAGCTGCAACACACCTTTTGATAGGCTCAGTATTCAACTTTGCCCAGCATGACACCTACTCCATTTCTCTTGGCTCTAACTATAATTTACCACGACCTACAAGAACACAATTTGGCATGCATATTACTAAGATATCCACCTATAAACCTGCAAGATTTCAGATCCCTAGCACATCTAGATCATGGTGAGGGTAAGAACGTATTGGCCTCCCCTCGTATAATACAGTGAGTTACACCAATGCGGCCAGTCTAGGATACCACTCCATGCTTTTTGGACCTGTTGTTTCTCAGCCCCTAAGTGTACATAATATCAAATAACAAAGTAATGCCATACAACCTCAGGAGCTGGGAAACGATGGGTGAAGTCAGACAGTTGACAAGGCAGCAGCTGTTAGACCAAAGGTGACCTCTGACACTTTAAATTCTGCTGGGGTGGCGACTTTTGCTATAATGTAAAGGTATGCACATGAGGGGAAACGTGGATAGGTGTGAATCCAGTCTTAGTATGATAACAGCAGCTTAGCAGCTTTGCAGTGACAGTGCTCAGGAGTCAGGACTAGGTGCCAGCAGTTCTAAAATGTAACTTTCTCTCAGCATGAGAAAGATCATCTACAAATCGTGTTTGGGAAAGGGTGAGCAGAGGTGTCCCTATAATGAGGAGCCGCTGAATGCCCGGTTCATCTCTAGCATGCCTAGGGTATGATCTTCAGCTGCCCACCTATTAGCATTAACCGCCCTTCTTCTAATGCCCACAATAGCTGATGTCCACTCCAGTAGTATAATGCAGAATAACTTTTATTGAACATCTTCACTGGGGAGAGAAGGTATAGGGATTCTAAGCTTCCAGGGTGTAACAGACATAAGCTCCAGACTCACCAGACCTGGTTGGCATATCAGTGCAGATCCACTTGGGAGGCAGCGGATAGCAACTGAAGTAGCAGATAAGCAAAGATGAATACAGATGCTCAACAGAAAAGACACCGGCCATACTCCTGAAAGTCCTTAGGTTCCACCAAACTTCAAGAGTCATCATTGGTCCCGGTTCTCTTCCTCCAACAGCAACACAGGCCTCCTCCATGTTGGATCCCTCAGGGAGACATTTCCCTCACTACAGCCTATGCCCACCCCCAGGCCTCAGGCCTAGCCTGGGGGGGCATGCTGAACAGGACCCAGCCCTAATCCATGGCTCGTCCTGGCTAGTCTGAGCACATGGCAAATCCCTCCAGTATGTGTACCCTATCCTAGCATGCACCACTGGTTGAGAGAAATCCAGTGATTGGCTGCTGTACTGTACATACACTATAACATCTCTCATTGGCTGTCCTACAATAAGACAGAGTCACACTCCACCCAGAGGGGTACAGGCAATGCCAGACACCTGGAATTAACCAGATAACTGCCACTATAATCCAGACAGGCTTACTACAGCCCTGGCTACCACTAAATGTCTAGTAGCCACATCACAGAAGGTGATGGGGGCTACAGAGGCAACCTGAGGCTGTTGCCTCAGACTGTGTCTCTTTGGGTCATGTGGGGGGCGGAACATGGCACTAACAATTTGGCAGAGGTTCTAACCCTTTTTCAACCTACAAAAAGTTTGGACTGGAGTTCCAATTTAATAAACAGTTGAATTGATTGAATTCACCTTGTTTTTTCTTTTTTTAGGCTCTACCCAGTCCTACCGGGCAATTCCAGAACGAATGTTGAACAGGACATAACCCTCGGGGGCTACTGGTTTCCCAAAGGTGTAAGTGGATTGTGGATGAGTAAGGCGGCCCATAGATCCCCTGAGTGCTGCATAAACAGAAGAAGTTAGTTGCTACCCTAGCAGTTTAAAGAGGCTTTGGGTTAAAATTGAATAACTTTTGTTACTTTTAGAAGTTTTTAAACTGATGTTTTATATAGTGTTTACTACATATATTTGTTAGTTTTACATATACACGATACAGGATTCCCAGAGCACCAGAGGTCACAGGAGTAGCTGCTTGCCTTAATGCTGCATTTGCCTCAGTGAAATCTCTGACAAAGCCCTGTGATAAGGGTTTGTGACTGAGGGTTGCTGTGCAGAAGATCTTCTTTCAGGTTCCACATTTAACACTGCCTACGCGCATTCTATCCTGACATCAGAAGCTGAATGTTGTCTTGCTTGCAAAACTGAATATCTGACAGGTCTGCACAGTCATTTATAGTGTTGAGAGTCCCGGCCAGACATCTCCATTCTCTACTAAACCCTACTAAAGCCCCGATGAAGGGGGTTTAGTACCAACACAAAAATGTGTTGGTACATTTTACAGCTCAAATGAAAGGGGATTTTTCAAGCTTGGATGCTCTTTGGACTCTTCACTTGGCTTTCTTCATTTTTTACAGTTCTGGTATCACTCCTGCGGGAACATCTCTGGACAAAGAAAAGCCACTAGGGTCGGATTTCCCACAAGGCCAACCAAGGCCCGGCCTCGGGGCAGCAGGGAGTAGAGGGGCAGCAGGGGTGTGGAATTCCTATCTCCCAACGCCCGAAACACGCAGTTCTGGGCGCCGGGCGGGTAGTTGTTTTCTACATTTAGCCCCGCTTTGGGCACGCAGAGCAAACTGTATAGCGGGGAAGCCGCCGCTTGTTTTGTACAAGTGATCTCAGTGATGTCGCTGAGATCACTTGTATGCAGCCTTCAGGTCTGTCATTCTCCATGAGAAGGGGG
>NW_017306360.1:2279580-2312717 GCF_000935625.1 Nanorana parkeri | reverse complement strand
GGGTTGGCGGGTAGGGGGGCGCATTGAGGAACCTGGCCTTGGGGCAGCAGAGAGAGTAAATCCGGCCCTGGAAGCCACATACAAAAATTCCCTTGCATTCAATCTCAGTTTTATAAACAGAGTTTAAAACCACTTAGCCAGATCCAACACAACAGGTTACACCTCTCCCCACCCCCTACCACCACTAATTTCCCCTCCAGTATGCCCCATGCTGTGAAAACTTTAATCTACTTTCCCTTTTGACAGCTTTCAGGCAGACTGGCAGAGTACATCCCCACTAATGATCTGAACCTAATCAAAGTGGCTCCTGATTATGTGATCACTATGTCAGCTATGACAAAGCGATCATGTACAGACTGAAAGCTAAAAAAAAAATACAAATTTAAAGTCTGCAGATGCCACTATAGCCTGAAGATGGCAGTGTGCATCTGTTTAATCCTGTAATTGTCAGATACAATTGCAGTGTTACAAAAAGTATTTAACAAAAGTTAAACCATATGTTTTTGCCCATTTGTTAGCCTATTAAAAAAGATTTTTAACATGTTTTTTTAGTGGTGTTATACAAACGTGTTTATGTAGGTAAATTAGAGTTATTGTCAAGTTAACCGACGTATACTAATGCTACTGAATTTTGCATGGGCAGCTAGGCTGCAATGACTGCTTGGCACATGAGGTTTAAACAACACTTTACGGGAAACATTGGTGATGAGGTTTTTTGTTTCTTTCTTGCAGACGCTGTTTGGGTTAAATCACTTTCAGATGTCACGTGATGAGGCCAACTTTCCACAGGCGCACAAATTCCTTCCCCAGCGCTGGCTGCCAGGTAACAAAGTGAAGAATAATCCCTTCAGCTCCATCCCATTTGGGTACGGTGTCCGAGCTTGTGTTGGCCGCAGGATCGCAGAACTGGAAATGTATCTCACCTTATCACGGGTAAGAATTCTCTCCACCGAGTACTGTATTTCTGGAGAGAAGAGTTAGATAGAGGAAGGAGCCGAGTACTCCAGCAGAGTATTTCAGGAAATGAAACTTAGAAAGAAGAAGGAGCAGAGTCCTCCAGCAGTACAAAGAACTTTAGTAGAAGAGAGTTGAATAGAGAAAGGAGCAGAGTCCTACGTCCTATGGCATCGCAGAGTATTTCAGGAGAGTTTGATAAAAGAAGGAGCAGAGTTCTCCAGCAGTTCAGAGTATTTCTGGAGAGGACAGTTAGATAGAGGAAGGAGCAGAGTCCTCTGGAGAGGAAAGTTAGATAGATGATGGAGCAGAGTCCTCCAGCAGTACATAGAATTTTGGAAGAGGAGAGTTAGATAGAGGAGGAAGCAGAGACCCACAGCAATACAAAGCATTTCAAGATAGAAGAGTTAGATAGCTAAAGGAGCAGAGTCCTCAAGCAGTGCAGAGTATTTTAGGAGAGTTAGAGGAAGGGGCAGAGTAATTTAGGGAGGAATGTTAGAGGAAGTATCAGAGTCCTCCAGCAGTGCAGAGTATTTTAGGAGAGAAGAGTTGGATAAAAAAAAGGGGCAAAGTCCTCCAGCAGCACGTAGAAGCAATGCAAGATACATGATGCAGAGAGAGACTCACCTCTGTGCCCATGCACCTTTGGCTAAGGCTGAGTTATTGAAAGTAAACAGTAACATACATTTTTTTTCTCTTGTTTCCTAGATCATTAAGAAGTATGAGATCAGACCCGACCCTCGAGGTGTAGAGGTTTCTGGTATGGCCAGAGCTGTCCTGACCCCGAGCCGCCCAATTAACCTCCAATTTCTGATGAGAATGTCCACTAAGTCACTCTGAACATCGGAAAGATCACAGAAGGAGGATCTGTATTTCAGGAAAATGGCGGCACTTTGTTCAGTAACTGGCATCATGCTTTATACCTGAGGCCACTTGAAAGAAGGCGCCGGAATCCTAGAATGTACACCGCGAACCTCCACCTGAAAACACACTTTAGGAGTTTTTTCAACTACATTTAGAGTTCTCTCCAAGACCTCTAATGTCACCTAGGGACCCCCAGAGAAGCTGATGAAACAGAGATCTGCTTCAGCAGCTTTTCACCGGCATCTGTTGCCGGAGAGTGACACTGGATGTGGAAGTGATGTAATATACATCACTTCCTGCATTCGGGGACCCGAGAGGAGATTAAAGGCAGATCGTGTACTGATCTCCCTTTGATCTCCACTGACAGAGTCGATGTGCCAGCCGCACCGGGGCACAGCGGATCTCGGGACCGGCTGCGACGTAGACGGCGGGGTCGGCGCACACGCGCACCTACTACAAGCGATCGGGCGTCTCTATAGATGCCCGATCGCTTGAATGTAAACAGCCATCGCTGGCTGTTTACATTTCTGACAGTTTCCCACTCGTGTGCGTGCTGGACGCCGAACGAATGGAGGGAAGGGAAGAACATCTAAAGGCGCCCTCCCGCTCCTATTAGGCTCCCGTCTGGCCATTCAGGAACGGCCATGGACGGGAGGTGGTTAAACTTGTCTCATCGAAATCTCCCTTTTTATACTACTAAATGAGAACAAGAATTAAATGTCGATATTAATCCAGGAGAATGGGAAACATCATTCATTCTTACTCATAAATTGTCCATAGCCAGTAAGTTCCAGGAACTGAATTTGAATATTCTGGCACGTTGGTATCAATTAGACATGCGCAGGGCAAAAAAATGTGGTTTAAAAAAAAAAACATTTTCATTTGTGTCGTCAATGGAAACTAATTTTAATGCTGTTTTGGATTCGGAGGCAACGAGCCTCCGAATCCGAAACCACACAAAGAAACTGCAGAACGAGTGGCAGCCGTATCGGCTGTCAGCGTGTTCTGCGCATGCGTGCCACCATTTTGGAGTATATCTTGGTATACACCAAGATGGCGGCACCCGAATATGTGGGTGCCGCCATCTTGATGTATACCAAGATATACTCCAAAATGGCCGCGCGCATGCGCAGAACACGCGCTCGTTCTGCAAATAAAGTCATCCATACGTGGCGTCATGTGACGTTATGCACCCCGACTGCAAGATGGTGGCGGGCATGCGTAGAACGCGGCGGCGGCCAATATGGCTGCCGCGCGTCCTGATAATGAATGTTTATATGCCAGAATACCGTTTTAGTATATTTTTTCGCATATAAAAAAATGTGTTATTTCGGATTCGGACGAACCGCCGAATCAACTGAATTTCGTTGATTTGCAAGTTCGTCCGAATCCGGATGCACATGTCTAGTATTAATGTGCAGATGCTGTTCATAAGATGAATCCTTTAAAATCTAAGGAATGTTGGCAGTGCCATACAGCATCTGGAAACATGACACATATTTGGTTGCGTGGCCCCCCCATTCAGAAATTTTGGCAGGCACTATAACTCAAGTAGACTCTAAAGTGGCTCTTCTTTCTATGATTGTCAGTCCTATTAAGCATACTAAGAGAGACATTATTATACAGGATTTATATAGCGCCAACAGTTTGCGCAGCGCTTTACAATATAAGGAAGACATTACAATCACAATACAATTCAAGACAAGATGGTAAGGGCTTACATTATAAAAGGGAGGGGCCAGTGATAGATGAGGAGGTAGCTGTGTGGGGATGAATTGTATGAGAACGTGATAGCTCAGCGTTTAGGTTGAGGTGGGATAGGCTTCCCTGAAGAGATGAATCTTAAGGGATCGCCTAAAGTCAGAGTGGGAGATAGTCGGACAGGTTGGGGTAAAGAGTTCCAGAGGATGGGAGAGACTCTAGTGAAGTCCTGGAGGTGAGCATGGGAGGAGTTGATGAGGGAGCTGGAAAGCAGAAGGTCTTTTGAAGAGCGGAGGGGGCAGTTAGGGTGATATCTTGAGACCAGGTTTGAGATATAGCCGGGGGCAGAGTTGTGGATGGCTTCGTAAGTGGTTGTTAATAGTTAGAATTTTATCCTTTGGGCTATTGGAATCCAGTGCAGGGATTAACAGAGGGGATCGGGAGATGGAAGCCAGTGCAGGGATTGGCAGAGGGGGGTTACAGATACTGAGCGGTTGGTTAGGTGGATGAGTCTAGCAGCAGCATTCACGATAGACAGAAGGGGGGAGGAGCCTGTGTAGAGGTCAGTCAATGAGGAGGGAGTTGCAATAGTCAAGACAAGATATAACATCCTCCGACACTGTCTCACTTCAGCATGCGCAGTTATACCTCATTATTGGCGTTCCTCCTACATTAGCAGTATGGGTCTTGAAAATGGACCGTATTGTACACTTTGAGCGTTTATTGGCTGCGGAATATGATAGTTGGGATAGATTTTGGAAAATATGGGCTCCTTGGCAGAGATTTAGGGATTCCCTGAATCTTAGGGCCCTGATATCTATCCTTGATTTTGTAAGAACCATACTGTATAATGTAGTGTGAACTACAAAGTGCATTAGTTCATGGCGATGTGATGGATCCTTCATTACAAATCTGGGTGCATATATAATATGTGTAATTACGTCGATATATATATATATATGAATCTAAGTAAGTTATGTTATGTGTCCCGCTCTTTTTCCACCCCAACACCCCCCCCCCCCTTTTTTTCCCCTTTTGTTCTTTCTCTTTTCCAGGGGGCCCAGATGGAAGAATTTGTATATTCTGATACACTCTAAAGTTGCGCGGGTCAGCATTGTCCACGTTTTCCTATTGGATTTGATTAAATTGTGTTAATCATGCGTTATATTATTGTTTGTAAATGTAAAAATGTAATAAACTTAGATTGAAACAGACTTACCTGTTTGCTCTGCTAACCCAATTTTGAGCTTCTAAAGAAAATGCAAACACCTCCGTCCAGCAAATTAAAGTGACTCTAAACTCCGGAGTTAAAACTTACTACATTCAACTATCTTAACCATTAACAACAATGTATATCACTCGGCTGTAGATCCTCAAATCATCTCTGGATTGGTACTGACACTGTCCTTCCTTCTCATGGGTGGCTACTTTTGTTCCCCATGTCTTTAGTGTCACTTTAACTTCATTGCTATCACATAGAGGGCTTACAAACTCATTATAATACACATTTCCTGGTTCAGTGACCGAAGCGGAGATTAGTCACTGAAAGTACACTGATTTCACTCCGATCGAGGTACAGAAAGGCATTGTTCCAGTCCCGGGAACAGCTAAGAGGAGGGGGTGCACAATTCCCCAGCACTGTACAAGCGATCGGGTGGCTCTCTAGCCACCAAGAACGCTTGGAGTTAAAACTTTCCAGCTTGTGTGCTAGAAAGGCGCATGTGCGAGTGGGAGCGGAAAGGCCTTTTTTTAAAGCCCACCGGCTGTCAAGAGTGAATCATCCGGCCGTTATTAGTATCATCCCCTGGCTGGGGCAGTCAGGATTTGTGGCCTGTCAGTCTATGGCAATGTGAAAGTGTTCATAACCACCAGAGGCGTCCCGAGGCGGGGTGACTGTCAGTGATTTTGGTGTCACCCTTCCAATAATGTCACCCAGGTGCAGACAGGACCCCCCCTGCGCACCCGCCTTGTGACGCCACTGATAACCACCATTTGAGAATATAAGTTCATATAAAGGAGGATACAGAGAAGAATGCCGCCTTGAAGGCAAGGGCCAAATAAAAAGTGATTCACAAAAAAAAGAGATCTGTCTCTATTAATCTGCCAGGCTACATGCTTTGTTTATGCTTCTAGATGCTTAAAATGACACACGTTTACACGTATATGCGTTTCGATGCATCTGTCCTTTGTCCTGTGTCCATTGGAGTAGCCAATGAGAAGTTCAAATCAATTCCTGCACCCACCTGACTTCCATTTTTTTCTAAATGCAGCTACACTGAGTGCAGAGAAAGGCATCTAAATGCAAGGTGTGAATAGATCCATTGGATATCATTAGATTCATATATACAGTATGTGTTTAGAAAACCATTTTAATGGCACCGAGTGTGAATGTAGCCTTCGTGAATTGAGTCCTAGGTCTTCATTCAAGCAATGCCAATAGAATGATTGGTGTGGCCAAGATGCAGCAGCCAAAAAACAATGGGAGGGGCTTAAAGGGATGTGGTTAAATAAAACCTCCTTGCCTATTCACTGTTTACCCAGCATGCATATCCCCCAGTCATTGTACCCACATAATATGCTTTATTCACTGCTCCGCAAAAGAAAATCTTGCAAACCTCAGCACATTATTTCAAGAAAAAGACTTCCATCAGAGAAGCTGATTGGCTGCCAGCTCCAGATTCTGTCTGGTCCAGTTTTTATGAATCCCCCCCTCTTGATTTATATATAAAAGATCTGCTTAGCTGCAGTTCCAGTAGAACCACTATAGCTGTGTGCTTCCATCCAGCAGTGAAAGTGTTAGAGGGTGTCCTGTCCTGCTCTCTGGGCGTGCATTGTGTAAGGAGCTGTGCAGTCCACCGTAACAAAGCTCAGAAAAAATGATACCGTATCTTCTTTCTTCAGACCCTGGCTCCTGAGACTGAGCTTGTCCAGGGGCCAGGCAAGCAAAGTAGGGGGAATATGGTACAGCACAGTGAGCAGAGTATGGGGAGTACATCACAGAGCAGAGAGTGGAGTATGGGGAGTACAGCACAGAGCAGTGAGCGGAATATGGAGGGTACAGCACAGAGCAGAGAGTGGAGTATGGAGGGTACAGCACAGAGCAGAGAGTGGAGTATGGGGGGTACAGCACAGAGCAGAGAGTGGAGTATGGGGGGTACAGCACAGAGCAGAGAGTGGAATATGGAGGGTACAGCACAGAGCGGAGAGAGGAGTATGGTGGGTACAGCACAGAGCAGAGAGTGGAATATGGGGGGTACAGCACAGAGCAGTGAGCGGAATATGGGGGCTACAGCACAGTCTGTCTGAAAAAAAATGGCTTGCTTTCCTGGAGATCCTGGGACTGAGGGGTCTTATTGTGATCCAGAGCTGTATTGATGGCTTTCATCTGCATGACCATCTACTGGTGGAAAGTGGTATTGTAGCACACACAAAAGGGGCCGTAACCTCTCAAATACCCGTGCTTAGAGCAATGGCTTAGTCATAACAAATACTAATTGCTTTCCTAGCAATTGTAGGAAAATATTAAACTAAAGAGTATATATTGAAAGTGCTTCACATGAATCTATTTTGCAGCTATTAAAAAAAACCATATAATTATTTTGCACAAGATGCACTTTGTTGATGGGTAGCATGTCAAAGCCCAACTCCAGCCAACATTTTTTTAATACTTATTTTGGGAAAAGTTTAGAATCCTGTGGGTTCTTCTGTTTGTGTCCTACCTGGGGAGAATTCTCTTCACCTATTGTCCTGATGACCGAATAGGAAGTTGGGCAAATCTCACTGGGGATACAGACGGCCTTAATAACCCGTTGGAGCTTGTACCCCTTCCCAACCTTATTAGTGAATGTCTGGAGTTCCACTTTAAATTTAAATGGATTCTAATAGTTAGGGCTGATCTTAAAATTCAATTGTTAAGGCGAAATCTTAATATACCCACGACAGACTTACAACCGTCTGCAATGGATGGGTGATTATGCAAATTAAAGGACAACTTTATTTTTAGCAAAGATGTGTTTTAAGTTGTATCCATAGCCAAGACTTTTTTTCTTTTTGTAGTTTCAGATAGCGAGGTGTAGATTTAGATCTACTGTCAGGATTTCCTGCCATCGCAGGTGCCATTGGAGTTATTCCTTTACTTCCTGTCTGGTACAAAGGTTTTCCGCAGGAGAGGAAGTGAGGGAAAATCTTTCTAACTGCCACACAGACAGAAGACGTGTTTTTTTTTTTTTAAGTTAGGTATGGGAATGCCCTTGCAGGAGTTTATTGTTGAAGCATAAACCACCAAAGGAGTGCCAAACCAAATGAATGGATTGAGCAGCGCTCTTTATGTCCATGTCAGGGTTACTTACGCTTCCATGTTCAGTTGCTTGCAGCATGGCTTGTGCAGTGTTTCGGACATCGTTTGTTCCTCTCTGGAGCCCTCTTATGATCAAAACCGCTAACATAATCATTCTGCAACTACTAACAGAACTTCTGGCAAATTCCTGTCTCAGAGTGATGATGCAAACACCAGTTCACTATTTGTCCATCAGCTTGTCCATTCAGTCTCCGCCCTTGCTTGTGTTCTGATCTACCAAGTGCTCTGCTGTTGTTCCTGTTCTCTGTGTATGGCCCTGGTTCTGGCTGACTGATCTCCTGGTTCCTGACTCCGGCTATTGTTTCCATTCATCCGGCTCTCTTTGCTCCCTGACCTGTTTTGGCTGACTACCCACTTTAGCATACCAGGTGAGACGGACGGCAGCGGTTTAATTATGTAAAATGTTTTCTTTATTATTGTTTTTACTTTTTATTTTTATTTTATTTTTATTTATGTTTTTACTTTAAAAAAATGTTATATACACAGCTGGCCTACCTGGCTCATATTTAGGGACTGTTCCGGAAATTTGCTTGGGCTAAGCGCACAAATCTATGCCGCGCTAAAAGGTGTACTTTCAGCATCAAAGTGTGCCAAGCACAAACAATTCCGTCGCGCTTAAAAGCATGTTGTATTACGCTCTTTCGTACAGGGAAGGGAACTGCTTCTGTAGTGTCATGTAGTCAAGACAAGGTGTTGCTTTAGCTGGAGTTCTGTGTTCAAGTGTCTGTGTCCCTGACCACCAGCACCTCCGTTTATTATACAGCAAAAAGGTTAACGCCCAGAGGGGGATGGCTTTACAACATCAGCCAATCAGAAAAGGGGTGTGCGCCTACGTGGATGACTCATCCTTGCCACATGCAGGCCCGGATTCCCCACAAGGCCACCGAGCCCCGGCCTCGGGGCGGCAGGGAGCAGAGGGGCGGCAGCGGTGTCCTTGTGGGGAAGTTGCCCTCTCTACATTCAGTCCTGCTTTGCACAAGCCGAGCTAAATGAGGGAAGCCGATTTTTTGTTTACATGTGAACTCGGCGATGTTGCCGAGATCACATGTAAACAGTGTGCAGCCTCCTCCCCTCCCCCCTGCACTTACCTCTCTCCTCTGGTTCGGTCCTCCACCGCCGAGTCCCGAGTCTCTCACTGCAGTGAGCAGAGCGGCAGGGTTAAAAGTGCTGCTCTGTGTAGACTGTAGACAGTGAGAGGGGAGAGCTGTGCTGTGCTCTTGCTCTCTCACCTGTCACAGGAGTTCCAGCACAGTGCTGTGCTAGAACTCCTGTATTGGAGGTGAAAGGGTCAATAAAGATAACCCGTCACCTCCAATTTGTCACACAGGGGATTGTTTTCTCCTGTGTTATAGCAATAAAGTTAGGTGAAAAAAAATTTCATTGATTAAAAAAAATTAAAAAAATTAAAATGTAAAAAATAATATGAAATAATTAAATAAAAACATAAAAAGGTGATTAAAAGTAAAAAAGTTGGGGCGGCAGAGAGAGTAAATCCGGCCCTGACCACATGTATGCACATCCGCCATTTTGGCCAGCATGGACCTTATACATTACTGCTCAGAATGACCAGTATCTATTAAGATCGTTCTATATGTTCATACAGATTTGAGACTATGTGCTGAGACATTGCTAATGCTGTTATCAATATACGGTGCGAGTACACCGACAAGGCAGATATCAATGTCTTCTTATAAAAGCAGATATGTATCCAAAAGGGATAGCGCAGCCGCAACAGAGATATAATATGTATCTCTGGTTATGCGGACCACGCTTTGCGAATGTGTATAGACATTAGCCGGCATTGGGCCCAGCGCATTGCGCTTGATACTCACAAACCGGCAAACGCCCACACACACCGCAAACACGTCTCTAAGCCCATGGGAGGGTTGAATACTGACGGTTTTACTGCTGATCCCGATTAACCCAAGAACGCTCTGCTAGGGCGTCCCTCGGTTGAATCCGACACAGGGAGACAGATGACAATCTATAAAACACAGACACATTCTAAAATAAAAATGTCCACATAATTCCATACAATAAAATTTCCACAACAGGACTTGGCTGGCTTCACGGAGGTTGTTTTCCCCTCAGCTACTGGCCCACTGATTTGGAAGGGGTCCATGGCAGGGGACGGTTCTTCTTCTGTACTCTTCTGTCCATTCCTCTACTCCTTTCCTTTCTTGGCCCTTATCTGTTTTCTCCCATCTCTGTATCACTCCTCCTGCTAGGGGTCCTACTCTAGTTGCCCCTTTTCTTGCTACCCAAATCCATACCATGTGTCCGGCTCAGCGCCTGCCCCCCTGTATCCCTCCTCCTGCTAGGGGTCCTACCCTAGTTGCCCTTTTCTTTCTATCCAAATCCATACCATGTGTCCGGCTCAGCGCCTGCCCCTCTACTCAAGTTAACTCGCTATGGTGGGTATTCCCATCAGCTGCCTTTTATTTACATCCTTGAAGCTCTTGAGTGGTGGGGCCTCCGGCTCCTGGCTCAGTCACACCTGGACCAATGTATTTGGCACCAATTGCCTTGCCAGCTTTACATCTTGCAACTTAAACTGTGTAATGTTGGCTCTGAATAAGTGGCCGTGACTGTTGCTAACTGAAAACATTTTTGTTACCTGTTGTATCCCACCTCGGATAGCTTATCCCTTCCCCCTTTTCTATTATATATATTATTATCTTTTACTTTTTTAATTATTTTTTTATTTTATTTTTTACCACTTTTTTTATAATTTTTTAACATTTTAATTATTATTTCAAACTTATTTTTTAATTTTTATTTCTTTTTTACTTCTTTTTATTTAATTTAATTTTTTGTTTTATTATTTTCTGTTTTTCACTTGCACCACATTTTTTGTATTGTGGTTTCAATTACACCATGTCTGCAATTAAAACCTCAGATCGAGTCATATTGAGGGAGGGGTGAGCAGCCACTGTGCTGACTCATTTGCCCATTCATCAGTGTTCATTTCATCTTGAGCTCCTGCACCCTGTATACAGCAAAGATTTTGTTTTCACCAGGAAGTAAGAACAAACTGGAGATCCTGAAAAAAAAGTCTAAAGCGCCACCTGCTGGCTGAATATAAGACTGCATAATATTTCTATGCAACATTTCATATTTAACTGGCTGGAAAAAAATATTTTTGAAATTAATGATTTTATTATTTTCTTGCCAATAAAATCTCAAAATAAGATATGCACAAAACCACTACACATTCCTTTTAATTTATTCTGTAGCTTGTCACCTTCTGCAAAGGGGTGTGTAGCACAGATAACAGAGTTGGCACAGATGTGACATTCAATCTTGTTGCTTTTGGTGTTGCAGTAGCACATTCTTTTCTGATGTGCCAGAGACTCGCAACTGAGCCAGGAGCCTGGAGCAGTCGGCTAATATAAATATTTGCTTTTTTGTTCTGCTTTTTTATTATCCCACACACCGGACACCCTGCACCATGATCTCCAGGTTAAGTAGGGTCCTGAGTACTTCTGTCCAGCTGTCGCCATGGAGAAGCACAAGACACATGGCATCTCTACGGGTGTGAGAACCCCAAGTGGAGCACAGGGGTAACAACCTAAAGACTATCAATGACTTGCCTGGACCCAGCCAACTGGAGTTGATCTACTGGGTGTTTCTGAGAGGTTACCTGTTTCACATGCACGACCTAGAGGTAAGATTGGAGACAGCGTTGGGGAAAGATGGTGATTCCTCAGCACAGGTGTCCTGGGTTAAAACCCCACCAGGGACACAGTTGGAGTGGCGGTTGTATGTTCTCCCTGGGCTTTGCTTTGAGTGCTCTGTTTTTCTCCATGAACATAAAAAGGGCCTACCGACTGTGTGTGTGAGTGTAAGAGAGCTAGCAATGTTAGGTCCCCCTTGGATAGCCACAGCAAACAGTGCAACTGCTATGGGGCCCAGAAGCAAAGAGAGCCCACAGATGTCTGTCCACACGGTGATTTATGTGGGTAGAAAAAGCATCTGTTTATAAAATGTAGGTGCATGTAATTTGGTAATTTCCATAAGATTGCCAAGCAGCATTTAGTACTCTGTATCCTTAGAGGGATCCATTCCTGTCTGCTCCAGTTTTGATAAATTCCCCCCAATGTGTCACCAGCACACTGAAGTCAAAAGTCTAAAAAATTTATTTTATTGCCACATATAAGACACAGCAAAGACATTTTGGGGCCACTTAGGGTCCCTTCATCAGACACTCATCATACTATGCCTGATGAAGGGAACCTAAGTGGCCCCGAAACTTTGCCTTTGCTGTGACAAGATGCCTGAATGTGATTCACAAACTAGTGAACCATAAACAACAAAAAAACATAAACTAGAAGAGTTTATGTATTCTAGACACGTAAAGGCTCAAAAAATTTGTGTCATTTCAGATTGATCGTTTTTTTTCCATTTGAAATTCAATTCGGTTCATTATTCGGAATTCTAATTGATTTCAATTTTTTTGTTTATGATTTAGTTTGATCCACATTTTTTGTGTTTTTTCTGGTTCGGATCAATTCAAATGTTTTATTTTTAGTTATGATCAATTCGGATGCGGTTCTTTAATTAAAAATTTACTTTTTGGGGTTTTTTTTGGTCATATCACAGTAGTTCTGTACTGCTCATCTTAGACCATACTGGTCATTCTAGTCTAAACTGGTCATCTTAGTCCGTACTGGTCATTCTAGTCTAAACTGGTCATCTTAGTCCGTACTGGTCATCTTAGTCTGTACTGGTCATCTTAGACCATACTGGTCATTCTAGTCTAAACTGGTCATCTTTTCGGATGCGGTTCTTTAATTAAAAATTTACTTTTTGGGGTTTTTTTTGGTCATATCACAGTAGTTCTGTACTGCTCATCTTAGACCATACTGGTCATTCTAGTCTAAACTGGTCATCTTAGTCCGTACTGGTCATTCTAGTCTAAACTGGTCATCTTAGTCCGTACTGGTCATCTTAGTCTGTACTGGTCATCTTAGACCATACTGGTCATTCTAGTCTAAACTGGTCATCTTAGTCCGTACTGGTCATCTTAGTCCGTACTGGTCATCTTAGACCATACTGGTCATTCTAGTCTATACTGGTCATTCTAGTCATTCTAGTCTATACTGGTCATTCTAGTCTATACTGGTAATTTTAGTCTGTACTGGTCATCTTAGTCCGTACTGGTCATCATAGTCCATGCTGGTCATCTTAGTTCCTACTGGTCATTTTAGTCCGTACTGAGCCTCCTAGTCCATACTTGTCATCATAGTCCATACTGGTCATCATAGTCCATACTGGTCATCTTAGTCCGTACTGAGCCTCCTAGTCTATACTTGTCATCATAGTCCATACTGGTCATCTTAGTCTGTACTGGTCATCTTAGTCTGTACTGGTCATCTTAGTCTGTACTGGTCATCTTAGTCTGTACTGGTCATTCTAGTCTATACTGGTCATTCTAGTCTGTACTGGTCATCTTAGTCCGTACTGGTCATCTTAGTCCGTACTGGTCATCTTAGTCCGTACTGGTCATCATAGTCCATGCTGGTCATCTTAGTTCCTACTGGTCATTTTAGTCCGTACTGAGCCTCCTAGTCCATACTTATCATCATAGTCTATACTGGTCATCATAGTCCATACTGGTCATATTAGTCCGTTCTTGATATCAGAATTGGATATTTGGAAATTCGGACAAACTTCAGAAAAAAAAATTGGATTTGTTCAAATTTGGATGCATTCGAACTTCAGAATTTCGATTGAAATGTATCCAAAGTTTCGGATGCAAAGTGGGAAATTCAAACGTAACCAAAATTCAGATAGATTCATAATCAAAAGTTTGGATGTATCCAAATGTCCGAATTAAAGAAATGTATCCAAATTTCAATGCGGAACAAAACAAAACTTACATGTCTAATGTATATAACCTGGCAAAGGTCACACAAATAATTCTGTACATAGAAGACCACAACTGGGCATTTCCTCGCTGGATGACTGCTGCGTGGTCGCAGTGTGAAAGTTGGCTGGCAATTTTTCTTATTCTACCTGACAACCTTATCTGACAATATCATATCAGGTAAGAGAGGAACAAATACAAAATCAAAGTTCACGATATTCTGAGATTGCTGCAATACTTTTAATTATTAAAATGAGAAAATTCCCAGTGAGATGCCTGCCAAATTCATCCACATAATGGGGGGAAATCCTTTTTAGCTCTATCTGAAACAAAGAAGCAAAGGAGAAAAAGGAGGATTGCTGGGGAATCCTACAAATTAGTTTCAGAGTGAAAAAGGAGAGATTAGGCTTGATAAATAAAGGTCAATGTTGGCCAGCCAAATCAGTATTTTAGTAAAGTCAGGTAACAGAGTGATACAGAGAATCATGATAACCCTTATTGCGCCAAACAACAAAGTCTGAATGACTTGCACAGTTTTAGATACAGAAAGAACATCACTGGTTATTGATTAACTCTTATTACAAGATAACTTTTCATAGACTTATTTGACCCTTCAGAAATATAGACAGAAGCGGATAGAATCTTTTTGAAGCAGGTATCCTTGGAAAAAATATATATCTACTCCAGGAATGATATCTGTTTGTTTCCAGCGGGCTAAAATAAACTTAAACATTGTCACTCCCCTATCAAGGGCCATTTCTGCTTCCTGCCTTGGACAACTGTATTGTGCTGCCCCGTTCTATTCCAATGGTCTTGCATAGTATGACACTAATGTAGTGACATTAGTGTCATACAGGGTAAGCCAAGGCTGGGATCAAAGATGTAGGAACATTAGTGTCGTAGAAGGTAAGCCAAAGCTGGGGCCAAAGATGTAGGAACATTAGTGTCATACAGGGTAAGCCAAGGCTGGGGTCAAAGATGCAGGGACATTAGTGTCATGTAAGGTAAGCCAAGGCTTGGGTCAAAGATGTAGGGACATTAGCGTCATATAAGGTAAGCCAAGGCTGGGATCAAAGATGTAGGAACATTAGTGTAATTTAAGGTAAGCCAATGCTGGGGTCAAAGATGTAGGAACATTAGTGTCATATAAGGTAAGCCAAGGCTGGGATCAAAGATGTAGGAACAATAGTGTTATATAAGGTAAGCCAAAGCTGGGATCAAAGATGTAGGAACATTAGTGTCATATAAGGTAAGCCAAGGCTGGGATCAAAGATGTAGGAACAATAGTGTCATACAGGGTAAGCCAAGGCTGGGGTCAAAGATGTAGGAACAATAGTGTTATATAAGGTAAGCCAAGGCTGGGGTCAAAGATGTAGGGACATTAGTGTCATATAAGGTAAGCCAAGGCTGGGATCAAAGATGTAGGAACAATAGTGTTATATAAGGTAAGCCAAGGCTGGGATCAAAGATGTAGGAACAATAGTGTTATATAAGGTAAGACAAGGCTGGGGGGTCAAAGATGTAGGAACATTAGTGTAATTTAAGGTAAGCCAAGCCTGGGGTTTAAGGTAGACATGTGCGATTCGTTTCGTTACGAATCGAAATTCGTACGAATTACGAAACAGAACAAATTTTTTGACGGTGCACAAGTCTAGTTTAAGGAGGCTGAAAGAGACAATATACTAACTCTTTGATGGACAGTGATTGGAAGAGTTGGACATGCTGTCACCTTACTATGCTAGTGGTTTGGTTTCCAAGACCCACAGTTCAATAACTATAAGTACAGAGGACACTTTTCCATCTACAAAAATACATGAAGTGAACACGAGACAGATGTTGATGAGTGGCTGTGACTACCTTTTATTATACAGAGGAATGATGAGCCACTGATGTCAGCAACATGATATGTAGGTGGCAATGTGCCAACTGCAAGCCGTGGCCCATGCTGGCTATGCTCTTTATATTTAGAAAAGTGTCCAGCCATTATTAGGCTATAGGACCTAACAAAAGGTCATTTGCCTAATAATACACCCCATAGCCATCATTTGCCTGGACACCTCATAGCCATCCCTACCCCATTTGGCAGATAATTAAAAAGCCTGGTTGGTCAAAACTGAGTGATGACTCCTCCTATACTGGATTATTCATGAACCAAAAAGCTTCAAGGTCAGTTCTTTATTACAATGACAATCCCAGACATCCTTGGACAATATGAATCATTTCTACTAAGGTAGACTACAATAAATAAACTACACTACAAGCCATCACTGACCTCTGTGACTGCAGGCACTGTGGAGTAATTCAGCTTCAAAAGTTGCAGTTGAAACTTCTCAGTTTTATATTCCAGAAGTGGAATATATAAACCATGTAGATATCTGGACAATAGCTTCCATAATGCTTGGGATAGCAATTACAGAACTTCAGACTACTGACTCTGCTTCCTCATTGTTCTTCGGTGACCTCACCAACCCATCCGTCTTGGCTACTGTGCTTTTCAGAGAGAACTGTCTATTAAGGCTTTATATATTAAGAGAACCTTAGGCTCCAGTCTGATGATTGTCTCAGGATCATGCAACCAGCCTCCAATAGCCCTGAAAGGGGTCCAGTCACCTGTTCCAGGTCAATGCCTCATTATTTATTGAAGGTCCCAAGGATGCAATTTAATGCAACTAGATATTCTACACTAGGCCCACTGGCATAAATTAAGAGAACCTTAGGTTCCACTCTGATCATTGTCCCCATCATGCACCCAGCCTCCTGTAGCCCTGAAAGAGGTCCAGTCACTTACCTGTTCCAGGTCAATGCCTCATTATTATTTTTTGAAGGCCCGAAGGATGCAATTTAATACAACTAGATATTCTACACTAGGTCTACTGGTATGTATAGCTAATATATGACGCTTCATGTGTGATCATTGTTTCAGGTACAGCTTAAAAAGAAGTACGGACCAATATGGGTTTCTACCTTGGCGCAGTATCGCATGGTCAATATTGCTGGCCCTGACATCTTGGAGAATCTTTTGAAACAAGAAGGCAAGTACCCAATGAGGGCCCCCATGGACCAATGGAAGGGACATCGAGACCTTAGGGGACATTCCTACGGGCCGCTGACTGCGTGAGTATTTATAGCTGAGGTTTGCCCAGATAACCCCTGTAACAATGCTACAGTTTACAACTTGTTTTTAGTTTTTGATGTGTCATATAAGAATTGTAATAATTGAAACATGTATTTTCCTTCAACTTTTTGTGACGGAAGCAGCAATTCCATTAAAGTGTATGAAAACCCTAACAATGAACTTCTCTAATTTGTTCCCATTTGGTCTTTAGCATCTGAAACTTTCAGGTGCCTCTAATGCCCACATCCCCATGCTGGCCCGTATGGCTCTCCTGGCCCTCATGGGTCCTGTAGGACATATTGGCAACAATGGCTATGGTATTGTGTTAATAACTTTTACTGTATATCCGAATGAAATCAATGTCATACCTATCCAAAGACAGGGCCATCAATGGCAAACCCTGCGCTCAGTGCTTAACCAGAAGATGCTGAAACCAACCGATGCTGCGCGCTATATTGACACACTGAACGAGGTGGTCCCAGAACTGCTGGACAAGATCAAAAAGCTGAGAGCAGAGAGTCAGACGGGACTGGTGGTGAAAAATGTGGCCGAGCTGATGTATAAGTTTGCCTTTGAAAGTAAGTCAAGGTACTTTTCCCACCCAGAGGTACTGCAGCTATTTTATACATGGATGTCTTTTTAATATGTCCCTCTTAAAAGCCCTTACTAAAGCAAAGTGCAAGAACAGTGACATGAAGCAATCCATAACAATCAATCAGATTGTTGTTCAATTAAAGGGAATGTATGGTGAATTCACACATGTTTAAATATACTGTATGTACAAGGCACATTGATGCACATGGGAGGTGAAGGCTGGCTCGTAGTCCCACCCAATAGAAGAACTAGTATAGCTCAAATTGCATCACTATTTGTTGTGTATGGGGCTGGGTAGCTGCAGACGGTCAGGGTGCCCACGCTGACCTCTGACCAACGCCAAAGGTGCCTACAATGGGCACGTGAGCATCAGAACTGGACCATGGAGCAATGAAAGAAGGTGGCCTGGTCTGATGAAACACATTTTCTTTTACATCATGTGGACGGCCAGGTGCGGGTGTCGCCTACCTGGGGAAGAGATAGCACCAGCATGCAGTATGGGAAGTCGGCGGAGGCGGTATGTTCGGGTGTGTAAGGCGGAACGGGGTTCCGCAGCTGAGCTCCATATCTTCCCTTAGTTAAGGGTGTTATAGTAAGATGCTTTGGACAATGTCCTGCTGGGAAACCTCGGGTCCTGCCATTCATGTGGGTGTTACTTTGACACGTACCATCGACCTAAACATTGTTACTGACCGAGCACACCCTTTCATGGAAATGGTATTCCCAGATGGCAGTGGCCTCTTTCAGCAGGTTGAGGAACACAACGAGTTTGAAGTGTTGACTTGGCCTCCAAAATCTCCATATCTCAATCCAACTGAGTATCTGTGGGATGTGCTGGAAAAACAATTCTGATCCATGGAGGCCGCACCTCGCAACTTACAGGACTTAAATGATTTCCTACTGACAGTCTGGTGCCAGATACCACAGCATACCTTCAGGGGTTTAGTGGAGTCCATGCCTCAATGGGTTAGGGCTGTATTGGCGGCAAATGGGGGACCTACTCAATATTAGGCAGGTGGGTCAAGTGCTCGTTGGTGTCTACTTGCTAAAAAAAAGTTTTACACACCAAACCATCCAAACCGGCCTGCTCTTAGGCTGGTGTCTGGAACATCTCTCTCCCTCTGCTACAGCGCTCTAGGGATCCTGGTGTAATCATGCTCTATACACTATGCATAGGATGTGTATAGACGTAAAGTTGCCAAGAAGCATTCCATCTGTACAGTGTAGAAATAGACACACTTCAGTGATCACAGAAGCAGGGAGCTGGCTTGGATGGTCTGGTGAGTATAACTGTTTTTTAGCACTTAGACAAAAATGAGCCCCACTGGGAGGGTTAATAAACATTTTAACCAGAGTTCTTCTTTAAATTACCTAGACAGCAATATCACAAAATAAATAATTTGTGTTTTCGTAGGCATCTGCGGGGTAATATTTGAGACCCGGCTAGGGTGTCTGAGAAGTGAGGTTGCAGATGACACCCAGAAATTCATCTACTCAGTTGGATTCATGTTGGAGAACGAGGTGGTGATTGATCGGCTGCCTCTTTGGACCAGAAATTGGCTTCCTTACTGGGGACGTTTTCTAGAGGCCTGGGACACCATTTTTGCTTATGGTAAGTGGCACCTTGACAAGAAGACACTATGGTTTCTACAGAGCAAAAATACCCCATTTCCACAGCCTTAGCTATGGCCAACCTGTCCAATCACACAACACATCATATTATGGGGGGGTCACCTATAGGAGAGCTTTCACCTCTGTTAAAGGAAATTTTAAGTGTTTTCCATAATTATCTCTATTTTTTTATTTTTATTAGCCTGCTTTCAACCACTTCTGAGCTGTTTTACTGCTGTGTTGTGAAAATCCTAAACAGCTTAGATAATTTGATAACCTTTTGTTCACTGTGTATTTACAATGTACATGGCTGAATGAGTCGGAGCAGGTATATCCATTCCCTGCCACCTCTATCGCTGTCTAACTCCGAGGCAAGAGCAGTCAAAGTTTTCAGATAGACTCAGGTAATCACAAAAGTGAACAGACAGTGCTGGACTTACTTATTAGATATCCCCGACCTGCCCCATTATTCAGGTATAACTGCCCCATTATTCAGCAATATAGGAGTCAGGTGAGGATTTATGTAGAAAAAAAATTTGGGTTCCCCTATAGAGGGTGATCCGTGGTGTATGTTATTCCACTGCACTGCAGAATCCACTGTCTTATATTTTTTTTTGGCTTAAAAAAACACACTAGGTCTTATTTTCGGGGTAGGCCTTATTTTTTTTTTGTTTATGTACAACAATCCACACTTATTCATGTAGAAAAATATGGTAATCAGGGGTGCCGTAGCTTTCCAAGAGCAATTTGCTAACAAATCGCTGGGCAGAATGAGCGAAGCGCACTTTCACTATGGATTCCTCACATTCGGGGTGCATTTGGTATCACTCCGCCTGTGACAGGAGCCGGCGCTATAGAGGAGGCATCGGCTTATGCGGCTCTGCTCCCTCCGCTGCCGCCTCGCTTCCTCTAGCGCCGGCTTCGTTGGCAAAGCTGATTCTCTCCCGCCTCTCCCGCAAGCTCTCACGTTCCCCCTTATAACACCACTGGCCCTGGGAATGGTCACAACTAGGTCTTATTTTTGGGGTAGGTCTTATATTTTAGCAATTCCCCAAAATAGTACTAGATCTTATTTTCAGGTTAGGTATTATTTTCGGGGAAACAGGGTAGATATAAACGTACATTGGCCCCTCCTTTACTTAATGCTGCGAAAGCCCTGATACCACGATACTGGAAGAAAGTTTCAACCCCCCCCCTTATATCAGTGGTTTGAAAAAAATCTCCTCCCCCTCCTTTCTTTTCCCGTTTTTTCTCCTTTTTTGTCATTTGAATTGTGATTTCTTCTGGGTTTGGAGACACTAGTGTAGTTTTTTTTCCCCTTTTTTCTCCTTTTTTATATAAGCACTTTATTCTTGAAATAGATATTGATTGATAGTTTTTAATTACCCATCTTTTAATTGAGGCACTAATGGGCAGGGATAAGTAATATGTAGAAGAGAAGAGGATATGTTATATAATATTTTTCTCTTTTTTTTTCTTTTTGATTATAGTTATGTATTAAATATATTGTGATGAAATGTTGAAATGTTTATATGTGATAGATGCCCAGGAGGAAGTCTGTTTTGTTAGTTAAATGTTGATGTTGAATTATAATATGTAAAACTTTAAATAAAGAATAAAAAAAAAAGAAAGCCCAGAATGCACTGCAAACTATATTTATAATTGTAGCATAAACGATTCTTGTATAAACTTGTAATCATTTAAAACAGGAATTAAAATTATTTTATAGAAAACCATTATAGTTTCCTATTAACCACTGATTACAATCCATGAGCTTGGGCAGAGTGTGGACGGGCTTTTGTTTTCATCAGATGGGTTTTGCATATGCATACAAGCTTATGGGAATGCAAAACTGTCTTGAAGCAGGTAAAAGGCAAGTCAGAAGGAGATCAACTACAGGTCAAATACACCTGTCTATGGGTTCTGAATGACCCCGGCAGCATCTCAGGTTGATGCCATTGACACAAAACAAAAGCACATCCACAGAGCCCCTTAAAATGTATTTAATAATGAATAAAAGTGTATCTATAGGCAAAGCTTTTTTAAAGTGGGATTGGAATTGGATTGGAAACCCTGTTACATTTTACTGCTGTCTGGGGCTCTGTTAGAGACATTGCCTTTCACTTCCTATCCTGGGGACAACCTTTTGACCAGACAGGAAGTAACGTAAACTCTCTAACACCTACAAAGACAGAAGAAAGGTTTTAACAGGAAGTGAGGAAAAATCTCTACATTGGAGCTCCAGATAGCAGTGAAACCTGCCAGGTATTCTCACCCTTCCCCTCTGTATCCAAATCTAGAAGGAAAAAGTTTTGGCTATAGATACACTTTAATAAAGTCCCACATGTTGCAATAAAGTACTACACGATTATGCCCTGGCTCTTCGCAGGGAAGAAACTGATTGACAAGAAAATGGAAGACATTGAAAGACGCCTCCAAAGAGGAGAAGATTTAGGAGGAGCCTATCTGACTCACCTGCTGACCAATGGAACGCTGAGCCTAAAGGAGGTGTATGGGATAATGCCGGAGCTCCTTCAAGCTGGGGTGGACACGGTGTGTTCTCTGATATAAATTCTTTCCTCCATATAGACAATGTAACAACTTTCTAAAAAGAGGTCTTTGAAGCTTACACTAGGCTAAGGACTCTCCCCCTACCCCTCATGACAGCACTCGCCATTGGCTACATAGGAAGGGTGGTGAGAATGTCTCCTGATATGAAAGAGGCCAACTCAGCAAATCTGTAACTTTGTCCTGCAAAAGCAGTAAAAACATATGGCGGCATCGGAGGTGTAATTATATTTTGATTTTTTAAAATATGGCTTATTTTTTGTAATTTTTATTTTATTTTTTCCACTAAACTTTATTGCTATCACACAGGAGCTAACAAGTCCCTGTGTGCATTTGGAGGTGACAGGCTCTGTTTATTGAACCTGTCACCTCCAATACTGGAGTTGTAGCCCAGCACTGTGCTAGAACTCCTGTGGCAGCTGAGAGCTCTCCCCCTCACTGTTCACATGGAGCAGAGCGGAGAACAGACAAAACAACTACCCGCCCAGAACTTCATGTACCGGGTGTAGGGTGATAGGAATTCCACACTTCTGCTGCCCCTCTGCTCCCTGTCGCCCGATGCCGGGCCTCGGTTGGCCTTGTGGGAAATCTGGCCCTGCTGTCATTGCTGTACTCCTCTTTAAAAATGCCAGTTACCTGGCTTTCCTGATGCTTTTTGACCTAATATTTTGACTTGATGACCTTGAATACATTTCTGTTCTCACTTCATGCTGATTTTCCTTATCATAAGATTGGCAAGACCACCAAGCAACTAGAATTTTCAGAAGAACCACAGTGATAGAGCTTTTTGTCCTCTGCCTTTTCCCTAGACATCAAATACCCTATCATGGGGCCTGTACCTGCTGGCAAAGCACCCCGAGGTCCAGAAGACTCTCTATGAGGAGGTGGTGAGTGTTATCCCTGGAGACAAAGTTCCCTCCCATGAGGATCTTGCTAGAATGCCGCTGCTGAAAGCCGTCATTAAGGAAACCCTGCGGTAAGAGTCTCTTTTGGACTTACTCGTAAAGGTGAACTCCGGCCTTTCCTTCAGTCTTGCACAATTGTACCGGCTCCCCTTCTGCATTGAAAATTGCTTAATCTGATTTCACTGCTTCACTGTGGGAAGTTGCAGGAAGTCAGATAGAGCCCGCCTCATTTCCTGGCTGGAGGATATCTGTCATCATCTAGTCTTTTCATCTCCAGACTGATTGCCTCTGGCCCGTCCCTTTCATTCAGTTCTTTCAATCATAAGGGCTCAGAATCCCATGTGGGTATCACCTAGATTGGTCTGCATGCCTGCCTTGGAATGTCCACTCCTCCAGACATCCACCCATCAAGGAATTTTGATATTGGCGTAACTCCTCCCAGGAGCCAGCCCTCTGCTTGCATCAGGGCTAAGGGCTCTTGAGAGGACAAACTGAAGCAAGGTGCTGTGATGTTTTCAGGAAACTATGTACTGCCAGGATCATATCCAGGGGCAAATGAGAGGTACCGAAACCTGTAAGCTGTTCACATGCACAAATGTAGAAACCCGATGACCAAAACAGTGAGCACCGTGCCCCAATTAAGAGGAACAAAGTCTTATTTAACCTTCTGATGTATACCTTCTGTGTTTATTGAAATTATTACATTCATATACTATTTAATTCAGGATGTATCCAGTGGTTCCACTAAATGGACGGATTACAACAGATAAGGAAGTTGTGCTAGAAGGATACGTTTTCCCTAAAGATGTAAGTATTCTCCTTTATAAGTGTAGCCCCTATATAGTTATATACATGTGCTACTATGAGATGTGGATTCTGACTATGAACAGTTAATTGCCTCTGTGTGGAAGAAAGGCGGAGACTTGTGGAGATTGTAGTACAGAGCAGATATGGATACATTGCTGAAAGGACATTGAGAACTACATCACCCAGGGTGCTGTGCGAGAGGAAGGAGGGGGACTAGGGGCTGCAGCTACTGAGCGCGCTCAGTCTGGGACCGGGACCTGAAGTGTCCAGATCGATGTGAGACAGTGTGAGTTAAGACTGCCCTGTAGCAGAGCTGTGTGGTCGCTCTTGACAGATAGGGACACACAGGCTCTGTGCTGCCGTACTTGAGAGTCTGTTGTTCGCCTGCTGAAACGAAGAGACAGAGATCGAGCACCTGAACGGAGGCCTAGTGACGCATCAGCGGCGGGGATATCGCGGCCTGGTTGTGTGACCGATCCAGTCACTGGAGTGACCCAGACAGCCCAGCTGTCTCTTGGGGCTTCAGGTTAGCGGGGAAGGAAACTGCCAAAAAGTGCAGGACCTGCAACCTATGATGCTGAGGTATTTCTCAACTCATAATCAGTATCAGACTCCCAGCCCTCTTGAAGTACAGACACAAACCCGCTTATCCGAAGCATTGCTCAAAATCTGAAGCATATCTTTGTATTTATTGGCGTTGTCTTTGGCCAGCCTGAGTGCACTAAGGCCCTAAAGCAGATCTCTAGAATTTTGAAGGCTTAACATTAGACATGTAGGCTGCAGAAAAATTTGGTTCGGTTCGGATATTTTGTTATCCTGGAATTCGGGATTCGGACCTGAAATTCAATTTGGTTCAGGGTTTTCGGATTCGGACAAAATCCAAACTTCGATAGTTTCGGATGAGTTTACGAACGTATGTTCATTACGACTACCACACAAAACTATACAGGTGAAACTCGAATAATTAGAATATTGTGCAAAAGTAATTGCAGTAAGTGCTGCAAAAGGGGCCCAAACCAAGTACTGAGTACATATGCATGCTTGTACTTTTCAGAGGTCCGATATTGTTCTATGTACAACCCTTGTTTTATTGATTGCATGTAATAATCTACTTTTTTGAGGTTGTGGATTTGGGGTTCTTGGGTTTTCATGAGCTGTAAGCCATAATCATCACAATGATGACAAATCACGGCTTGAACTATCTTGCTTTGCATGTAATGAGTCTATCTCATATATTAGTTTCACCTTTTAGGTTGCATAAGTGAAATAAATGAACTTTGCACGATATTCTAATTATTCGAGTTTCACCTGTATATACCCTTTTTCCCCCGAAAATAAGACCTACCCCGAAAATAAGACCTAGTTGTGACCATTCCCAGGACCGGTGGTGGCCTAAGGGGGAACTTGAAGAGCCGCAGGAGAGAATCAGCAGTGCCAATGAAGCCAGCGCTAGAGGAGGCGAGTCGGCACCGGAGGGAGCAAAGCCGCATAAGCCGATGCTTCCTCTATAGCGCCGGCTCCTGTCACAGGCGGAGTGATACCAAATGCACTCTGCGAGGAATCGATAGTGAAAGTGCGCTTCGCTCATTCTGGCCAACGATTGGTTAGCAAATTGCTCTTAGAAAGGTACGGCACCCCTGATTGCCCTGATCACCATATTTTTGTACATGAATAAGTGTGGAGTGTTGTACATTTAAAAAAAAAAAATAAGACCTAGTGTGTTTTTTTTTTAGCCAAAAAAATTATAAGACAGTGTCTTATTTTCGGGGAAACACGGTAGATATTAATACTAAAGCTGAATCTCCTAGACCCGAATGGCATCGGGATCCGGATTTCCGAATTGCATTCAGGAGCTCCCAAGGACATTGGCAGCCTGAGCGATCCTTGGCTTAGCACAACGCACATCAAGGTAACAATTGTAAAAGTAGATAACAACTGACTCGTACTCTCGTTACACTTTTCTTTGCAGACCCTGTTCATACTCTCTCACTATGTGCTGTCCCGTGATGAAAACAGCTTTTCTGAACCCGACAGATTCCTACCCCAGAGGTGGCTGCGCAGCTTTGGGAGAAAGCACCACCCTTTTAGCTCTATCCCCTTTGGGCATGGGGTCAGAGGGTGCCTGGGGCGTCGTGTAGCCGAGCTGGAGATGCATTTAGCTCTGTCACAGGTGAGTTATGTGTGTGTCATTGTCAAATACCGATGTATGATTGCCTTTAGTCATTTTATTTGACTCTCTCGGAATAATAGATTTTACCCTGCTAAGGGTAATGTTTTCATTTCTCTTGTACCCTGTATTTTACATATATGTTAAAGGAGCAGTCCACCTCAAAATGATATTTCACTGTTTGAGTAGAAGAAGAGTTTGTGCCTGCCTGGAAGTCCCAGATTACTGTCAATGACTAGTGATGAGCTTTGGGTTCAGGGTAACCATGAGTTCCACCTGAACCCAAGCTGTTTGCAGTTTGTCCACCCACCGAACCTCCCTCTGTGTCCTAGCGATCCATGAGCATCATTGGTTGACTGGTTGCTGAGCAGCACAGCGGCATTGGTTGGTAGGATGCAGGTAGACGCACCATGACAACCTATGATGCTGCATCCTAGCAACCAATGATGCTGTGCGGCTCAGTCACCAGTCAACCAATGATGCTCATTGGTTGCTAGGACACAGAGGGAGGTTAGGTGAGCGGGCAAATTGAGAACAGCTTGGGCTCAAGTGGAACTCATGGTCTGCACAGCGTCATAGATTGCTATGGTGTGCCCACCTGCTTCCTAGCAACCACAGATTCTGTGTGGCCCAGCCTCTAGCATCCTGGCAATCAATAATACGGTTCCCAGGTGGTCCTCGGTTTGGATAGCTTGGATCTTAATTTAACCCATTTTTCTGCCTACTTTCAGTGGACATCCAAATGAACTGACGGCTCATCACTATTAATGAGAAGGCTACATGTTTGCTTAAAAATAAAATCAGTATCTAACTAGCAAATATGTGCATCTTGGGACAGAGAAGGGATTAGCAGGGTTCAAGGAGGTTCGGTTTTCCAGTAACTAACTTTATCCTGAGATAAAGGGCCCCTATGTGCATTCGTCAACCTGAGGAGAGGGGCTATAGATGATAACAGACCAGGGATGGTGCAGGTGTCAATATGAAGGGCCATAGTGAAGGGTTCATGTAGAATGGATGGGACATTTCGAAGGACTCACCGGAGTTGACTTGCAGTTAAATTTAAAGTAAACTTGTCATGAGAGAAATACAAAGGCTAACATTGCTGACTTCTTATTTAAAGGAGAACTATGGGGTTAAGGCTTTCCCCCATAGTTCTCCTTAGGGTAACGGGAGGACACAAACTAGCGTCCTCCCATCACCCTAGGCTCAGTATACTGCTGTAGAGCTACTGCTCGCGGTATACTGAGATGCTGCAGCTGAAGCGGATCCCGACAATTATGTCTGGATCCACCCAGCTGCGTTACTGACAGCTGGCTCTGCCTATCTAGAGGCAGAGCCAGCTGTACCCGGCCCCTCCCCCGTCCGTTCCACCAGTCAGAGCTGGCGGATCGGAGCGGGGAGGGGGGAATCCAGCCCCTCCCCTGTCACTGCAGAGAGCCCTGACAGGATCGAGAGGTGAGCGAACGCCGGTATGTGTTCGCTCACCTCTCGATCTACTGAGCCGACCTGTGACAGTCTCATTGTCACAGGTCGGCTAGAACTATGAGGTGAGTGAAAAGCACCCACCTCATAGTTCTCCTTTAAGGAGATTTTCCTTCACTACCTGTCCCATGTTACTGCAGTCCATTATAAAAGCCTGCCTGAGGTTCTAAGCCTTTCCCAGCTCTATTGCAACACTAAAATGTTTGGGTCGGAGTTCCACTTCCCACTAACATTTCTTCTTTTTTTGCATCCACAGATTATTAGGCAATTCGAGGTGCTGCCAGACCCAAAGATGAAAGAGGTTAAGACAAAGAATCGAGTGGTTCTCGTGTCAGACATTCCAATTGACCTGCAGTTCATCGATCGACATTAATAGATTTGGGCCTGGAAACCGTTTTGGGGTAAACCTGTGAAACAGCGAGTCATTTTCTTAACAGGAAGAACATCCGACGGCCTCATCGGTGATCCGAGCTGATACACTGACTTTTATATAGTTACATTGTCCGCACTTTATACTATGTAAACATTATTACAATTAGATCTCAGAACACCAAGAAGAACTAAAGACGATGCATCACGGGACATGAACTGTGCGGAAACTTATGTGCGTAGCAAGGGAATGTCACAATATGAAATTTGCAGAGGCAGACACAGACCAGGACTGCAGATCCGAATGCAAGCTGCAGCTTTGTTAGTGAGCAGCCTCCTCTAGTGGTTAGGCAGTCACTAGTTTAAAGCTGAACTCCGGGCAAGAAAACTCCCTTAAATCTATTTTTAAATAGCCGCAAAAGACCTAAATCCACTTTGCGCTCACCAAATGCCTTTGCAAATCCAGTTTGTACAAATAACAGTGACATCATCACTGTGCTGAACACAGCCTAAAGAGGGACCATCGCTATAGGAGGGACCCAGCAGGCACCACCCACTACAGGCAGCCTGCAGAAAACTACAGTAGGGGGCGGAGACAAGACCAGTCACCCTCCACAAGGAGAGAGCAGCAGTGAGCAGTCTTTATTACAGGAAGCTCCAAGTCTCACACTGGATTACTGCACATATCTGGAAGCTCATATATATAAACCGTGTTTCCCCGAAAGTAAGACCTAGCGCTATCTTCACGGATTTCTGTAATATAAGACCTACCCCGAAAATAAGACCTCGTGACCCAAAGCTCAGCATATTGCGAGCTACAGCTTGCGCTATACTGAGACCTCCGCAGCCGGGACGGATCCCAACAATGCTGTCCAGATCTTCCCAGCTACGTGAATGACAGCTGGCTCTACCTATCTGTGCCTGCCCCCTCCCCTGTCCGTTCCGCCAGTCAGCGCTGGAGGATCGGAGCGGGGAGGGGGGGGAATCCCTGCGGGGATCTGTGACTGACAGTCACCGCTCTCTGCAGGGAGATGATCGAGAAGTGAGCGAGCAGCAGTATGTGTTCGCTCGCTTCCGATCTATTGAGCTAACGTGTGACAGTTTCATTGTCAGAGGTCAATTTGAACTATGAGGATGAGGGATTTTTACTCACCTCATAGTTCTCCTTTAAACTAACTTGATTGTTTTGACATGAGACTGTGTCTTTTCCCCTGCAGAAAGGTTGTGCTTCTCCTTGAATGCTGTTCCAATATTATCCTGTTCTGCCAAAAGAATAAAGGCCATTCTTCAAACCAGTGTAATGCAAGATTAGAGGGTCAGGTGACCCAAAACGGATATTTGAGCTTCCGGTAGATGCTGGAGCAGAGGCGAGTAACTCCGGCCCTCCAGCTGTTAGCTGTTGCGGAACTACAAGTCCCATGAGGCATTGCAAGACTGACAGTTACAGGCATGACTCCCAGGGACATGATGGAATTTGTAGTTAAAGCACAGCTGGAGGGCTGGAGTTGCCCACCCCAGTGCTGGAGAGTTAAACCCACTGGCAGTCTCTTCTATTTCTCAGGGGCTCTGTTGGTGAAATCTCTTTGCTGAGTTCTCAGGTCTGCACACCTACTGTGCCCATTAGGAGGGATTCCCACCATTCATATTCTGCCATGGCATGGGGGGGGGAGTACTATGATCTCCTAGTGAGGTAACAAATACCTGGAAGTGTTAAATTGACATATTATTACCTAGCATGCACTTACATTGAAAACGTATCTGATGCTGGATCCCTTTTAGATAAAAGATCATTCCATGTTGCCGTTAAATCTTCTTCAAATGCTTATGTACAATGGTCGTGGCACAGGCAGAATCTTGTTAATAAGAAAAGGGTTTTATTGAACAATTTCACAATCCCTTCTTATAAATAAAACCTCATTATGAGGCAAGAAAAATGATCCCCAACAAAATGGTTGTTTTTTTCCTAACTAGACAAGATGATCAGATTGACACAAATCCCAACAAGAGACGAGTTAGCAAAACAACAGATGTCCCATTAAAAGGGGGCTTCAATCTCTTTGCTTGTCCAGACCCTCTTGTAGCTGTTCTGAATACCAGAGTGGTTAATGACTGAATTATTTGGAATGAGACAGGCCCTCTTTAGAGATAAAAGAACCATTATCTAGCTATTGAGCTGATGTTCTCTATAGCAGCCTGTGGATCATTCTTGTGCATCATAAAGTGACCCTGGACCTGGGCCGCGCTGATCTTGCCTGCGGCCGACAGAGCCGAGTCGGCAAACTCCTCTGCGGTGTGCAGCGTCTGGTCTGGGTAGAAGCGCAGGAACATCTGTGCCAGCTGCCAGCGGGTGCAATGTCCTACATACTGCTTTACATCCACGCGACCTGGCCGAATCAGCGCCGGGTCCAACCTACAGTTCCATGGAGAGAATGCGATACAGTGTGAGAGACTGTTGGTTGTGGTATTGGCAGAGATTCAAGCCTGAGCAGAGGTTGAGTTCACTATAAGGCCTCCTACACACGGGACCCTGGGGCCCTACAATGTAAAAATTGCATGTATTTCCCCATCCGGGATCCACGGCTTCTGCATATAGCTGCCCATAGAAATCAATTGCAGGATGCAGCTGTACGACGGTGCTTCTGCAAACACGTGCATACATATAGACGTACAACCCTGAATGCAGACAGCCTGTGTTTAGGGCAGTATACGAACAGACCGCACTATCCAGAGAATTCCAATACTGCAGACTTTATTGAAATTCACAGCAAATCCAGTATATCAGTGAATAAAAGTGTATAAAGCAACAAATGCCAGCATTGCACACCCCCAACCAACTACAACCTCTCACATGTTTCACCCGCAGGCTTATTCATAGAGGTGAAGATTCATAGACCTCTATGAAAGCCTGCGGGTAAAACATGTGAGAGGTTGTAGTTGGTTGGGGGTGTGCAGTGCTGGCATTTGTTGCTTTATACACTTTCATTCACTGTTACACTGGATTTGCTGTGAATTTCAATCAAGTCTGAAGTATTGGAATTCTCTGGATAGTGCGGTCTGTTCAGATACTGCTGCATTCCAAGGTGGAGACGCACCTAATAGACCAGAACCTGGGGAGTCCTGATGGTGGCTAAGGAATTGGAGCGGTGAGATTTCCTTTGGCTGTACAGCCTGTGTTTGGGGTTGTATGTCCATGAGCATGAGACTCCAGAGACTGGATGATGGGATTTGAAGATGCACCACATCTGGGGGGCTGGAGTTTGCCCACCCCTGTTTTATACTGTAGTAAAAGGAAACCATCTTACCTGTCAATGTGATTTGTAGTCATAAAAACAATTCGAGCTTCTGTGGAGGCCACCCCATCCAGGGCATTGAGCAGACCACTGAAAGTCAGGCGTCCCATGCCCTGAAAAGCAGTCGCATCTGTAGAAGGAAAGGTAATCTTAAATGGTACAGAAACTCATAGACACCAGACTACCTACATCAAACCACCTACCTACACCAGACTCACCATCTGCTCTTGGATCAAACATTTTTTTTGTACAAAAGATCTCTGCACAACCAGTCAGAACTTTCCCTGCCAAAATAATCCTAAATTCAAAAATACACACAACGCACGACTCTGGTGATAGCTGTCAGTTTCCAGTGTGCTTATGTCAGCTGTCAACCCATCTTTGTAGCCTGCAAATGGCTGGTGCCATAGCTGGTCATTTGTGCAGCACCATGGCAACCATGACATGACAGCACCATGGCAACTGCAGATCTAAATAGATCAGGGGTGGGCAATCCATTTTTCCAGAGACTCTGGGACTGCTGTTGGGGGCCGAAGCGATGACTGCACGGTACAACACAATGCATCATTTGAATGGCATAACAAAACACACCTCCTGGCTGCAATGCAATCTACTGTGACACAACGCACGGTACTGCAATACTGTGTATTGCAGTCTGGTTGAAAAAAGTCTATGCAACACAACGCACATGCCGCACTGTAACATTAGACAGGTTGCGCGGTACCGTGCGTTAATCACACGGGATGGCTTAGGTGTGAACTGACCTAGAATGAATCTTTATTGTCCCCACATTATTCTCACGTTGTATGAATACTATGTGACTTTTTTCTTTACAAGCCAGAAGATGGAGCTGCAGGAGAGAACGGAGGTGGAGGGCGTAGGTAAAGCTGGGGGCGGGAACACATTTGTCACTGGTTGTTAGGACTGCCCAGCAGAGGAGGAGGCAGACCCCTGACATCACTGTTGGTCCGAGCAACCAATGACTGCAGAGGAGGAGGCAGACCCCTGACATCACTGGTGGTCCGAGCAACCAATGACTGCAGAGGAGGAGGCAGACCCCTGACATCACTGGTGGTCCGAGCAACCAATGACTGCAGAGGAGGAGGCAGACCCCTGACATCACTGGTGGTCCGAGCAACCAATGACTACAGAGGAGGAGGCAGACCCCTGACATCATTGGTGGCCCTAGCAACCAATGACTGCAGAGAAGGAGGACCCCTCACGTCATTGGTTGCTAGATTGCCAGCAGCAGAAGAGAAATGCATTCCAGACACAGACTGATTGCCGGTCTGCGCTGGGCTATGGCTTGAAGTTGATGTACCAGACTTGGAGGCTGGCGCATGCACTGTGAGCCAGCCAAAAACGAGCACCTGTTGGAGATCAGTCCGTGGCTGGACAGAGACAGACCAAAGGCTGGATACGGCCATAAAATGTCCAGATCTGAAATAAAGACTAAGATGGTGCAATGCTCGGCGGAAAGGAGTATTTAGTTCCACTTTAAGTGTTACTTATATCACTGTTGGGGGGGGATTTCCCTTTACATCCTCAAAAACACAAAAAAAAAAGATCCATCAGAACGTAGATGGACTATACAGACATAAATGGATCAAACACGCACTCTGTTTGGCCAGGTCGCGGCTTACGAACGCAGCGTCCACATCCTCCAGTAGAATAATGCTCTGTTGCGGGGCCACGCTCAGCAGGTGGTTGAGACGATCATCGGAGAGGCTGTTGTCACTAAGGCTCATCAGACAGATGCTGTACTCCAGCTCTCCCGCCAGCGCCGTGCTGAAAGGACACAGAAAATGCAGCGATATCAGTGAGGAAAACACAGTCACATCTATACCATTCTTATGTAGGTCATGAAATCCATATATGTGATTGAGATCTTCCATTCAGCTCTGTATGTCGCCCTTTGGCTGGAATTTTGTAAAAATATATTTTACTTTCATTAAAGTTTAAGAGAGTCCACCTTTTCCAAAAAATGCTACATAATGCACACACAAATAAAAGAGAAAAGTTCATTTACATTTTTTTTTTTGCATTGGGGCCTGCAAACATTGCAACTGCCATCAAGTTGTTTCTGGGTATACTGCTCTGGCTCCTGCAGACTATTCCTCCCAACACCTCTCCATAACAAGGTATGGTCTTTCATTCACAGGAAGGGAGGAAGGAAGTGTCAGTGGAATACAAGCGTGGTGACATCATCGCACTTGAATTCCATCGAGGACTACCAGTCCATCTGCCGTGGTGGTGGTCTGTTCGTTCACAGGCCCTGTCAATGGATGACACAACTGTGCAGAGCCGTGCTGATTTAAAAAACGACCGGAGCCTGAAGGGAGATGAACCCCATTATTCAGGTAAGGGGGCAGGAGCTAGGACCGTGTTTCATGTTACATCCTGAATATGGGTGTAGCATGAAACATGGTCACAAAAAGTGCATGCACTATTTTTTGCGATCGTACCGCCAAACGTACTACAGGC
>NW_017306360.1:2267876-2279361 GCF_000935625.1 Nanorana parkeri | reverse complement strand
CAACCCCCTCCCCTCCCAAAACACAAGGAGACTGTGTATGCGATCCCTTGAGTTCCGGGCGCGGGACAGTGCGATGAGTGCACAGGCTGGTGGAAACAAGCCCTGAGGGAGGCTTCTATCCCTTAAAGGGTCCTATACAACCACCCTTGTGTGTGCTATGGAGCTGTGTGTGTCTCCACAAACACACAGGCACAGCAAGACAAGGCACTCCCTGCACCATACCCTACTCTCTTCCTTTCTTCTAAGAGTAAGAGCCAGTACATGGACGGCTACTGGAGATTGCTCTGTCCTTGTGATCTTGTACTGAACAGGAAGTCCAGGGAAGCCGTGTTGAGAGAGTTGGAGCTGTTCGGAAACATTATGAATGTAAGTGATTGGAGAAAAATGTAGAGAACTACTTTGCTGGACCATTTATATTTGTTTGATCCGGACTCATTATTAAAAAAGAGTTTAATACCCGCCAATACTGAATACCGATACTGGCAGACCCATTAAAGAAGCTGGGCGGCGTATAATGACTCACCGCGCGGCTTCATGATTGGCCTGAAAGCCGTCTCCATGCTTCCTGGCGACGAGGGAGTATGGAGCCAGCTTCCCAGCCAATCGGGAAGCCGGGTGGTGTGTAATGACTTGACGCCCAGCTTCCTGATACCGGAAGTTCCGGTATCAGGATAAGTATCGTGAGCATTTGGGAGAGTACGGGTACTCACCCAAATACTCGATATGGGTGCATCCCTAGTTCTAACCCTTTCCACACTAAATCCAGAGCTGAAATAAAATGCTTGGTTTTAGTTAAACTTTAAAAAATGTTTATCACCTGGTGAAGAAATTCGCCCTCTCTGTGTCCTGGTGACCATCGTCATTAAGACAGAAAGTGACGGCAAATCCAAAATGTTACAGTTGTCGCCAGAACAACAATAGAGGGGAAATCTACCAATGGGGACACCTGTTCAAGGTGACTACTGTACAAAATGTATTTCCCTTCACTTTAGAGATGATATCTCTATCTACAGCCTTATAGGTTTGTGAATAACCAGAGCCGTGTCCCTTATTGTAGTCAGATGTAAATGTATACTTGTTGGTGATCTGTGTCCCTCAAGTGATACTTACATAAAGCTACTTTTCCCACACCCGGGAGGGCCGTAGAGAAGATAGCCCCTTCTGTAGGGTATTCCTGGATTGAAAAAAATAAAATAAAAAAACAGTTTACATTCAGATTCATCTGATAAGTGATTGTGAGTCTATGAGTGATGTCCAAACTGTAGTCAACCTCTACAATACACCAAAGAAAAGAGAAGCTTATTTTTCCCTTTATATAGGAAGGTTTTGGCACCTGAGATACTAAACTAAATTAATTTATCGCTGATCTAGGCCTTCAGTCTTGCACAGTTGTACCGGCTCCTCTCCTGGACTGAAATGGCTTCCTCCGATTTCCCAGCACACTGCAAGCTTCTCATAATAGAACCCTCCTCATTTCCAGCATCACCTAGACCAATGCTAACCAGCCTTGCTGTCATTGGCCAGTCCCTTTCAATCATATGGATTCATTGGAGTGATGGGATTTTTTTTTTTTTACAATACAGTGTCACCAAGACAAGAAGTGAGCGGAAATCTGCTCTGGACGCAGTTGTCCAAGAGGGGAATTCCTCCCACTTTGGAGAGATTTTCCATCATTTCCTGCTGTGCTTCACACATAGGAAGTGTAGGGTGATCGCCCCCAATGGGACACAGGCAACAAAAAAACCTGACAGGGGTCTTCCCCATTCCAAACTTTGCCCCAATAAATAGAAATATTTGATGTAAACTTTAACGAAGGCCGTCAACACTAGATGAAGAAACGGGTTTGCTCTTACCTCTATCAATATACCACTTGGGGTTGTTGGTGAATCCTTTCACATCCTGAACAATCTTATCAGAAACTCCCGCCTCGAGCACTACGGAGGTTATCGGCCTCCTCCGACGCGGGAACCCAAACGGCCGCCACTCCGAGCCCATCGCTGTGTACATGACAGTCTTGCCTTCTTGCTGTTGCAGTGCCAGTTCTCTGGCTGTGAGGAAAGGAAAACATAATTTTAGTAACTAGAGATCAAAGTAAGATCATTACTGCACGAAGGTCCAAACATTTAACAATGATTTGCTTCAAAGAATACTAGAAGTCAAAATGTAAAGATTTTCTCTCTATAGGGAAGTATCTAGAAATGTCCTTATTGTGCCTACGAAGAGCCCGGAAAAATCTGACTTTTATGTAGAATTCCTCCTGAAATAATGCACTTCCTGCTCCTTCAGCCTTGGACCCGTATATACCGTATTTTGCGCTCCATAAGGAGCACCGGACCATAGGCCGCAAGGAGGGTAGGGTTCCGACAGCTGTAGTTAGTGACAGCTGAGACAGGTGGCGCTGTGATTATAGCGCCACGGTCTCAGTGATCACACAGAGCAGACGAAGAACGGATATTTTTCGCCTGCTCTAGGGGCTCTATGGTGAGCTCCTATGCCGTGGTCATGGGTCCCCCCAGAGGAGCAGCGGGGGGGGATTTCGGACAGGCTGCTCCTTTCCTACAAGTATACATTTAGCTCTGCTTGTTAGGAGCGGGGCTTAATGTACAAAAAAACTACTCGCCCGATGCCCGAAACTGCATGTCCGGGCGTCGGGCGATAGGGATTCCCTCAGCTCTCACACATTCGTTCCATAAGACGCACATTTTTGCCCGCCTTTGGGGGGGGGGGGGGAGTGCGTCTTATGGAGCGATAAATACGGTATATCCTCAAGGTGAGATCACTTAAGACGCTGCTGCCTCTGACTACTAGTCTGACCAGGTTTGGAGTGAGCTTTGGTGATGTCACTACTGTGCTGCTCACTGTTCTCCCTGCTGGAGAGGAAGCTGTACCCGAGGACCTGCAGGGGAAGGATCTCCCTGCTTCATTGTTCTATGGATCTGTGCTTCCTCCACCTTTCCTGCTTCTTCTTGATTACCGCACCCGTCATCAGACCACCATTTATTAGGAGGGCAGCTCTGATAGGAAGAAAGCCTTACCTCTACTTCTGATGGCATTTTGGGCCAAAGCTTTCACAGTTCAGTTCCTCTAAAAAGTGCAGGTTTTCTGTACTGTACTGTCCTCTGATCCTTAGTCTCAGATTTGGAGTGTGATTTGGTGATGTCACTACTGTGCTGCTCACTGTTCTCCTTGCTGGAGAGGACGCTGTACCTGAGGACCTGCAGGGTAAGGATCTCCCTGCTTCTGCTTCATTCATCCTGTGGATGTCTGCTTCCTCCACCTCTCCTGCTGCTTCTTTAATGTATCCCCACTAGTCATCACCCCACCAGTCATCAAGAGGAAAGCTGTGAAAGAAGGAAGCATAACCCTGCCTCTGCTAAGATGGCCACCTCAACACAGAGACACAGTGCAGAACAAGACATGGTAAGCTGCACCAAGCCTACAGGCAATACTGGTGACCAGTTCTTTTCCTATGCTTGCCTTTTGGACACAGTACAGGTTCTTCTCTAAAAGCCCGGTGTGTGTGTCAAGACCTACCTTCCTGCAGAATGTTGAAGAAGAGATCACGATTGGTCCCTATGGCGGTGAAGGTGACGGACTCCCAAGGTGTGCCTGTGTGCAGGTCAATCATCTGCTTCTCTCGGTTCCTCTCAACTCGAATCCACTTCTTTTTGTACCTGGAAGTGGCAGGAAGAGCAGAATAGGGGAATATTCCCAGGTGAATAAACCAGGGATGGACAAAACCCAGGATCCACGTGGGCAATGCTGGGGCCCAACTATTGAGGTTTTCTCAAGTTGATGTTAATGGAGCTGGCTCCTGTATTGGACAGACTGGCTTCTGAATTCCAGATGAATTAGTCCACCCCTGGGATAAACTATACGAGCCGTACTGATGCAAGTTATGTCATGTATCTTTACACAGAAATCATGGTGACTGCAGGCCAAGGAAAAGAACAATCGATGTCTGATGCAGATCGGCCCCTGCTGAATAGTGATGGGCTTGGGCGTGTTCGCAGCTCCACGTGCCGAGCCCGCCAGGAAGCTGACAGCGGCAATCACAGGCACTGAGACATTTCCCGATCTCTGCAGCTGCGGACCGGGAAAATGTCTCAGTACCTGTGATTGGGGCTGCGCGGTGTCAGCTTCCTGGCGGGCTCGGCACGTGGAGCTGCAAACACGCCCGACCCCATCACTACTGCTGAATCCTCTCACTTTGCGACTTGTTACAAAGAGGGGGGTCGTTTCTCCTGCCTAAAGCAGACTGATGACATCATCACAGTCTATAAAATGTATTTGTCTAAAGCACAAGGATGTATTTTATTACAGTTGCTGTATACTGTGGCACGCCATAAATTAATTAACATCATGTGAAATTGTAAGGTTACTAAGAGGACCACTTTGCCGAAGTCGAAGCTTCACTTTGGCACAAATATCACTGAGCGGGATGCACCTACCAAATGAAGTGGTTCCCGGGACTGGGGACGAAGTCAAACTTGGTGCTGACTCTCCCGCTTTCGTGCTGTAGATATGAAGTCTCCACGCTCAAGTGTTGCGTGTGCTTGGCATGATGGGAGATCCAGCTCAGCAACCACTGGTAGCTCTTGTCTTTGCTGGGCACCTCGAGCGTAATCATATAATGCCTCCTGAAGGCGACCATGCCAAACTGGGCTCCTTTACGGGCCAAAGCCAAAGCCGTGCCGACACCAACCAGACCAAACCCCGCCCCGAAGTAGGGATTGTCTTTCAGGGCCCCCAGGAAGTCCGCAAACGGCATTTCTGCTGAGGACAGCCGGAGCTGAGATGATTGTTACCGCTGCATGCTGTGAAGAAAATGAGAAAAGATTTTTATTAGATGAACAACAAAAAATGAAGTCTCTCCATTCACTATAACCCAATGACATGACCAAGGCATGAACTGCAAGCAGGGAGGAAGGCACAAATGCAAACCTGGCTTCAGGGGCTGCCCACCTCCAATAACGGTGTATTGTTCTACCTTTTATTATGTCAAATAAGAAAATACGGCCTAATAATAAAGTGTCAATTCTGATATTATTTATATTTCATTGTCACGTCTTGACCCAGTTATAGAAACCAGTAGACGTTTCTTCCCCACTACAAATAACCATATCGATCTACATGTTTGTAAACCTCCCTATTGAAGATGCCCATAGGATGGACTTCCGCAATTCACTGACACCATTTCACTCAGCCCTGTGAATGTGCACCTCCTGGTGTCACCGCTCTCACATAGCCTGCCTTCTGAACTACAACTCAATGTCTGAGCAATGTAACATTATCACTGCTTATACATGATGGGAGATGTAGTCTTTAGAAATGGAGATTGCATCACATCAAGCAGCAGGGAGAGAGACGCAAAGCACACTGGGAATCCAGGAAATTGTTGTAAGTGATGGGCAGATGGAAGGCAGCGCTCACTACGTAAAAGGGATTTTTCCCAGTAAGCTTTGATTGTATTATCAGAAACAACTCCAGTATGTATTCCTATTACAATGCTGATGTCATAACAGGAGAGGAGATGCTGGGAGCTTTACAACTCCTTTAAGAGATGCTGTCACTTTGCCCATTTAGGGGTTCTACTCGTGTAACCTGCAATTCGGCCCTGTCTTCACTGCCACCGGATAGAAGCCCAGTGCTTCCAGGTATGGGGGAGCATGTGACCTGCTTTTGTTGATGAGCATGGGTCTAGCAGCCAATCGCTAGGTCTAAGCGCTGTCACATGGTGGAAGAGGTGACGTCATGGCTTCCCCTAGCCTAGGGTGATCAGACATCCCCATTCCCCGGAGACAATCCCTGATTTTAGAAGGCTGTCCCTGGATAAAAAGTGTCTCCGAATTCGTCCCCAATTTAAAGATGGCGTCCTCAAACTCTTTCTAGTTTAAATACTGGTGTCCCTGGATCAGGGGCTGAGGGGTAATCTACCTGACATTTCTGTTATTGGCTGCCTGTGTCTGAAAACCCTCCTCCGGGGAGGGGGGTCGTCTGCAAGTATTAGCTCCTGGCTGTCATCATCACACGCTGAGGTCACATATGCATGTGTACATTGCTCCCCCAACACAAGTCTTCAATTATAAAATGTATTGCTATCGCCAATTTTCGTGTTGAAACAGCTTTCTGCTATATTTCCTATGCAGGCCATTGCAGAAGCCCTTATTTGGGGGGGGGGGGGGGAACCCCTGCACCACGCACATGAACCCATTCCCCAGGTCACATGGAGTATCCCTTTAAATCACATGGCACTCATCTATTCATTGATTAAGTGAAGCAGACACTTTATAATTGGAAGGCACCTGCTAATTATAAACCGACAGACGCCCAGGATGAGAAGGACACACAACACACAGCAGAAAATTCACTGAGGTCACCCCTCACCTTCTTCTCCAGCCTGCAGCTTGCTGCTGCCTTCGACTTCCGGCTCTCTGCGTTCCAAGCCTCGTTCCGCCTCCCAACGTGCGTGTCACGTCACACAGCGGATGGAGGAAGTGATGTAATGCTGCGTTTCACGCTTGATTTCCGGTTGCGTTCCAGGCTTTGGTTCTGCTTTTGGGTTTACAGGTAGCGGTCAGCTGGCGCTGGCAGGTCGGACCGGATCGCATAGAAGGGCCTCTGAGCCAGAGTGATCGGCCATCACCCGGGCAAGAGCGGAGCCACCATCTCCCAGGCATGGGCAGTAACGGTGTATTGTTCTACCTTTTATTATGTCAAATAAGAAAATACGGCCTAATAATAAAGTGTCAATTCTGATATTATTTATATTTCATTGTCACGTCTTGACCCAGTTATAGAAACCAGTAGACGTTTCTTCCCCACTACAAATAACCATATCGATCTACATGTTTGTAAACCTCCCTATTGAAGATGCCCATAGGATGGACTTCCGCAATTCACTGACACCATTTCACTCAGCCCTGTGAATGTGCACCTCCTGGTGTCACCGCTCTCACATAGCCTGCCTTCTGAACTACAACTCAATGTCTGAGCAATGTAACATTATCACTGCTTATACATGATGGGAGATGTAGTCTTTAGAAATGGAGATTGCATCACATCAAGCAGCAGGGAGAGAGACGCAAAGCACACTGGGAATCCAGGAAATTGTTGTAAGTGATGGGCAGATGGAAGGCAGCGCTCACTACGTAAAAGGGATTTTTCCCAGTAAGCTTTGATTGTATTATCAGAAACAACTCCAGTATGTATTCCTATTACAATGCTGATGTCATAACAGGAGAGGAGATGCTGGGAGCTTTACAACTCCTTTAAGAGATGCTGTCACTTTGCCCATTTAGGGGTTCTACTCGTGTAACCTGCAATTCGGCCCTGTCTTCACTGCCACCGGATAGAAGCCCAGTGCTTCCAGGTATGGGGGAGCATGTGACCTGCTTTTGTTGATGAGCATGGGTCTAGCAGCCAATCGCTAGGTCTAAGCGCTGTCACATGGTGGAAGAGGTGACGTCATGGCTTCCCCTAGCCTAGGGTGATCAGACATCCCCATTCCCCGGAGACAATCCCTGATTTTAGAAGGCTGTCCCTGGATAAAAAGTGTCTCCGAATTCGTCCCCAATTTAAAGATGGCGTCCTCAAACTCTTTCTAGTTTAAATACTGGTGTCCCTGGATCAGGGGCTGAGGGGTAATCTACCTGACTTTGGGGGGGGGGGGGGGGAACCCATTCCCCAGGTCACATGGAGTATCCCTTTAAATCACATGGCACTCATCTATTCATTGATTAAGTGAAGCAGACACTTTATAATTGGAAGGCACCTGCTAATTATAAACCGACAGACGCCCAGGATGAGAAGGACACACAACACACAGCAGAAAATTCACTGAGGTCACCCCTCACCTTCTTCTCCAGCCTGCAGCTTGCTGCTGCCTTCGACTTCCGGCTCTCTGCGTTCCAAGCCTCGTTCCGCCTCCCAACGTGCGTGTCACGTCACACAGCGGATGGAGGAAGTGATGTAATGCTGCGTTTCACGCTTGATTTCCGGTTGCGTTCCAGGCTTTGGTTCTGCTTTTGGGTTTACAGGTAGCGGTCAGCTGGCGCTGGCAGGTCGGACCGGATCGCATAGAAGGGCCTCTGAGCCAGAGTGATCGGCCATCACCCGGGCAAGAGCGGAGCCACCATCTCCCAGGCATGGGCAGAGGCCTGCAGGGATCAGGTGCTGCTGGTTACCCGGGTAACAGATGGGGGAAAGGGGTCAGGGGTACAAGGAGGGGCCCATTGATACCTAATGAGCTTCCCTGACGGGCAGAGGTGTCAAGTGTCTTCCAGGGGCATGTCCTGGTTTGGAAGAGTTTCCCCTGGAAATGCCCCCTTTTTCCAGATCCTGCGATGGGATAGATAGCAGCAGGTGGGTGGGGTGAGTTGGGTTACAGGTCTGGTGGTAATGCATTGCACTGTTCAGGGTTGGGGGTCTCAATAAAGATTTGTCACTTTGTTGGCCATTGAGGGGAAAGTGACAGGCCATTGAGGGGAAAGTGACATACTCCCCTTATCCCACCACTCCAGCCGTCTTTCTGATGTCGGTGTTTGAGCTCACACAGGGTTAATATATATGTGTTGCTAAAACACTTTTTTCTTTAGTTTTGAATAGAACAGTGAAGGGTTAAAACCTCCTATCGGGTTAAGATTTGATGTCTGTGCCCCACTAGGGAGATGTCCCTTCACTTCCTGTCCTGAAGGCCCAACAGGAAATGAAAGTGAATTTCTCAAAAGTGAAGAAAGGTTTCATCCCAGAGAGTTGTCACAGAAGCAGGTGTCTCATGGGAAGTCTTTCCCTCTAATCATGCTCAAAACATCGGGATTTCCAATCACTTCCTGTAAAAGTGGTTACTAGGACTTGTAGGGGGGGCAGGGGGGGGAGGGTGATTGCACTGCAATAAAAACTTGGCAGAAGGTCCAACCCTTCCCTAATTCCAAAATCTAAAACACAAAATTGCCTTAGATGTGTTTCCCTCCCCACATGACAGCTCCAGAAATTGGCCACTCAGGACTGAGCATTGCATCCTGGGAAGGTACTGGTGCTGCACGGCATTGTAATAATGCATTGGGGTGTCATCAGAATGAATGGCCCGTTGCAGTAATGAGGCTGTTACCATATCACACCAATGTGGTGTCAGTGGGAAGTATAGTGCCCTATTGTTCGTGAAAGAGAGAGGACTAGTGGTCCATCAATAGTGTCAGTGGAATGAATTGTGCCCCATCGTTGGTGTCTAGGGCTGCAGCTAACGATTATTTTCATAATCGATTAGTTGCCCAATTATTTTTCCGCTTAATCGATTAGTTGCATTACAAAAAATAATCTCTCTTTCTCCCCCCCTCCAACCAACTAATCGATAATGAGAATAGTTGACAACTATTCTCATCAATTATCGATTAGTTGGTTGCAGCCCTATTGGTGTCAGTGGGAGGAATAGTGGCCCATCATTGACGTCGGAGGGAGGACTCGTGACCCATCATTGGTGTCTAAGGGAGGAATAGTGACCCATTGTGCTCCATTGTTTGTGTCAGTGGGCGAAAATTGTGCCTGTGGTATAAACATTCCCTACAGATTGTTTTTTCATTTTCTATACTCTGGGAACATATATTTATTTCAATACTAGACAAATGTCAATTGTTATTTTCTTTCAGGAGAGAAACTTGAACGAAGATCCTAGTGGGGCATGCGGCCACCGTAGCACATGGAAATGTCTGTAGAAGACCTTCAGGGGTCATGTGACTGGACTGTGAAGTCATGTGAGCAGCTGCTGCTCCAGTCATCAGCCGGGGCCGTGTACCACATGGAGAATTCGGCTGAGGACAACGCTGGTGGAGGGGGAGGATCTAACGACCTCCATTTTCCAGCAGAAGAGACCTTACATATGACTGATGTCTCCCTGTCTGGCCCTGGACAGGCCATGTTTGAAACTTCTGAAGTGGAAAGTGTTACAGAGACTAGTGAGTGGCTGATATTCTGAATTTTGTTTATTTTTTTTTAAGACCGCACAATTGCTGGTAAAAGCCCAAAGATTCGGTATTTTAAATGCTTACGTTGCTGTGTTTGTCAATTGAGTGAGAGCTTTGGGACTGCTGACATCACTTCCAAGTCTACACAAGGGAGGCTTTTACATGTCAATAACATGAATAATAAGTCAAGGTCTCCCAGAAAGTTTGGGCTAGACATCGGAGCAATCCTATCCGCACCTATGCAAAGCTTTAGGCCCTGTTCACATGACCTCCGTTTTCTGTGCTGACCTGATTTGTGCGCTCCGGCACTAAAAACGCATCCCAATGTATCCCTATGTGTTTTATGGGCTAGAGTTCTCGCGTGCGCAGTCCGTTCAGCTTACGACAGAAAAAATACTGCATGTTACATTTTGTCTGGTCAGGAAACGGTCCGAAAACGCGGCAAAAACGCACTGCACTGCAGCTAACTTCTTTTTTTTTACTGGAACGCATCAAAAACGCGGCAAAACACATAGCACCGCGTCTGCAGATCCGAACGTGATCAGGACCTGAAAATCATGTGAACAGGTCCTTAGTGAAGAGACCTTGTCGCCAGATCATTCATTTTAACAACGATCTTCCCATAAGATTATATGAGCATTTAACATATTTTTTGCGAGTCAGGATTAAGCTCCACCCCCTCCTGATATTAACCCTGCCCCCATTTTTTAACTGTGAAATGGCAGCACAGGCAGTAAGGAATCTGGCAATTTACAACTTATTGCCAAATGATGAGCATAGTGCCAGTACGTGGCGGGGTTTCATATTGACCTGGTCAGAAGTCGAGCCCCTGTACGGCCTGGGTCTAGGATAGAAGCAAGGATGGATCAGAACGCTTACATGTATCTTGAGGTGGTTGAACGTCAGCACTGTTGTTACCTTAGAAAGCCCGTTCGGGTAGCTTGCATATAGCGGATGACAGCCGACTAGAACCATCATACATATAGCAAACCTGAGGGGCCTCCAGAGATGATAAACTGGCCCCCATATTTTATAGCTGGCGCCTGTATAATTTCCAGGTCCGATCCAGAGAACTTCAAGCACTGCAAAACCTGGAGAGCTTTAAGCCCTCATTCACAGGAATAACAGCCGGTGCGTACAGCTCTGTGTGGCGTGCACGGCCGTATCGGGCCGCTCCCGGGAAGGACAGGTGCTGCGTGTAATCAGTACGCAGCAGCCTGTTCTTTCCTATGGGAGGGCGCGGCCGTACGCTCACCCCAACTGCACGTCCGTGTGGGTGCGGGTGTCCCTGCTCTGAGGCACCTAGGATCCTTCCTGTCAGCGTATGAGTACGGACACCCATACCGGACGTGCAGTACGGGTGAGCGTGCGGCCATAGAGATGATCAGGCTGCTGCGTACAAATCACACACAGCACCTGTCCTTCCCGGGAGCGACCCGATACGGCCGTGCACGCCGCACAGATCTGTACGGGCCGGCTGTTATTCATGTGAATGAGGGCTTATATGCACACTCTTTGTGGATGGG
>NW_017306360.1:2265737-2267746 GCF_000935625.1 Nanorana parkeri | reverse complement strand
TTCAGGTTTTAGGGGTTCTGTTGTACTTTTGAAATAAACTTGTCTGCAGTGGTCCAGCATTCTGTCTGCTCAGTCAAAGCTGGTGCCCTCCAATCAGCAAATCCCATGTTGCTTCCCGATTTGCTAAATCTAGCTTTGAGTCAGCAGTGGGGGCTTTTCAAACTACTACAGGGAGACCACTGCTTCAAGACAGAACGCAAGGGTCATTCTCTGCAGTCTCCTTCCCGTGATCAGGGATTTCTACTAGTGCCAAGAAATATAAAAATTAGACGGAATGCTGTTTTCCTGTAAACCTAACTACCCCAAAAAACTTTTATTTGGGCATTTTAGTGAATTATTTTTTTTTTTACTTTAATATTTTCTGCTCATTGCACAAGCTTTTGTTGCTGTATACAATGCACAGATATGTATATTGGCCAGAAGAGGGAGCTCACAAGCAAAGGCAGTCCTTGCACTGAGCTACTAACAGTTCAGGCATCTTTTTTAGGATCCTTGTAGTGCATAGATATGGGGCATAAAGCACTGATTGGCATGGCTCCGCCCACTGCCCTGAAATGAGGAGTAATCCTCTTATTTTTGGTATGCATGATGATGAGGCATCCCAATACCTTCTTACAAGGCTTTACTGTGCTTCTCTGCTTGTATATCTAAAAATTGCCTTTTAAATAACCACCTTAGATTCATGCACGAGAATTCTGGAGCGGGGGTGTTGTGATCACTACGTGTTTTACTGACAGTGACTGTCTTTCTGTCCAGGTAAATCTGCTGCCATCTTGGCTGAAGCCACCTTGTTGTCTCAGGACTTCTCTCAGCTTGCAGAGTCGGGTATGCCGGAACTTCACGGTCACGCTCAAAGCAATTCAGACGTGATCTTAGCAGACCAAATATCCATCAGGCTTGACGATGGCTCCTGTCAAGGGAAAAAGGACAGCCTCTCATGTCCCATTTGTCAAAATCAATTCACGTCACCCAGTGAACTAAAGGAACATTTTAAAAGTCACCCCCCAGCACCCCAGGACTTCAGATGCTGGCAGAGGGGCTGCTCGTTCACCGCTCAGGACCTCAAAAGGTTCCAGTCTCATCTAAGGAGGGAACATAAAGTGACTGCAGTGACTTGTTCTCATCGCAGCTGCCGCCTGATTTTCCCCAACCGGGAGGAGATGTCCCGACACTTTCGTAACCATTTTCCTTTCCATTGTGTTCACTGTGACTTTGTCAGCTCCAACACCAAGCTGTTCTCCCAGCATCAGAAGGGCCATTGTAGAGACGCGCAGTCATCACCAAACTTTGACTCCATACAGTCACCCCCAATCAAAGGTCGTACAGCAGAAGCAGCAACGGATATGCTGAGCAACAGTTCACTGCAGTGTAGTAAGTGCGCTGTATGAAAGGCGCATTGTATTATTAGCTGGATTTGTATGCGTCTTAAGGCACAGAATTGCTGGTGACAATTTTTGGCTTGTCTAAAAACCTTGGGACACATGTAATGGGTAAATCATTGACCTCAATGTATATCTATAGCCAAAATTCTTTTGTTCTGGACAGAGTAAGGAAGTATTAAAACTAGGGATGCACCGATACTAGTATAGATATCGGTGCCGATTCCGAGTATTTGGGCAAGTATTCGTACTCGCCCAAATGCTCCGATGCCTAGCACGAGTACTTCAGGTGTGGGGAAGCTGTGCAGCGCGTCATTACACGCTGCCCGCTTTCGCGGTTGACCGGGAAGCGGCTCCATGCTCTCTCGTCACTTGTGATGAGAGAGCATGGAGCTGACTTCCCGACCAATCAGGAAGCCGGGCAGCATGTAATGATGCGCTGCCTGGCTTCCTGATTGGTCGGGAAGCTGCCCAATCAGGAAGCTGGCCTCGTGAGGTAAGGTTACCTTACCTTAGTGTGTGCAGCCTGTCACTCCCACTCTTTACACGCTTCCCGGCTAATCAGGAAGCCAGGTGGCGAGTCATTACACGCCGCCCGGCTTCCTGATTGGCCGGGAAGCGTGTAAAGAG
>NW_017306360.1:2260823-2262306 GCF_000935625.1 Nanorana parkeri | reverse complement strand
ACTCTTTACACGCTTCCCGGCTAATCAGGAAGCCAGGTGGCGAGTCATTACACGCCGCCCGGCTTCCTGATTGGCCGGGAAGCGTGTAAAGAGTGGGAGTGACAGGCTGCACACACTAAGGTAAGGTAACCCCCCCGGGCTTCCAATCAGGAAGCCCGGGTCTTCCAGATTGGGCAGAAAACCAGCTCCATGCTTCCTTGTCACCTGGTGGCCAGTCATTGCACGCCGCCTGGTTTCCTGATTGGACGGGAAGCCAGCTGGTGACGATGGAGCTTGCTTCCCGGCTAATTGGGAAGACGGGTGGCGTGTAATGACATGCCCCCCAGCTTCCTGATTGGCCAAAAAGCCGGCTTCATGCTTTCTCGTCACCAGGTGACGGGGGAGCATGGAGCTGGCTAATCAGAAAGCATTTCGGTGAGTCATTGCATGCCACCCAACTTCCTTAATGGGACTTTCGGAATCGGGGAGTATCAAAAAAAATATATAATTCCTCGATACTGAAACAAAGGTATTGGTGCATCCCTACTTTTCAGTTTATATTTTGCTCTTTGTGCCATTTGAGGAAGTTTCTCTTCAATTCCTGTCTAAGCAATAAATGAGGAGATATCCTTGCACAGCATTGGTTATTCCTTTATCAGTAAGTTGTCACCAGAACAGTTGTCTAAATTAGAAGATTTGCCCTCTGTTCCTGAGGTCTGATAACAGCTGTAACATTTTAGATTGAGAGGGTGAATCTGTATAGTGAGTCCATGCGTTCCTAAACTCCAGGACACGCCTTACATCCATAGAAAGGTGGGTGCTTTGGTGTAATGGCAGATGGCACCATCCGTAAAACAGTCCAAAAAGCAAGGTATCACCAGCACACCGCTGTAGAAAAGCATCAATGGGACATTTATTCGCCACCACAGAGTGTGACATCAAAGATCCTTTTCTTCAGGTACACAAAGTTTAAATTGCCCAGATTCACCAATCACAACTCAGAGTTCTCTAGGATCATACACAGCAGACATTACAATCATTGTCTGAAACGAACAATCAAAAATACACAAATTATAAAGGGAATGATTTATAAATCATTCACCCAGCCAGACGCTGAGTGCTGTTCGCTCTGCATTCCAGCCACTACATGGAGCTGAGGAGCAGAGGAATTTCCTATGGCTGGGCCGATGATTTATAAATCGGTTAATCTTTAAACACCCCGACATGGATCCATCAAGACAAAAGCCTTATTTCATTTTAATCTGTGCTTTTTACTTGTAATTGAGGCGTGGTATTTAATCAAGTAATATTTTACAGATAAACGAGCTGATGTTGGTACCACACTGGCCATCAAACGTAAGAAGCGTGGAAGGATAGAAAAGGCAGACCCCGAGAGCAGCAGTGAGGAGGAAAATGAATGTGATTCTATCGGCAAGAAAACAGCAAGAACACGGAGCTCCCATACCGACAAAAAGAGAGCGACAGGTACCTCTGTCACAGCTAC
>NW_017306360.1:2255909-2260654 GCF_000935625.1 Nanorana parkeri | reverse complement strand
GGGGGGGGGGGCTATGGAAATGTAAACACTTCGCTGGAGAGTTACCAAATCTTTTCTTGATAAAGTTCAAGATATAGCTGCATATAGTTTACCTTCCCTGGTTCCTCTTTTCCCACTTTATTTATGTTCTAATGACATTTTTAATGCAACACATGTAAATGGGTGTGGATTAAACATGGGAAATGGGCAAAAAGTAAAATGCTGAATTATGATAGGGCTGGGGTTTTTTCCCCCCCAGGTTACATATACTTAAAGCAGACCTTTCACTAAACATCACATCAACTTGCTGATATGAAATCCTCTTACGTTCATTAAACATTTTTTGCTTGTACTTCCAATTACTGTTTTTCCACTTCCTGGTCCTCTTGGGCATTAGTGATGTATTCTTGGCCACAGATGCAGCATGGGAAGGGTTACATCACCAGTACATTGCTGGGAAATCTTATCTGTAAACGGCATAATCTCCCAAAGTTTCAGGGAAGGGCGTTTTTTTCCCCCTGAGACGATGTGCAGTGTCACATTTTGCAGGCCAAGAGTTCCAGGAAGTAAAGGGAGATGGATTAATCTACCCTTAGTGAAAATGGCCACCGTGAGAAAAATGGGGAGGAAAAATAAAATAAGGTATGCAAAGAATAAAATCAATTATCTACACTGAGTGGCCAGATTATTATGACCGCCTGACGTGTGTAGGCAAATTAGCTATAATTTTGCGCTGAAGTTGCTAGAGGGCCAGACCATTATAAATAGGGAAGCCGGTTGTTTACCACGACAGTAGAAGTGATTTTTTTTTCTGAAGATACGGGGAAACAACGCGATTTAACAGCCTTGGAACGTGGGATGATTGTTGGCGCTCGGAGCCATGGAGCGAGTATCAGCAAAACAGCAGAATTCGTTACATGTTCAAGAGCAGCTCATTGTTAAAGTGTTTAAAGACCGGACTGTCAGCCGAAAATCTGGGTCTGAACGTGCGAATTGTGGCCGTCAGCGACTAGTCAATGTTAGGGCAGAACGGGGGAGGGGCAAGACTGGTACAAGACAACAGAAGGGCAACAGTGCCGTGTCAGATTCCTCGCATCACCTTTCACCATCTCGTGGAGTCACGAGGCGGCCCAACGAAGTACTGATGGGGTGGTCATAATAATCTGGCCACTCAGTGTATAAGGATCTGTTTGTAGATTGCTATTCCTAAACATTTTTAAAGGGGCTTTTGTTGTCATTTTTAAGATACAGTTAAAGTTATTTTCTTAATGTGTATTTATTGCCAACACTTTCTCAATATTTAGGAGATGTAGAGAATGGTGAAGAGCACTTGTTTAAGACCCACATGTGCCCCGAATGTAAGCGCTGCTTTAAGAAGAGGACTCACCTGGCTGACCACCTCCACCTGCACTTCCCTGACCCGAACCTGCAATGCCCAAACTGCAGTAAATTCTTCACCAGCCGCAGTAAGCTGAAGATCCACATGATGAGAGAGTCGGGCGAAAAGGCCCATCGCTGCACATTGTGCGACTACAGCTCTGTGGAAAAGAACGCTCTCAATCGTCACATGGCAAGCATTCACGAGGGGGTGTCTAACTTTTATACGGACACCTACTCCTGTCCAGTGTGCCAGGAGACGTTTAAACTGAGCCAGGCTCTGAAGGATCACATGAAAGGACACAAACCCGAGCAGACGTTGCTGTTTTGCTTTGACCCCGGATGCGATCAGGCCGTGTCCGACCGCAAAGAGTTTCTGCGGCATGTGAAGGAGTCTCATGGCATCCATGCTGTAGAATGCAGGTACCATGCTTGCTCCATGCTCTTCAAGTCCCGTGAGGAGATGGAGGAGCATCGCAAGAACCATTATGCCTTTCACTGCCAAGATTGCGACTTTGTCTGTTCCAACAAACACACCTTCCGCAAGCACAAGAAACGCGGGCACCCGGGCAAGGAAGAGCTGGTGTGTCGCTTCTGTCCTTATAAGAGTTTTAACCCGGTGGAATATGCTGACCACGTGGGCAAGATGCATGCCAATGAGAAGATTCATCGCTGTGGAGAATGTGATTTTGCTACTGCCCACAAGAGGGTACTGATACGACACAAGTTATTACACACAGGTAATATAATGCATAGGAATGCTGTAGAGCAGGGGTAGGCAAACTGCAGTTCTTCAGCTGTGGTGCAACTACAAATCCCATTAGGCATTGCAAGACTCTGACAGCCACAGCTATGGCTCCCATGTATGGTGGGTATTGTAGTTTCACCTCAGCTGGAGGGCCGGAGTTTGCCTACTCCTGCTGTAGATGATCATTTCATTTTATGTTCCTACTGAGGTATTAATTTAGTATTAAAGAAGTAATCTTATTAAAGATCAGAGAAGTGCTAAAGTGTAGAGACCTTGTGATGCTTGTAATAGTTTTCATATCGATCGCTGTGGAGCCCCTTGGGTCCTAGGCCCAGACTGTACTTCTACTATTGGCTGTGTTGAGATAAAGTCCTGTCCCCTGTCATTCAAGTATTAAATCCCAGATCTCCATTAGCCACTTAGAGGGGAAGCACTTAGGCTTAACTTGGCCAAAAGTGGAGTTTGCATTGGGCTGAGGACACAAGGGCTCCATAGCAATCATTGCCCTACCCAATCAATTGTTTAGGTTGTGTCAGGTTCACTTTTAAGGTTTAGGGGTTATGTTGAACTTAAAGCAGAATTCCACCTTAAAAAAAAAATTAAAATGAGTAGCTAATACAAAAACAAGCAAAATAAACCGAGGTGCCCCCCTAAAAAAACTCCTTTCCGCCACTCGATGTCACCAGTCTTCTGGGAGAGATGAGAGTGAGCTTCATTGAGCCCACTCCCTCTGAGCCCAGGCTGCCATGGACTCACCGATTTGGGAAGGGGGGTTCTCGTGATACCTTACAATAGGGGGGTTTGTAATTTTGGTTAAACCTTTTTTATATAGAGTAAGAGTGGAGAAAGTTTAGGACCTTACCCAGGTTTTAAATGTCTCTGTCCACACTGAAGAGATCTTGCCTCACTTCCTGTGTGGTCATTGGGACAGAAGCCTTGTAATGATCTGTTACGAGTAAATTAAACCCGCGATGAACATATGATACGCATCCACTATAATCTAACATTTCTGTCTCAATATTTTTATTGAAAACTTTTAAAATGAACATACATAGTAAAAGAAATGGTTTACAATGCTTCATTACAGTGAGTGGATAATCTAAAATTTCTTATGTTTCCAATGTGCCAGGAGAGAAGCCTCACAAATGCAGCCAGTGCGACTTCATGTGTCGGGACTTGAGCTACCTATCTAAACACATGCTGACGCATTCCACGAACAAGAACTACATGTGTACGGAATGCGGATACATCACCAAGTGGAAACATTACCTGAATGTACACATGCGGAAACACAGCGGAGATCTCAGGTTGGTGTCACCGTGATCTGACATGGCTTTGTCATCTTGTAGTAATCATGGCTGGAGAAATCCCAGGAGACAAGTGGTCAACATTTATTTTAAAGTTTATATAAACCCCAAAGCATACAAGTAATTGTTTTAAAGGAGGTTTTAGGGACTACAAATGAAGCAAGGAGCCTGGGATAGCAGTGATTTCTTGCAGTCTCATATAATGTGTCTTTAGCCTATTATTGTATCTGGAAACACATCCCCAGTCTCCAACAACTCTTAAAGTGACATTAAACCCTCAGATTTTTTAACATAAACCAATACTGTAATGTGCGCCTTACTGTAATCCATGGTTGTTTCCCTTCTCTTTGCTGCTCTTCCTTTTAAATCCTCATGTCTTCTCATGCTTGGGGAGAACTTCCCCTTTCAGTTCAGGGCCTCTTCCTGTAGTGCTGGCTCAGGTTGTGAGCCTACACACAGACACCATGTATCCATTTCAGAGACAAGGCAGTCTGCTGCAAAACAGACGTTCTGCCCAGCATGAGTACAGATTTAAAAGGAAGAGCAGCAAAGAGAAGGGAAACAACCATGGAATACAGTAAGGCGCACATTACAGTATTGGTTTATGTTAAAAAATCTGAGGGTTTAATGTCACTTTAAGTCATGTTTGCAGTCTCTGACCATCTCCTGTAGCATGTCTGTAGTTTCTGACCCTATATTGTAGCATGCCCATAGTCTCTAACCATCTCCAGTGGCCAGTTAGCAGCCTGCAGCAGCTTTCAGAAGCATCACATTTACTGAATATTATGTGCGACCCTTTTGGTGATGTCAGGGGCTGTACTTGAGGCCTCATAGATCAAGAAAGTTGACCGACAGTGCCCTAAACCATTATAGTTTCCCTTTAATTATACCTTGTATGTAACCTATTGCAGAGCTCAAAATTTCAAGTCCTGAGCTACTAGCCAGGCCTTAAGAGTTACTCGCCACCAGTCGCCCCACCTGACCCCTACCGTGCCCTGCCCTTAACTCCGCCAGGTCAGTGGTGTGACACAGAGAACAGAGATCAGTAACAATGCAGAGTGCAGAGGCCAGTGGTGTGATGCAGAGTACAGAGGCCAGCAGTGTAATGCAGAAAAAAAGCAATGTATCCTCCATGTCCCAGGTGTCCTGCTTCTCCCGTGCTGTCCTTCCAGCCAGTAGCAGCTCTGCAGTCTTCCTCCCAGCCTATGGCAGCTGAGGTGGGCGGAGGATCCGGTGTTCTATCGAAAGCTCCAACTCATTGAGATCTCTAACTACCTCTGGTGCTCAGAAACACTGGAGCTCTGTACAGTGAGCTTTCGATAGAACACCGGAGT
>NW_017306360.1:2230910-2255831 GCF_000935625.1 Nanorana parkeri | reverse complement strand
TTTATTCAATAGTTTTTTTTTTTCCGTCATAAAAATAAAACGATTACAGTACAGTTTCAGGTAAAAGGCAGAAGATACAATCACCTTGTCGGTAACATTTGTAAATCAGTTGTATTGTTTTAACAAGTATCCTGGGGATCAATCAAAATTAATCCAGCACCCTAAGGTGCTTATCAAAGGAGCAAGAGTGCCATACATAGAGAACAAGAGTGGGAGGAAAGAAGGAAGAACAGAAGAAGTAGGGGAGCGGGGTGGAGGAGGTATGTGGCAGCGGGGTAGTACCTCCAGGCTGGGGTATCCACTCAAAGTGACGTTAGGCTCGTGAGGGGAATGGTCGGGTGTGCATATGCAAACCAAGGGCCCCAGACCTTCCGGACTTTATTTTGAGTGTCCGTCATGACACTGGACAGTTTTTCGTTGATCTGTTTTTGGTTTTTTTTGTAAATTCTTTTTATTGGATTTTCATGCATAACATAGTATTACAGTTCAGTACATCATATACAACCAATTTCGTTGATCTGTTTGATGTTTTTTATGCATGCAATGTTCTTTTATAGTATTTTTTTTCCTCTTTTCAGGTATCATTGCAGTCAGTGTTCGTATCGCTGCCACCGTGCCGACCAGCTGAGCAGCCACAAGCTCCGACACCAGGGGAAGACTCTGATCTGTGAAATCTGCGGGTTTGGATGCAAGCGCAAGAGTGAGCTCCAGAAACACATGCAGGTCAAACATTCCCAGAGCACTCAAATACCCATCTACCAGTGCCAGCACTGCAACTACCAGACGAGGTACAAGCAAACGTTGCGTAACCATGAGAACGGCAAGCACACCAAGCACCGCGAGTTCCGCTGCGCTCTCTGCCCCTTCCGCACGTTCAGCAACACAAGCCTGTTTTTTCACAAACGCAAATCGCATGGGTACGTACCCGGTGATAAAGCGTGGTTGGAGAGGTACGCTAGCAAGCAGCAAGAGATCAACAACGCCGACCTGCTATTTCCATACAAAACTGAAGCGTCGGAGACTCTTACCAACCAACAACCTTCCTCTGGTGATCAACAAGCTCAGGAACATAACTGTGAGGAACTAGATAGCAACATTGAGGAAAATATGGATTCTGAGGCAGCTCAGTGCCTGCAGGTAGAAGGTCTTACTGAGCCATCCGGAGATGCTAACATGTCAGTAGCAGAGGAATCTTTATTGGCAGATATTACTCTAGAACCCGTTGAAACTTGCAGCATAGAAATGGAAGACTTCCCAGTACAACTGGAACTAGCCACATCCAACGAGCTCATGATCAAAGAGCCTGCTGTGGAAACCTTAGTTACCTGTGAAGACCCTCTTCCAGAACAAACAGAAATCCTGTGCTTCTCGGAGACCTTGACCGTTGACGACCATATGACCTGTGGGCAGGATTTCGAAGAAGAAGCTGAACCTCAGGCTGAAGATCAACACAAGCTTGAGAACGAAGTGTGTGTAACCACTGTCCACTATAGCCCTGAGCCAGTCTTGTGTGAAATTAGTGACCAATGTGAAGAGCTTCCTGACCACGTGAATGGCAATCTCGAAATCCAGCCTGGAGACATCTCGGTTGAAGTACAGGAGTCCTGGGCCGATGTCGTAAAGGGCGGAGTACAGCTGACCATTGTATGCGAATCGAGCGGACTTAGCGAGAGCAACCTTCAGGTGGTGGAACCTCCTGCTGTCTGTCCGGACGAAAGCTATGATAATAGCAGACCGGAGTCTATACTGAAAGCCTTAAGAAAACAGGACAAAGAGCAAGCAGAGACGCTCGTCCTGGAGGGAAGAGTCCAAATGTTGGTAGTGCAATCCAAAAGTCAGGTTTACCGATGCGAAAAGTGTTCTTACATCACCAAGAAAAAGGCGTGCATTGTCCAGCACTCCAAGAATGGTTGCAGCTTGCGCAAATCTGCTTTGATGTGCCAGGATTGCGGAGCTAGCTTTAAACAACAAAGAGGGCTCAATACTCATGTTCTTAAGAAGTGTCCAGTAGCATTAAAGAAGAAAAGAGCTGGAGGTAAGGCAACTACATCATTGAAGACAATGGGTCAGAGTGCGAACCTCCATCCGGTTGATGATTACATGAATGTTGTGTCTTCTGAGGAAGTTATTCCTCAAGAGTCCAGCTTGCCTGAAGACTGTTTAAAAGCCTCAGGACAGTTATCTGCATGTCAGGAGCTGGTGCAAGATCATATCAAAGAAAGTCTTCCAGATAGAACAGAAAGTAATGAGCACAATGCCAGTGAGCTCCCCTCAGAGACTCTAAGGGACCAGAGAAATGCTTTTTCTGTGCTAGAGGAAAAGGAAAAATACCGCTTTGAAAATGGAAAGTTCAGATGCTTATTTTGCTCTTATTCCTGCTCCAGGGAATGTACTATTAACTGCCACGTGACCGAGAACTGCCGGGAGGTCAAAAGGATATCCTGCACCCTCTGCGGAGCTGTTCTACGCTCAGAAACGGCATTAAAAAAGCATAATTGCACAAAGCATAAAAGCCTAAACAGCAATCGGAATAAAGAATATGAATGTGGAAGTTCTGGAGGAGAGGGCGGTCCAAATACAGAGGAAGATCGAGAACTGAATGACAGCGTAGATTCTTGCAAAGCTGCAATTGAATCTACAGGCACCTGCAAACTTTCGTGTCCCACCTGCCCCTTTACATGTACCCAGGAGCGGGCCATGAGAACACACAAAAAAAAAGGTTGTTTAAAACCAGGGGAGCTCCAGTGCCCGCTCTGCTCGTTTCGGTGCATGTCGGTGGCGGCGCTTAAACGGCACCGAGACCTTCACCAGAAGTATTCTCAAAGCAGAACGCATCTGCAATGCAAGCTGTGCGACTTCACTTGTAAGCAGCCACGATGCTTGAAGCAGCACGTGCGGATCCGCCACGAAGGTGTTAAACCTCACCGTTGTAAATACTGCGACTTTAGCACCACTCGGCGCTACCGCCTGGAAGCTCACGAGTCCCTTCATACTGGGGTTGGCCGGATTTCCTGCAATGTCTGCAATCGAACCTTCGGCACGAATTCTAAACTGCGGCTGCACCAGCGAAGAGTCCACGAGAAGAAACCCACGCACTTTTGCAACCTGTGCGATTACAGCGGCTACAGTCAGAACGATATTGCTCGGCACTTGAGCAGCTGCCACAGCGGCGAACTGGTTTTCCCGTGCAAGGTGTGTCAAGCGAGTTTTAGCTCTGAGGCGGCGCTGAAGCAGCACAGCCTGCGGAAGCACCAGGAGAAGGAGACATACGAATGTTCGCAGTGTCTGTTCTCCTGCCACAGCCAGGCCACGCTCCGATGTCATGTTCAGAAGCAACACCTACAGCTGGAGTGTGCCATCTGCAAGGAGACTTTCTCTCGCCGGCAGGACCTGGAGGAACACCGCAAATCTCACTTTTCTCACCACTGCCAGCAGTGCCAGTTCGCGGCGAAAGACCGGCAGCAGCTGGTAAACCATTATGCGGAGGTGCACGAGTCCTCTGCGCTGCCTGGTGCAGAGGCGGAGGAAGATCCCCTGCACTGCCCTTTCTGCTCCTTTTCTTGCCGTCATCAGTTGGTGTATGACCACCATGTCAAGGGCCATGGGGCCACGCGGGTCTACAAGTGTTCAGACTGCAAGTACAGCACCAGGAATAAGCAGAAGATCACCTGGCACAGCCGAATTCATACCGGCGAAAAGCCTTACAAATGTCACCTCTGCACCTACGCCTGTGGCGACCCTTCACGTCTTAAGGTATCAATTCCTTTGTTTGCGATCTCTCTGTCTTATATATAGGCTCTAATGGCAACGCTGTTTAGCATTTGTTTCTTATGAAGCTGGGGCGTCTGCTAATTTATCGGCTTCCTTTACCAGATGACCACAGTAATTTGTTGTCTGTGCCGCACTTATTTCTGACGTGGTTGGCAGTCATGTTGTCTTTGTGACTGCTTCCATTGACAGCTATGACATTGAGGAGACGGAGTTGTCACACAGCTTTTGTTCCTGTTATATTACTAGTTCAGATGTGGATAGAGCTTTAAGGAGAACTATGGGGTCAGGGCTTTTCTCCATAGTTCTCCTAAGGGTAACGGGAGGACACAAACTAGTGTCCTCCCGTCACCCAAACCTCAGTATAGCGCAAGCTACAGCTCGCGGTATACTGAGACCGCCGCAGCCGGAACGGATCCCCGACAATTCTGTCTGGGTCCACCCAGCTGCGTGAGTGACAGCTGGCTCTGCCTATCTAGAGGCAGAGCCAGCTGTACCCGCCCCCTCCCCGCTGGGGGATCGGACAGGGAAGGGGGGGAATCCCTGCAGGGAGCCGTGAGTGACAGTCACGGCTCTCTGCACGGATAGATCGAGAAGTGAGCGAGCGCCGGTATGTGTTCGCTCACTTCCCGATCTACTGAGCCGACCTGTGACAGTTTCATTGTCACAGGTCGGCTAGAACTATGAGGCTGAGTGAAAATCACTCGCCTCATAATACTTCTTTTAAAGAACTCCATGCAGATAAAATCTTAACCCTTGCAGTGGGGCTACCCCCGCACTGCAAGGGTTAAGTGCTCATTTTGTCTAGGGAGCTAAAAGTAACAGAGTTATACTCACCCAAACTGTGATCCCGACTGGCTGTTAGACCTACAGTGTCCCCCTCTACTCCAGTGGTGTAAGGTCCTGTCAGTCATCGCATCCTATACAGTGTATAGGACGTGAGAACGCATAGGGACATTCCATCCGTGGAGACGGGCTGGAGGGACCGGTTTGGGCGAGTATAACTCCCTAGGCAAAACAAGCACTTAAAGGGTTATTAAACCCTCACGTTTTTTTGCATATATAAGGCAAGCAAGCAGTAGATATATGCAAAAACTTTTTTTTTAAACAAAAAACCTTTTGAAACGGGTTTAAACTTACCTGTGTCTTCCCTGCGCACTTCCGTCTGAACATCTGAAGAGTCTCGGGTGGCCGCAAAGGATCTTGGGGCGAGCGCATGCGGACTTCAGGTGTTCGGCCGGGAGACGAGGAGAGACACAAGGCAAGTCTATGGAGCAGCGTGCTCCCGCACAGACTCCGTGGGACATGAGAGAAGAGGAGGACAGAGGAGTCGGCGCTGGATCTGAGACCCGCACCGGACAGCTGAAAAGGACAGGAAAGAAGATGATCGGATTAAGAGGCATCATTTAAGGCAGGGGTAGCCAAACTCCGGCCCTCCAGCTGTGGTGAAACTACAAATCCCATGATGCATTTCTCTCCGGGAGTCATGTCTGTGGCTGTGAGAATCTTGCAATGCCTCATGGGATTTGTAGTTCCACCACAGCTGGAGGGCTGGCATTTGGCTACCCCTGATTTAAGGTAAGTCCCTACAGCAGGATTGGGAAGGGGGACAAAAAAATTTGACTTTAATGCCACTTTATAGAAGAACTCCATGCAGATAAAATCTTAACCCTTGCAGTGGGACTACCCCCGCACTGCAAGGGTTAAGTGCTCGTTTTGTCTAGGGAGCTAAAAGTAACAGAGTTATACTCACCCAAAGGCTCTGTTCACACCTAGGCGTATCGAATATGCGCGTTTCGTGACGCGCGTTTTTACAGCGATTCGCGGTAGACAAACGCGCGTTTTCGAGGGCTACTTGGCTGTATCCCAATGGAAACGCACGACAAAAACGCCGCAAAGAAGCTCATGTACCTTTTCAGACGTAGGCCGTTTTTTGTAGCGCGTTCAGACGGGCTGAAATACGGCAAGGTGTGAACCATCCCCATAGAAAACAATGGGATTTTCATGTTTGAGCGTTTTGTAGAGCGCTGAACTCGCTACAAAACGTACAGGTGTGAACCAGGCCAAACTGTGATCCACCAGATCTGGTCCGGAAAATGGGGGGAACCTGCCCATAGTTTCAGTGCATTCCAGACCAGACAAAATGAGACATGCGGTCTTTTTCTGGTCTGGTCTGGAACAGACTGCGCTGGAGTGAACAGAGGCCAGAAATAGCATAAGGATACATTGGGATGCATTTTGGGTCCAGAAACAATCTGGTCTGGTCTGCAGAAGATCTGGATGTGGTGTGAATGGGTCTTAAGTGGTTAAAGGGCCTGCAGGAGGGAGTTGACCTTGATGTGTGGAAATGCGAGCACAGGCACAACGTTTTTTTTTTTTGAAGTGTCGGGTATTGTTCTGAGCAGCCCATCAGCTTACCCGAGCTGTATTGTAGCTTAATGAGTTCTGTTTGCGTTCTCTGTTTTAGTATCATATGCGCATACACAAGGACGAAAAGAACTACCTTTGTCCCGAGTGCGGATACAAGTGCAAGTGGGTGAACCAGCTGAAGTATCACATGACCAAACACACAGGTAAAAATAAACTGACCCGCTGTGACCTCTGTGAGAGGAAATCAATAGCGGCGAGTGTTACACGGAAACGTTAATTAGTACGCGTGCACTTACTATGAAATATATATCTCACGCTACTCCCATTACAGTACAAAATAAAATGTATATACAGGCAGTCCCCGGGTTACGAACAAGATCGGGACTGTAGGTTTGTTCTTAAGTTGAATTTGTATGTAAGTTGGAGCAGGTAAATTTTTTTAAGTGCAACTCCAGACAAAAAAATGTTTGGGGGGGTTTTGGATAGCACAGGGAAAGGGTTAACCCCCTGTAACGTTTGTTTTGCTGTGTGTGCCCCTGTTCAGGAGATTTCACCTCACTTTCTGTCCCTGTGACAAATTTTGGGTTGTCGTGGAAACAAGGATCGGTGATAAAGCTTCAGTGGAGACACCTTTTTCCCATGCTAACTCTTACAGGAGTGAACTTCCCTTCCTAGGGGTAGATTTCCTTTCACTTCCTGTTGTCTCAAGGACAGGAAGTGAGTTTAAATCTTTCTAATGAGGATACAGACAGCAGTAAAAACCTCGCAGTGAAGCGGAAGAAGAGGCGGGGACCCACAGTCAGTGGCGTAACAATCGCCATAGCGACCCAGACGGCCACTTTGGGGCCCAGCCAGGGCATCCCTCTGATGCCGTGTGGGCCGCCTGGGTCGCTATGGCATGTAAGGGTGCTGGCTGTCACTGACCCAGCTGAGCAGTGGCGTTTCCCCTCTTTGCTGCTGCAGAGCTGTGTCAGTGACAGCCAGCAGCTACGGCAGAAGAGGTCAGCATTCGCAGTGAAGGAGGAGGCGCGCCCCGCCTAAGAGCAACCACGCCTCCTCTTACATCACTGGCCAGCGACCTAAGAGCAGGTGGGGTTAGTGATGCAAGAGAAGGCGGGGCCCGCCGATAGAGGAGGCGGGGGACGGAAGAGGAGGCAGAGGCCCTGGCGACCACGGAGGCGGACAGGTAAGAGGTGTGCAGCCCATCTGAGACCCTGCAGAGCCCACTATAGATAGTCTATGGTGGGCTCTTCAGGGTCACTCTCAGGTGGGCTCTGCAAGTGGCATAACTAGCAATCATGGGGCCCCATACAAAATTTTGCTATGGGGCCCTGTGTACAGTACTATAAACCAGACCAATAAAGGCGGGAACTCCTCGTCAGTACAAGCGTGGTAGCATTATAACTACCCCTGCTGTACAGTAATAGCCTCCCTTTGTAAGTAGGAGTCGTATGTAACTCGGGGACTGCCTGTATATTGTATATTGCTGCCATTTTCAATTTAAAAAGTGTTTTAGTGCCGAGTTCTAGCATTTTGCTTCAGTCTGCATTCTATGAACAACATTCACATTAAAATTCAGACGGTACGCCAGGCAAATTGTACTCGTAGTCCCAGGCACCAGAATAGGCCCCTGTTGCTAACATACCCCTCCACTTTTCAGGTTTGAAGCCATACCAGTGCGAAGAGTGCAGCTACTGCACCAACAGAGCCGACGCGCTGCGCGTCCACCGGGAGACCCGTCACCGCGACGTCCGCTCCTTCATCTGCGAGCAGTGCGGCAAGGCATTTAAAACTCGCTTCTTGCTGAAAACGCACCTCAAGAAGCACAGCGAGGACAAGCCGTACGTCTGCAACGTGTGCCAGCGCGGCTTCCGCTGGCCGGCAGGCCTGCGCCACCACTACCTCACCCACACCAACCAGCAGCCTTTCTTCTGCCAGCACTGCTCATACCGGGCCAAGCAGAAGTTCCAAGTGGTGAAGCACATACAGCGGCACCACCCCAACCATCTGGACGTGGAGAAGGGGGTGGGGAAGGAGCCCTACCTGTTCTCCATACAGGGACATGACTCCGTGTTTCAGCAGACGCCGGAGTGCCAGGTGGACGTTCTATCCGGAGAAGCACTTTAGTCACAATCTCTGTTTTTGAAGTCATTATGAGCTTCCAATGCAACTTTCTGAAGAACTTTTTTTTTTTTTAACTGCACCTAAAAAAAACTCCTGTGAGGGAGAGAGTTTGAGATTGTAGCTCTTCCAATAATAAGGCATTGAAAGAAATAGAAGGGTCAATGCTGACCATATAATGCAAAAAAACCAGAGGGCATCGCCCTTCTGCTTCTACTGTAGCATATGTTCTCCAACATGACCGGTGCTCCTCCACAGAGAAGACCTCCAGACTTGCCTCAGCCTTGGATGGTTCCAGTTACACCACCAGGATTTTCAGTACTGCCTCCTTTTTATTGGCGATAACAGTGCTGAGATAACAGTGCTGAAGAGCAGGAACTTTGTGGAGCCCTCTACTGTTTGTGTCCTTGCGGTGCCCCTTTGGATGCACATCCCACAAAATAAGCAGGACATCTACTTGTCTCCGAGTTGAGATTTAATGTGGAGCTGTGGCCAGGCTATGGACATTTCAAATCTTGAAGCTGTAAATAAGCCAGAATAGAAAAACTCACTGACAGCTGTAACTGCAGGCACTGTGGCAAAATGAGTCCTCAAAGTTCACAATAGAAGGACTGAAGTCATTCTGAGCCATTGGCGGAACTACCAGGGTCGCAGCGACCGGGCCCTGGTGTTCCAGCTTGTGTCTGTCACTTGTCTGCCTGGCGGAGCCGCTACCGACACAGCAGGCACTGCCATTCAGCACATTCTTCTGTTGGGAGAGGACCCTTCTCACACGCACTGGGGCTGGTGTGAACTAGCGCTGAAAGTCATAACATGCAAAATGTTTATTTAATAGAAAAAAAAGGTATCAAAAACATGGGGGGTTTTTTGGGAGGGGGCGCACTGGTTTCTAGTTGTGCCTCTCTTCTGAGCCTCTGCTCTTTCCTCCTCCAATTGCCTTCCATGTCTTTACATAGAGATTAGGAGGCTGGCAGACTGCCAAGTCACTTCTAGGTGGGGGGAATGAGAAGAACTGAGCTGCTGGAATTGGTGAAAGTGTCTTCTGTGTAACTTTGAGGATGAATTGCTCCACAGTTCCTGAAGCTATAGAGGTCAGTGGAGCCTTGTTATAAGGCCTATTGGCTGCTTGTTAAGGATATGAAGCATATTTTAGTTACTGATTGCTAAAGGGCAACTTGAGCCTCCAATTATATATTCCTCCATGGGCCGGCTCAGCTCGGTGTGTTGCTTTACCTTCTTCAATGTCCCGACAAACAAGGAAAACAATCAGAATCTACAATTACTCAAATGGTGCAATGTTTTCAGCTAATGAGAATGGACAATGTTGCAAGAAACAACTTCTCCGCTTATGTGATTGGCTCACTGCTTTTTCCCTGCACGTTTTTTTTTCTACACTCTATGGTCAGGTACTGATTTCGGATGGAAGACTCAGCTTGCAATCCATGTTTTAATTCACCCCAAAGATGTCCAGTAGGGTTGAGGTCAGGGCTCTGTGTAGGACACTTAAGTTCCTCCACACCACACCCATCAAACCATGTCTTTATGGAGCTGGAGTGGATTTGGGCCTGAAGACCTGGCTCACATTCAGTGTTCCAATTCATCCCAAAGGTGTCCAGTAGGGTTGAGGTCAGGGCTCTGTGTAGGACACTTAAGTTCCTCCACACCACACCCATCAAACCCTATTTTCATGGAACTGGCTTTGGGCAAAGGGTCACAATCATGCTGAAACAGGGGCTTTCCCCAAGCTGGTACCACAAGGTTAGAAGGGCACAATTGTCTAAAACAGGGGTGGGCAACCTCAGCACTCCAGCTGTGGTGAAACTTCAAATCCCAGCATGCCTATAGGAGTCATGCTTGTGGCTGTCAGTGTTGCAATGCATTATGGAACTTGTAGTTCTTCAGCTGGCGTGCTAAGGATACCTACCCCTGGTCTAAAATGTCTTTGTATGGTGCAGCTTTAAAGGAGAACTATGAGGTGAGTGCTTTTCACTCACCTCATAGTTCTAGCCGACCTGTGACAATGAGACTGTCACAGGTCGGCTTAGTAGATCGGGAAGTGAGCGAACACATACCGGCGCTCGCTCACTACTCGATCCTGTCACGGCAGAGAGCCGTGACAAGGGAGGGGCTGAATTCCCCGCTCCGATCCTCCAGCGCTGACTGGCGGAACGGACGGGGGGGGGGCGGTTACAGCTGGCTCTGCCTCTAGATAGGCAGAGCCAGCTGTCACTCACACAGCTGGGCGGATCCACACATAATTGTCTGGATCCGTTTCGGCTGCGCTATACTGAGCTTTGGGTGACGGGAGGACGCTAGTTTGTGTCCTCCCCTTACTCTTAGGAGAACTATGGGGAAAAACACTGACCCCATAGTTCTCCTTTTAACAATACCCTTCACTAGAAACACATGAAGTGAAAGTTATTTTAAAGGGACATCCAAATACTTTTGCCCATAGAGTGTATATCTCCCCTGCGGCTGATCATGTGATTATAGCAGGCAGTCCCTCCCTCCTTAGTACTTACAGGAAGCTCACTGCTGTGACTATCTCTGTACCTAAAGAACAGAAGCAGGTAATGATCTACATTTACCTTTGTTGACATCCATAATGTATGTCATCAACGTGGAGGGGATTTTTTTTTTTCTTAACAATTGTGGATTATCACTTTAAGGATTTTCTTTTCAAAGCTATTTCAGCCGCCATCGGGCAGATATTTGCACTAGGTTACAAGGCTTTTTGTGTATGGATTAAGTTATTATATTATCAATGCAGAATGGACCCGACCTGGCTATTATTTAATGTCCACTCGGCATAAATTGTTACCTGGTTTATATAAAAGAGTATACAAATGATGAATGTGTATGTTTCAGCAGAGTGCCGCGATTGAAGATATTGAGAATAAAAGTTGTTATAATGGGGAATGATTTTTTTACTCGCACGCAGCAGACGTCCTGTGCGGCCGATGAATAATGCTCATGTGTAACATTGTAATTTTAAAAGTAATGTAGCGGCTCCTCTCCTGCACTGAAATTGCTTATGATTTCACTGCACACTTTGTGCCCCGCTCCCCCTCCCCAGTCTGACTGTCCCCGGGGCCCGCTCCTCGCAGTCTGACTGTGCCGGGGCCCGCTCTTTACATTTATCAAATTTCATTCATGGAGGCTCAGCATCACACATGGGTGTTATCACTAGCCATGATCCGCCTGCATTGCATAGCATAGTGTTTCTCAACATCTTTTGAGTCATGGCACCTTTTTAAAAGAATGCAGAATCTTGAGGTACCCCAGTCCTAAAATGTAAAAAAAAAGACCCCTCTAAAATCCATTCCAAACCCTTATCCCAGATAGTGGTCTGGTATGAATTTTAAGCGGGACCCCATGCAAAAATAACACACAAAATGGGGTTCCCTTTTCAGATCAGTCCTTTCAAAGCTGGATCCCCCTACATATCAGACGCCCCCTTTTACATCAGGACCCCCTTCAGATCAGATACCCTCACCTATCACATCCCCCTCTTACACTAGGAGCCCCCTTCTTTCACACCAGAATCTTAGAGGCATGACACTGTTGAAAATTTTGAGGAAGCCAGAGGGCATTCCAGGGTGGTTGAGAAAGGCTAACATGGAGAAACACAGTGATGACATCACTGCGTCTAAAATGAGGTATGCAATGAAAATGTTATGTTTAAAAATGTAATTTAGCATGTTGATGGGGGGGGGGGGGGGGGGGGCCGAGGAGGGGGGGCGGGGACGGAGCGTTAGAGAGGTAGCGGGGGAGGCACGGACGGAGCGCTTAGAGCTGGGACGGAGCGGGAGGCGTGGAGTAGTGACAGGCTCCGTCACCTCCCTCAGCCTCTGTCCTAGGCTGCTCGTTCCTGTCACTGGGGGGGGGGAGTAACCAGGGAAGGCAAAATATAAGAAGATTACATTTCAGGGTTTAAATAATCCCTCTTGTTCCGGTGCTTCCTAAATCTGTCTCTATCGGCCAGGGCATCACTGTGTTGACGAATATAACACAGGCATTGGGAAAGAGTAAACCTACTGTGAGTAATGTGATGGAATGTAAATAGGAAGTGGCTACAAAGAAACTACAGGAGCTAAGTGGATCCCATTTCTTTTGGGTTTACATCTACTTTAAACAAGAGATATTCCCTCATCTTCTTCTCGTTACTTTGCTGTCCTTTGAGAGTTGCACCAATGTTATAGGAGGAACGACTGGTTATATGTCATATACTTCTATCCATCTTTTTTCCAGACCCGTATAGCGTCGCATTCAACTGGACTCCTTCTGTAATGTTGAAGATGTTGTGCTATTCACCCAAGTAGCTTCTTCAGTTCTAATGAGTGTCGGGAGCTGTGGAAACGTCTTGAATTTCAACATTAGAGAACAAGTTCAATTGAATGTTTCATCTCTTCCTCCTGGGCACCTCTGCTGTCTTGTGCCTATGTTTTTTTGGGGGCATTCTTGTCTCATCTCTTCAATTGAATGTGACAACCTGCTAGTTCCTTTATGATGACCTGGACACATGAGAACCTTCACAGACCTGTGAGGCTCATCTATCTTTTTTTATCACCAGCACGATGTGACATTATCATCAGAGGTGCTCAAATCTCAATAATTGCAGCCAAAAGCATCATCCTTTCTTCCGCAGGATTAAAAGTATTACTACCCCGGCAGTGCAGAGACCAGGAATGGAGTACAGAGACCAGGATCGGCCTTCACTTAGAGCAGTGCACCCTGTTTGGCTTGCATGAGCACCCTGTACTGGTATTTATTAAAATAAGTGCAGCAGAGGCAAAAAGTTGTTGGTATTTTTTAGGGATGCACCGATACCACTTTTTTAAGACCGAGTACTTTTTTCAAGTACTCACCGATACCAATTACCTATACTTTTTCTTAAAGGGACAGGTCACATTTTTTCTAAAGCAATACAAAATCATGATTTTAGGTCAGTTTCTTAATCTTATGAAGAACATGAACATGAAATGAATATTTATCATGCCATTGCTAACTAAGGCTTGTATCCCCATAGTGGGGAAAATAGATGAGCACATGTAGAGACTCCAGACCAGAACACTGTATAGTGTGGCACAGCTATATCCAACTCTGCATACCTGGCTTTATATTATTATTACATTTTTTTTATATAATATAAAGCCAGGTATGCAGAATTGGATATAGCTGTGCCACACTATACAATGTTCTGGTCTGGAGTTTGGACATGTGCTCATCTATTTTCCCCACTAGGGGGATACAAGCCTTAGTTCGCAATATCTACATTGTTATTTCTTTATTTTTAAATATTATATCTAGTTAAACAGCATTTTTGTGCCCAGCCCCCATGCGGTGCTGCAGTACTAACCTGCTGTGTCGTGTCGTCTTCTCCGTCTGCTTCAGCCACTGCGTGTCACAGCCTAGTCATCTGCTCCATTCTGACCTCTTCTCCCGCTGATTGGCCGATTGGATGATGACAGGCTTCCTCACCAGTCACTCCTGGTGAGGAAGCCTGTCAATCATCCAATCAGCGGGAGAAGAGGTCAGAATGGAGCAGATGACTGAGGACGTGGAGGAGGAGTTTGTGGCCATCTTGTTTCATTAAAGACGCGATGGAGGTCCTGTGTGCGGCGGTTTCGGGTGCCTGAAGATGGCGGACGCGGCACAGGTACTCGTTTTTTGTATCGGAGTATTTGCACGAGTACGAGTACTCATGCAAATACTAGGTATCGCAGCCGATACCGATGCTTGTATCGGTGCATCCCTAGTATTTTTGCCAGGACGATGACTTGCACAGATAGTTATTAACATGCATTTTTTTTTACAATTATTATACCTACTTTCTCCAACGGGGCTCTGAAAACAAGTTTTGAAAGGTTTTTAAAGCTGAAACATAAAGGTAGCACGGTGCTTTAAGGGCCAATCCACCAGTTGGAGGCTAGGACCTGAGTCACCAGCTGGCTTCTTATTGCTGTTTGGGCTTTTCCAATGTGATATCTCTAACGCTGACCACACCTGGAGTAAATTTTGGCCAGTTTTCAATGAACTGGCCAAAATGTGTTCCATGGGTAGCCCTGTAAGCAGCCTCTTGTTCATCTGAAAATATTTGGCCCACAGGGGGAAAAGAAAAATAACTACTAGTGCATGGCCAGCTTGACGCCATGTCTTCAGATCACATCTGGCCTCCCTACATTTCAAATTACACATTTAATTTTAATAGTTTCGATAGTATGAGCACATCTATCAAACTTGTATGGGCACAGTAGTTCCTTTTTAAAAACAGAAGTATTCCTCATTTACATCACAAATCCACAAAGAATAAATAGGCCGTACAAATTATTCCTTTATGCCCCTGGGAATTGCTGGTTTAAAGCACGCGATGTCATTTCTGAATTCTTTGTCTGAAAATAGTAATTGCCTGCCTGTCATGCCGATCTTCGGGCTTTCTTCATATGAAGTTTCATTACAACAGACAGTTGCAGCGCAGAGCAGCAACTGTACAGATTTCTTGCTTTGCACATGCTGCATAACAGAAGCACTATTTAAATGTAATCCTAAATCAATTGAAAACAATCTGAGTTTCCCTTCAAGGGCTTCAAAAGAGCTGATTGTAGCTTACTAAAACTTTTTAAGTGGTTGAAGCAATCAAACTAATGTTTACAAGCCCTGTGCGAACTCCCCTACAACAGATTGGTTCCTCCAGCTCTCCCCTCCACCAGAGTGGTTCCACCAGCTATCATCTCTATCATATTGGTTCCACCAGCTCTCCCCTCCAACGGAGTGGTTCCACCAGCTATCATCTCTATCATATTGGTTCCACCAGCTCTCCCCTCCAACGGAGTGGTTCCACCAGCTCTCCCCTCCAACGGAGTGGTTCCTGCCAGCTCTCCCCTCCAACAGATTGGTTCCTCCAGCTCTCCCCTCTAACAGAGTGGTTCCATCAGCTATCATCTCTATCCTATTGGTTCCACCAGCTCTCCCCTCCAACAGAGTGGTTCCACCAGCTATCATCTCTATCATATTGGTTCAACCAGCTATCCCTTCCAACAGCATGGTTCCACCAGCTATCCCTTCCAACAGCATGGTTCCACCAGCTCTCCCCTCCAACAGCCTGGTTCCACCAGCTATCATCTCTATCATATTGGCTCCATCAGCTCTCCCTTCCAACAGATTGGTTCCATCAGCTATGCCCTCCAACAGCGTGGTTCCACCAGCTCTCCCCTTCAACAGAGTGGTTCCACCAGCTATCAAATTGGTTCCATCAGCTCTCCCATTCAACAAAGTGGTTCCTTCAGCTATCATTTCCATCAGCTATCATCTCTATCATATAGGTTCTATCAACTATCCCATTCAACAGATTGGTTCCATCAGCTCCCCCCTCCAACAGAACGTTTTAATCTACTATTTACTCCATATTAGCGGTTCCATCAGCTCTACTATCGTGTTTCCCCGAAAATAAGACACTGTCTTATATTTTTTTGGACTCAAAAAAACACACTATGTCTTATTTTCGGGTTAGGTCTTATTTTTTTTTTTTTATGCACAACAAAGTTAAAATAAATCCAAATTAAATAATCCAAAATGGCAAAGTTAAGAATAGGGTGATCAGGGCAATCAAGAGCAATTTGGTAACCAATCGTTGGCCAGAATGAGTGAAGCGCTCTTTCACTGTCGATTCCTCACAGGCGGAGTGCATTTGGTATCACTCCGCCTGTGACAGGAGCCGGCGCTATACAGGAAACATCGGCTTATGCGGCTCTGCTCCCTCCACTGCCGCCTCGCTACCTCTAGCGCTGGCTTCGTTGGCACCGCTGATTCTCTCCCACCTCTCACGCGGCTTTTCAAGTTTCTCCTTATGCCACCACAGGCACTTGGAAAAGTCACAACTAGGTCTTATTTTCGGGGTAGGTCTTATAGTTCAGCAATTCCCTAAAAATAGTACTAGGTCTTATTTTCAGGGTGGGTCTTATTTTTGGGGAAACAAGGTATCCAATGGAGATGTTTCATCAGCTCTCCCCGAGAGATTTTAGTAGTTTGTGTCTTCACTAGTGCAAGAATCTTCAACAGAGAAGTTCCATCAACTCCTTAATTAGGCAGGGCATTTCCACTGGCTCTCTCCTCCCCATCACAGCACATTGAGCACTGCAGCACAATTGATTATTTCAATTATTAAGTTATACTGCGCAATGGATCACACTGCTGAATAATAAAAATACAAAATCATGCCAGAGAAGAGAACTCAGATAGTGTTTAATACTTCACGGTGTATCACCACTTTCTTGCACTGCGAGATCAATAACACTGTTCAGGGGGCAGCATAACAGTCCATAGTCAGTAACATTAGCTATGCTAATCGGCAAAGTAACAGCTTAAATAGAATAGCACCAGAATATACATCTGTACAATAAATATTAGGTAAAAAATAACTACACATATTTATACATATATAATATATACAAGGTAGCGCTCTCTAAGGGATGTGCAAAATGCAGCTGGACAAACAGCGGTAAAGCCAAGGCGTTCAGGAGGGGGCACCGAGGCCGTGCGTAGAGGATGTCGACTCGACTGCCAAATGTCGGGTTGAGCCTGTTAGACCTCCGTATCCAGTACAAGACTCGCTGTCGCTGTGATACGGATAGAAACGAATAGGGAGGCCGGTGGAATCTTCATGCCGTCTTTAGATAAGAGGTGAATATGGCGGTAACCTGTGGAAAGGGGCACACACACAAATAAAATGAAAGTTGTATTATTCTACAAAGCTGAACAGTATATATAAAGCCAAATAGAAAATTGACTCTTATTACTGTAATCCTGTCAGGCTGCATGAACAGGAAAGTTTTTTAAGTGGACCTTTACCCATAAAAATAGCATCCGCTCTCCTGCTCCTCCCCCTCTCTCTAACACAGTTGCAGAATACAAATGTTTAAAATGTTATAAACCATAAATACCTTTATTTTTTTATGCATTTACTTCCTGAACCATCACCTAGGTGAGAATGGCATATGCGGGCCCCGTGCCTCCTGTGATCACACATCCCAGGAGTCAGTTTGCAAGGTGTCACAAACACGCAGACATTCCAAGGGTCTTTGCCAAGTCCGACAGAACTGGAAGAGACCATTGGCATGTCTCTGCACATGTCAGATCCCCCTGCGTGTGCAAATACACGCCTATGGTCCTGGCAGACACTTGCAATGTGTTTGCGCATTCGTGGGATCCCGCAGACCTGGCAGAGGCCAGCGTGGTGTCTAAACATGCGTAGGGGACTTGGTGCATGTGCAAGCACTCCGCTGGTCTCTGGCCTACCCCATATGTGGCCCATATGAAATCTTAGTGGCTGAGTTTAGAGCCAACTTAAAGGCAAATGAGTTTACCAGTCAGACAAGACCGGTCACCCTGCAAAAGGAGAGAGAGCAGCAGTGAGCGGTCTTTATTACAGCAGGGGGCGGGGACAAGACCAGTCACTCTGCACAAAGAGAAAGAGCAGCAGTGAGCGGTCTTTATTATAGGAGGGGCGGAAGCAAGACCAGTCACCCTGCACAAGGAGAGAGAGCACCAGTGACCGGTCTTTATTACAGGAGGGGGCAGAGACCAGAGCAGTCACTCTGCACAAGGAGAGAGAGCACCAGTGACCAGTCTTTATTACAGGAGGGGGCAGAGACAAGACCAGTCACTCTGTACAAGGAGAGAGAGCAGCAGTGAGCGGTCTTTATTACAGGAAGCTCCAAGTGTCACACTGGATTACTACACAGATCTGGAGGAAATGCACAAAGCTGACCAAGATTGAAGAAAGAATACACATGACTCTTGTATGAGGACAATATGTGCTTATCCCGGGGTTCAGCTGTAAGGCTTAGGTGATATTGGCTCAGAAGACAAAATGGCTGACTTTATCAGTTCTTTGTGAATGGATAGGCTGCTGACAAATCGAGCCCGATGTGACCTTGCTCACCTGATTTGATACTCCTGAAGGGTAGAGTATACTGCCCAATAAAGTCATTCCTTGTGGTCTTGTCATAATCCTCCACCACAAACCTCACCAGGGCCAGATCTGGAACGTGGATTTTAAATTGCAGCATTTCGTTCCACATGGGGTTAAACCCTTTGAATGTAGACAGAGAGAGAGAATTTTAATGTATAATTTCATCTATAGGAATTTGTTAATTACCAAGTCAGACGTCAGATTGTGTAATGTCAGTCACGGCACCGTGCAGGCTACTTATTGTCTTCAATGTTCTAATATGCTGTGTAATCTTCTCCCCTATGTAACCCCCAAAGCTTGTCCAGCCATGGTGAATATACTCTTAAGTATATGTTTGTAGAGCTATCCCCTAAGGAGCCGCTGAATGAATTGGGCTCTTCTAGCCAGTCCAAGCTAGCCAGTCCCATACCTGCCCACATGGCACTCACTGACACCTCAGTGGCGACGAATTAACCGACTTCCATGCTGGTGATCTTTTGCTAGCCATATGTAATAACTTTGGGAGAGAGGTTTAGGGTACAGGACACCCATTGACTTGGAGACTCCAGAAAGAGGACAAAAGTGCTTACAACCTTCACATATAGAGGACATTTAAGTGGAGCCGGCATTCTGTGAATAGAGCTTCTGGATGTAAGGTACTGATTATAGCAGCTACTGACTCCTTGGGGAGACATCACCATACTTAAGTCAAGGAGCAAGCTTCAATTCAGCTTCTCAGGCTCTTTATTTAGGGTGAAGTTCTCCCATGGCATCTCCATCCCCAGGCTCCACACACTTAAACCCAGGCCTTAGTCCAAGGTCATGGTCACCCTCCTCAGCCAGCAAGCCTGACAATCCTCAGTATCCCTATCACAGGCAGTAGGCCCGGGGGAAGACTGACTTTCCAAGGACACTCTCCCAGCCTGCACCGCTGCCAATAATCCTCCTAATGGTTGGCCAGGGAGGTACAAACATTCCTACATCTGATTAGTGCAACCTCCCACACCATTGCCGGGGACACTCCCCAGCAGCCAGCACAGGCATACAATCATCAGAACGTAGGAGAGACTCAAGAAAGACAAACTATCAATCAGAATCGGACTGACAACCTCTAAATTTAAACAGACACTCCTGCTTAGGGCAGGGTGGCTTCATGTTTCATCCAACAACCCTTAAACAATTGAAACTGTTGTGATGGGTAGCTCCACAAACAAATAGTAAGGCTCATGGGGTAAGAGTGAGCGAGCCATTGGCTGAAAACCAGTACCTTATTGTCCCATTGACCTCTACAGTATGTGGAATGAGATGAGTTGACTTTGAGGGTAGGAAGACTCCCCATTACTCACCATTGTTATCTATATATTTGGTTTCCTGCTTTGCTTGATCGATGGTAACACCAAAGATCTCCACTCTTACCAGAGGATCTACAATGGAGCCCTCCTTACTGTTCACCACCTTAGGCAGCTGCTGAGCGCTAATCACCTGCACACAATGACATCATTTCAAAGGGACATGAATATACAAGAATATGATAATGATATTTACATATACTGAATATTTACCGATTACATGTATTTATATCGTGCCAACAATTTACACAGTGCATTTACATACTGTGCATTCACATCAGTCACTGCCCTCAAGAAGCCTACAATCTAAGCCAGCCTTTCCATGGCCAAGGCACCATGGCACACCTTCCTTCCTTAGGCTGGGTTCACACCTAGGCGTATCGAATACACGCGATTTGCGGTAAAAAAACGCGCGACAAACGCTCGTTTCCGAGGGCTACTTGGCTGTATCCCGATGGATACGCGCGGCAAATACGCCCCAAAGAAGCTCCTGTACTTCTTTGGGTGTAGGGCGTTTTGTAGCGCGTTCATACGGCCTGTAATACGCCCAGGTGTGACCCATACCCATAGGAAATAATGGGATTTCGGTGTTTGAGCGTTTTGCAGAGCGTAGGAACGCGCTACAAAACGCCCAGGTGTGAACCGGGCCTTAGGGGTGCCTCACAGTTTTCGCTCAGCGTCACGCCTTTCCATGGCGCAGACAGGCCTCTCATGTGAAGGGGCTCCTGGTCTAAGGGGGGAACTCTGATGTAAAAGGGGGGACTCAGATATGAAAGGAGGGTTTTGATGTGAAAGGGGAGCTCTGATGTGAAGGGAGGCTTGTGATGTGAACAGGGGCCTCTAGTGTGAAAGGGGGGACTCTGATGTGAAGGGGACTCCTAATGTAAAGGGGAACTCTCATGTGAAAGGCAGGATTCTGATGTAAAGGGGGATTTTGATGTGAAAAGGGGGCAAGTAATCTGAACGGGGCCCCTAGTGTAAGAACTGGGAATCTGATCTAAAAGAAGGGAGCTCCTGATGTGAAGGAGCTCCTAATGTAGAGAGGGGCTCTGATGTGAAAGGCAGGATTCTGATGTGAAGAAGGTGCTCTGATGTTAAGAGGGGCTGCTTATTTGAAGGGGAACCCCATTTGTTTGTGTGTTTTTTTCCCCCATTTCCATTCCATTATCCAGATAGAGGTCAATCTCAGACCTCTATCTGGATAAGGTTCTGGAATAGGCATTTTTACATGTTAGACTGAGGGGCCTCCAAATTTTACATACTTTTAAAGGGTGCTGTGACTAAAGAAAGGTCAGGAAATGCTGAAGGTCCCTATCTCATATATACACATACTAGGGCCAATTTAGCTAATTATCCAACCAGCAAGTCTTTTGCATGTGAGGGGAAATTTGGAGGAAACCCACACAAGCACAGGGAGAACATGCAAAATCCATGCAGAAAAATGCCCTGGTTGGGATTCCAACCAAGGACCCCAGTGCTGCAAAGCAGATGTGCTAACAACTAAGCCAAATATAGAGAATCAAGTTTTTAATGCTTTTACATCAACAATATATGAAAGTATATCTAAAGCCAAAACTTTTTTTGTGTTGGAGTGAGAAGGGAAGGGCTGGAATCCCACTGGGGAAAATTCAGTCTTCTGTTTGCGCTGGAGACCATTGTCACCGTTTATGAAAGTAATGGAAAATCTGAAAACTCTGAGTTGTGACCAAAACAGAAATAGAAGGGAAACCTTCCAATGAGGACACTTGTTGCAGTGACGTCTGTCTATGAGAGGGTTTCCTTCACTTTGGAGAGATTTGCATTGACTGTATAGGTCAAAGGGCATGAGCAATGAGATAGTGTTTTTCAACCAATAGGTCACCCCCCTTATCCCATGAGCCTTACTATTTTGTTTGTAGGGCCACTCATCATCACAGTGATGGACCAATAGTAAATCATCATGGTGGGGGGGGGGTTAGATCAGGATCAATGACTAGGAAGCTGCTTGTGACATGCACCCTTGGTTGTATCAGGACAGGAAGTAAAGGGAAATTCTCCCTTGACTGGGGATTTAACCCTTAAAATGTAAGAATGTTTGCCTTTAGGTATGCTATACCAAATAACAAAGGCAGAGCCATCTACCTTTCCAACCACACAGCAGCAGGGAAACGTCCTACCTGTATGGAGAGCATGACCGGATAATACCCCTCAGTGTCCTGAGGCTGGTCTGGGTTGAAGTTGGTTTCAACACTTCTTATGAACGGGGGTTTTAGGACATAGCCACAGCGGGCGTTCTGCTGGAAAAGTCCATCGTTCAGATCCATCTCCACCCCGGCTGTCTGGAAATTCAGCGCCACTGAGGAATCAAAAGAACAGATGTTAGTGTGATTTCCATTAGCTTCGGATGCAACATGCCTATTGCAGAACTGATACAATGGGTTTTGCTGATTCGTGATTTGTCCTGGTTTTTAGTCCATAATAAATCATGTTTAGGCCCTGAAGAAGGGGGTCATTGGGCCCCGAAACGCGTTGGCTGTTCTGTGTTGTCATTTATTAACCTATTTTAATATTAAACATTTTTGGACTCTCATACTGTCTTGTCTGGCTCTCTCTTTGGACTGTATACTATATGCATATATTTTCAACCCTGGATTCCCCTGTTTTTGTTGAGAATGGCCTCACAGCAACCATTGTGCTTTATCACGTTCTGACCGATCTTCTGAATATTTGAATCCAGCCACTCACCTGTACTTGTTCCATTCATTTTAAATGAACTCACTACAAAGGACGAAAAAATGTACCTGTGCTAGGTGGGCAACTGTCAAGTTTCCAAAGGGTCCCTATGAGGGTCACCTTAAACTGAGCATAATGTTATGAGAGCATTTTGCTAATGGTATATCATTTTCACATATGGGGCCCCACTGATATTTTCCCCCGGGGCCCCACTCAGTCTAAAACAGGTCCTGCATATAACATAGCAAATCTTCTTTTTTCTTTTTTTTTTAGTTCCGGTCCATGTGTGTGTACATGTTCATGCCTTCTTACATGCATTACGGTATCAACAGTTACCCTATAATGTACGTCAATGCATCAAAAAATGGACAACCCAAATCAAAACAACGCACAAATGTGAACTAGCACCATTTAAATCTATGGTGAACCTGTGTGCATGCATTGAGGTGCATAGGAATGCATAGGTGTAAAAAAAAAAGCCCATAACTGAGAACTATGAGGCGAGTGAAAATCACTCATCCTCATAGTTCGAGCTGACATGTGACAATGAAACTGTGACACGTCGGCTCAATAGATCGGGAAGTGAGGAACACATACCGTCGCTCGCTCACTTCTCGATCATCTCCCTGCAGAGAGCGGTGACTGTCAGTCATCACCCCCCGCAGGAATTCCTCCCCTCTCCGCTCCTCCTGCGCTGAGTGGAGGAAAGGAAGGAGGAGGGGGCGGGTACAGCTGGCTATGCCTCTAGATAGGCAGAGCCAGTTGTCACTCACGCAGCTGGGTGGATCTCAACAGTAATGTCGGGATCCGTCCCGGCTGTGGCGATCTCAGTATATCACAAGTTACTGACCTTTGGGTCACGGAAGGATGCTAGTATATGTCCTCCCGTGACCCTTAGGAGAACTATGGGGAAAAACACTGACCCCATAGTTCTCCTTTAATGCTCAGATATCACTTGGTTGGGACAGTAGATGTGATTGCAATGGTGCCTGTATGTGGCCCTCGAATTACCTTTTCTATTGTTTACATCATACCTAAAAATAACATCTTACCCATTTGGCACCCAACATTCCACATTTCCTGCGGGTTGTAATTTGAAGAGTCCGTCCTTAGCCCCGTGGGGTAAATCCGCGTCAGCTGCCAGGAGTTATGTCGGACAAATTCGTTACCTAAAACAATCAAATATGACAGAGCTGCATCAGACAAAAGACAGCACTTCGACCCCAGGCCAGGCCAGGCCAAGGACAGAACTACTAGACTAAAAAACAAACCCTTATAACCATATAAAAATGATTACAGGAAATTTATGTATGTAATGAGGGGAATGTATTTATAAACAATTTGCAGAGCCATGCATCCTATGAAATGGCATGTACATTAGTTTTGTACGAATGGAGCCAAAACTAACAGGGTTATTCACAAAAGGGTGAAGTGTTTGGAGAAGGCAGGAGAAGTGAACAATCTAGGACAACATAGCTGATCTGGAAAGTGAGCTGAATTGGAGAATTTTTCCAAATCAGCTATGTTGTCCTAGATTGTTCACTTCTGCCTTCTCCAAACCCTTCACCCTTTTGTGAATAACCCTGTAAATGTTATCAGTATATTTTTTTCCAGGTCAAATGTAATATCAGATAAATACCGGATTATGGCCCCTAGATGGAGCTGAGGAGCATAGGAAATAAGTAGTAATTTCCTATGCTCTTCAGCTACAGCTAGTGGCCAAAATATGGTACCCAAGCCTGGGTAAGTTTTATTTTCAGCACATAGCACTCTCTCGACAGCACAACCCAGTGGCAGGTCAGGCTGTGGATATTGTATGTGGTGGTATTGTATCAGTCTTGTGTCCATCTGCCTCACCTGGCTCTCTGACGAGTTTCCTGGCCTTGTACTCGGTAAAGGAAGACAATTCATACAGCTTGTAATGGGTTCTTGAGTGTTTGAAGCTCTCAAACTGAACAGTCTTACAGTAAATGATGCAGTCGGACAAAGCCTGAGAGAGACGATCTTTAGTCTTCTGTAAAGAAGAAAGTAAGTGTTACCATAATCTTGGACAGTCAGTCCACCCAGAACGGATATTTTAGTATTAAGAAGATGATGGAAAGTTAAAGGAGAACTATGGGGTTAGGGCTTTTCTCCATAGTTCTCCTTAGGGTAACAAGAGGACACAAACTAGCGTCCTCCCGTTACTCTAAGCTCAGTATACTGAGACGCCGCAGCCGGAGCGGATCCCGACATCGAGGTCGAGATCCGCCCAGCTGTGTGACTGACAGCTGGCTCTGCCTATCTAGAGGCAGAGCCAGCTGTCAGTCACACAGCTGGGCGGATCTCGACCTCGATGTCGGGATCCGCTCCGGCTGCGGCGTCTCAGTATACTGAGCTTAGAGTAACGGGAGGACGCTAGTTTGTGTCCTCCTGTTCCCCTAAGGAGAACTATGGGGAAAAGCCCTAACCGCATAGTTCTCCTTTAAAGCTGAAGTTTAATCTCCTTATATTTGACCTTCCCCGGTTCCCTGGTGCAAGTGCTGGGCTGGCTCTTTATTTCCTTGATACACCTTCATGGTGATCATCACCCAGAAGCTATTTTCTATATGGCTGGATTGGGCCAGTAAAAAATTATCAGGTGTTACAGGGCAATTACACATTCTAAGACCC
>NW_017306360.1:2223340-2230709 GCF_000935625.1 Nanorana parkeri | reverse complement strand
CTCATGTACTGTATAGCTTCATTCATGTTTTAAGAGTATGCTCTGTAATCCTTTGACTAAGCAGTTTATGGTCCCTAATGTCTTGGGCAATGTTGTATTTGTAGTGGTGCACAACTGGTCAATGATTTGAAGACAAATCTCCAGAATGCAGTCTGTTCAAATGCTCTCCTTAGCACAGCAAAAACTAATTCGGCATTTTACTATACAGGGATTCCTGTTCTCCCCTTTCCCTAGTCAACTGTTGAATGCCCCACTTTCTGCATCCTCATTGGCTACATAAAGTACTCTATGACTGAATCAGATAGGCTGTAGAAGACAACCTGTCTTCTACAGCCTATCTGATTCAGTCATAGAGTACAGCCTATCCGATTCAGTCATAGAGTACAGCCTATCCGATTCAGTCATAGAGTACAGCCTATCCGATTCAGTCATAGAGTACAGCCTATCCGATTCAGTCATAGAGTACTTTATGTAGCCGATGGGGATGCAGAAAGTGGGGCATTCAACAGTTGACTAGGGAAAGGGGAGAACAGGAATCCCTGTATAAAAGTAAAATGACGATACACTACACCCAGAACCTACAAATCGGTGCAATATGTCATCCTGTTTTGCTAGCAGTTTGGTTCTACGTGTAGAGATCCAGTCTGGGTAATTGTGTACCATCCCTGAAAGCCCTATGCTAGCTGTGTGGAGATCTAGTCCTACTCAATGTTATAATTGTTCTAATTATAACCATTATTTTAGATCTTTTGGTCTTATGGGATTGCAGAGGAAGCAAGCGGAGTAAGACTAATCCAGACTCTTTATTTGCCCCACCAATACTAGGGCATTCCAAGGCATCCCCCTTGGCTAGATGGGTCCTGGGGTTCTGAATTTAGACCTGGAACCTTCTTCCAATTAAGCGTACAGCCCCTGATTTAAAGAGGGAATCCAATATATGACATCCCAATAAGTGTATCTGGCATCTCTGTATTCAAGGAAGGCGCTCCTTTACGTCCACACATTCACCAGCCATCACATTCCCCACTCTTCGCTGGAAGTAAACCCGGCAATCCTTAGGTTTGCCACTTGGACCAGGAATCTTGTTCATTTAGGCAAAGACTATGAGCCGTGGTCTATGTGTTGTATCTTATACTGTATAAACATTGCCAAATAATTTGATGTTCTGTAGAAAAGGTGAATGCAGGGCTGTCTTTAACGCAGGGCAAAAGGGGCAGTTGCCCTGGGCCCTGTCATTATTGTGGGGCCCAAAGCAGCTGCCGCTTGAGCCCGCAAAAGATACACATGCGTCACCGTATATGTTTACTATGCGTTCATCGTATAGTGTTGCTCCACCCCTGCCGTACACCGCATAGTGCGACCGCGTCTCACGCAGGGTCATGTCTGCCTCTGACGTTTCCTCCTATCTGCTGTTTTGGAGAGCGACAGTGCATGGCGGGAGAGGGGCAGGTAGGGGGCGGAGGGCCCAAGAAAATTTTTGCCTAGGGTCCAATGAATATTAAAGACAGCCCTGGGTGAATGACAACAATAGGTTATAGTGAGCTTTGAACGTGCCTTTGGAGTCCTCTTATCCTCATTTCGGCTGTTCTCCTCCTCAACCCCTCCGCTGTCCTCGTCCTCGGACACGTCCCCTATATATGAGTCTTCAGGCTGCTCCCCCAAACAGTCCTGCAGACTCCCAATCTTCTTCCCTTTCAGCAGGATTTTACCACGCAGTTCCTGGACAAAGCAAAATGTATCTGTATGTCACACTTGAAGGAAAACTATCCGTATGGCCCAGGTGAGGCATTATAAAAGTATATTATTATTATTATACAGGATTTATATAGCGCCAACAGTTTGCGCAGCGCTTTACAATATAAGGAAGACATTACAATCACAATACAATTCAAGACAAGATGGGAAGGAGGGCCCTGCCCCTGAGGGCTTACAGTATAGAATGTAATCGGCTGAATGGTATTCAATTCCTTTTTTCATCCTCAGTTTTTTTACGTTAGGCATTATTATTATTATACAGGATTTATATGGCGCCAACAGTTTGCGCAGCGCTTTACAATATAAGGAAGACATTACAATTAAAATACAATTCAAGACAAGATGGTAAGGAGGGTCCTGCCTGTGAGAGCTAACACTCTAAAAAGGAGGGGCCAGTGATACATGAGGAGGTAGCTGTGTGGGGATGAATTGTTTGATAATGTGATAGTTCAGTATTCAGGTTGAGGTGGGATAGGATTCCCTGATGAGATGAGTCTTTAAGGATCGCCTAAAGGCAGTCAGAGTGGGAGATAGACGAACAGGTTGGGGTAAAGAGTTCCAGAGGATGGGAGAGACTATAGAGAAGTCCTGGAGGCGAGCATGGGAGGAGTTGACGTGGCAGCTGGAAAGCAGGAGGTCTTGGGAGGAGCGGAGGGGACGGAGGTATACAAAATTCTTTAGCCAAATATTTAGAAAAAAATAATTAGAATTAGAATATATTTGTTACATTCTTAGCAAGACTGAACCAATACAAAAAGTGTATCAAAAACTGATTCATTCAATTTTAAAGTGAACCTGTTTTACTTATAGTTCTGTCTCTCAACTAAAGCTGCATTGCGCCATCAGGAGTGAAAGGAAAGTTTTGTGTAAAGTTGGCCATACACTGTGCGAAGTTTGTCCGATTCTTGAAGAACCAGACAAAATTCACTCAATTTGTGGTCCTGTCGGCACGCTTCCATCCGGCATCCTTTGATCAGAAATTCGAAGCCCGAATGGCGAAGGCAGCCAACCGGAGGGGGTGGTGCTTGCACTGACAACAACACCATCAGTGGTAGGTTGAAAATGGATGCTGTGTTGCCTTGAGGAAGGGACCCTGCAAGCCCCCGAAATATTGGCTATATTGACCTGTGATGCTATGTCAATAAACTTACACTGATTTCCTCATCTTTGGAGTGCTGGTGACCCTTCTTCCATTTTGATACTTACACAAATGACATATCACATTGACATGGTGCATTATTTTCATGATCTTAATGAACGGAATTGCAGATTTGTCATAAGTAAGTAAAACTCCACATTTACCACAACTCCAAATCCATGACATTAGAACTTCGTGTTCCAGATTAGGTGCTAATGATTAGAACCTCCTTGAGGAGTGTGCAGGTGGAACCGGTCTTATTTAAACTTCAGTAAATTCAAGCATTTCACCGGCACACACTTAGGAAAATCCAGTATCAATATTACATTATTTATTAGGTGAAGGATGTCACATAATGTCATAAGGTGCTAACGTTTCACTGTGTCGCTCTGATGAAGGATCCCTGTGCGGACCCGAAACGTTAGCACTAGGGATGCACCGATATGTCGGCCGAAAATGGCACTTTTGGCATAATGCCGAAAGTGCCATTCTCCTGCCGATACAGCGGCGCATCCATTCTTTCTTTCCTCCCTGCTGGGCGCTGCTCTGTATCCCAGCGGGGAGGAGAGAAACTGTGATAGCCGGCCGAGCGCTGCGTGAGGAGAGCGCTGTGAGCGGCCTGTGTCTCTCCTCCCACACCGCTCAGCCTCCTGTCACAGTCCGGCAGAGCGGTGTGTGGTCGGAGATAGGCTGCGCTGTCACAGGAGGCTGAGCTCTCCTCCCCGCACCGCTCGCTCAACCTCCTGTGACAACGTGTCAGGAAGGAGAGCGGGTACAAGCAGTCAGTGATCAGTGATCGCTGAGTGTTTGTACATAATTGAGGACATGGTATGGTTACTATATCCTCAATTATGAATGAATGGGAAGTGATCTACATCCCCTCCTGTCCATTCATAGTTGTAGTTATAGTAAACATACTCTGTCCTCATGTTACCAACACATAGAGGATACTTGTTCATTGAACAGGGGATACAGAAAAAGAGATTGAGGACTTTGTGTCCTCAATCTCTTTTTCTATTTTAAAAGAGAAATATCAGGAGTCTGTTTAGACCCCCAATATTTCCCCGAAACCCCTAAAAGTAAAGTAAAAAATAAAAATATTTAATAAAAAATAAATTAATAAATAAAATAAATATTAAAACATGTAAAAGTTTATAAAAAAATTAAAAAATATTTTTTAAAAATTGAAAAAATTAAAATAAAAAACATTTTCGGTATCGTCCTGACAATTATTTTTTATTTCGGTTTCGTTTCGGTTTCAACATTTCCATTTCGGTGCACCTCTCGTTAGCACCTTATGACATTATGTGACATCCTTCACCTAATAAATATATCAATGTAATATTGATACTGGATTTTCCTAAGTGTGTGGCGGTGAAATGCTTGAATTTACTGCTAGTGTTTTGCCATCCGCGCGGTCACATTGAGCACTACAGGTGCTTTTTTGAATTGCAAGACCGCAGGAGTGCGATGGTACTTGCACCCTATTATTTAAACTTCAGATATCTCAGGCCCGGTGTTCTCTTTGCTATTGAGCTGTCATCATGCCAAGATCAAAAGAGCTCTCTAAGGCCCTCAGAAAGAACGTTGTGGATCCCTAGGAGTCTGGCAAGGGATTGAAGATGCCAAATGATTTGAATTCTATCATTCCACTTTAAGGGGAAAAAAAATCTACAAGTGGAGTAGATTTCAAACATCTACAAATGTTTCCAGAACTGACCTACGCAGCAAATGAATCCCACAAGCTGGCCATCTGATGCTCAAAGAAGTCCCCAGGAACCCCTTAATGTCATCGCGAGGTGCTCAGGTAACTCTTCCAACAGTTGGGGTAAGGGTGCATGCATCTACAGTCAGACATTGCACCAATTCAACCTGCATGAGTGGTGTTCCAAGAAAAAGCATTTTCTGTCCAAAAAGAACATTAGAGCTCACGTACCTCGGGGGAGGGTAAGCGAACAGGGATCCGCCCATCCAGAGTGCTTGTTACAAGTTTTTCTCCCAGGATGCCCTTCAGGTGTTGTGCCATGGTATCCTGCTGTTCCACGCTGCAGTGGTTCTCCAAGGACAGGATGACCGGGAACTCCGATGCCTAAGTAAACACAACACCATAACCCCCTGAGTGCCAGTGCTGCCCCTGATACACGTGCCCGGCAGTCACCGGGCTCCTGGTGTTATTTTTCACCACCTGTTCATTAATTGTAGATCACTTTTAGGGAGCCATGTAATATTTATTGGGAGGACAGATTGGCTTTCCTCCGTCTGAGCTCCAGCTCGCCTGATAAGCGGCGGTGACACTGATGGACACTTTCGTCTGGGGCACAGATGCCTGGCATCGTCCTCTTGTTATCTCGCATCAGCTGGCACCCATTCAGGCTGCCCACGGTTGAAGCTAGGAGGTCTGATGTGACTCCTATAACATCTAAGTGTGACCTAGCTAGAGTCAATTACCAGCCACTCATTAAAGTGTACCTGTCAGAACCAAAGTTCAGCTTCTTTGCTCGCTAGGAGCTATGTGGTATCATTCTGTGCACCATGCTTCAAACAAGTGTCTAGCTCCTTGTGTTGGGTCACCTTAGGCAGGTGGATACATTGTGCCTCAACTCCTGAGGGTTTTGGGACCCACAAAAAGAGGAAACAAAATACAAAATGGACAAAATAAGGAAATAACTAAGGAAAATAAAAAGCAGGTGGGTTTTACTAGTGTGCCCTGACATTAAAATGTTCAACGTTTGCTCTAATACTGTGAAGAACAATGGGAACGTGCACAAAACAATAACTCATAGCAAGCAGTCAGACTCTACTTCCGTTGAGATCAGGTAACAGATCATTTCTGATTGGCTGCTATGGGTTGCTCTAAGTTACACTACTTGTTTGATTCCCTCCACTAGGATACTTAGAGAATATTCATCATACTTTTGATACATTGTATATTGTTTTTCTATTATATACATCTTGTGGACAAAGCTGTCTATATCGTTTTCTACTTCAGTTTCTGATGGAATTTGTGATATCAGTACCACACACACTTACACATATTCGTCATCTGCTCTATTCTGATCAGAGCACTACGTCTCATTGAAACACAGGCTTCCCTAATATGGCAGCTGGGGCCCGAATTACAAACACTTTCTGTCCATGTTGAAGCTCTACAGGTAATTAATTCCATTGTCTGCACCAGGGCCACCCCTGTAATGATGCAGCCTGAGGCGGCATCTCTTTAGGTCATGTGGAGGGGAGGCAGGCAGGGGGCTGCACGTTGTTTACAGTGTGCCTGCCACCCCCTCTCCGGCCAGAGCATCCCAGGTTACTAACAGCTGGGTGAGGAGATGTGTAAGGGCCATACACCCCGACCAGCTCTTGGCAACCTGGGATTCTCTGGCCGGCTCCTGACGCCCTCGGAGCCGGTCCCGGGATCCAAGATGGGGCAGCGGATCCCGGGAATCAAAGTGAGGGGACAGGGGGGGGGAAAAACCCGCGAACGAGCACATATAGGCGATCGGCGGGCTATGGACCCGCTGATCGCCTATATGTGAAACACCCGGTAACGGGTGTGTGCAGCGGTCGGGGCTTTTCTGCCCGTGCGTGCACGCTAGGGGGCGCGCGCGAGCAGAAAAAAATTGCCGTCTGGAGACGGCAACCCGCAGATGTAGCAGTGCCGTCCGTCCGTTTTTTTACTACGGGCGGACGGCAAGAGGTTAAGGAGTACAAGTTTCACATAGTCAGGTAAACCTGCAAATTTGGAAATTGTGTGCAGAGAAATACAAAATAAATAAGCACTTCCTGTAAACGTGAATGGAGGATTGAAGTGAATACAGCTATATTGACCTATGTGAAAAATGTTCTCCATTAGTAGATAAAGACTGAGCAAACACAATGGGGGGAAGTTATCAAAACTGGGGGGAAATCGGGAGCAGCTGTGCATGGCAACCAATCAGCTTCTCTCTTTTATTTTCAAATATTAACTGAAGAGAGAAGCTGATTGGTTGTCATGCACAGCTGCTTCAGATTTTGGCTGCTCCAGCTTTGATAAATTCCCCTCATTGTGTTTGCTTAGTCAGACCTGTGTGGTAGACTTGCATTGACAATGAGGAGCAGTAAGGCATAGATACTGTATAGAATTATTAAAGAACTATGGGGTTAAGTCTTTTCCCCATAGTTCTCCTTAGGGTAACGGGAGGACACAAACTAGCGTCCTCCCGTCACTCTAGGCTCAGTATACCGCGAGCTGTAGCTCGCGGTACACTGAGACGCTGCAGTATACCGCGTGCTGCTGCTCGCTGTATACTGAGACGCCGCAGCTGAAGCGGATCCTGACAATTGTGCTGGGATCCGCCCAGCTACGTGACTGACAGCTGCCTCTGCAGTCTCATTGTCACAGGTCGGCTACAACTATGAGGTGAGTGAAAAGCACTCACCTCATAGTTCTCTTTTAAGCAGTAAAAAAATGCAATGTTTGTAATGAGCAGATATGACCCC
>NW_017306360.1:2222299-2223316 GCF_000935625.1 Nanorana parkeri | reverse complement strand
ATTCATGCTGGCAGGTTCCTCTGACACTAATTCACTTTTTTTTTTCTCCTTAAATATATGAAAAAGTGTTTCTTCTTTCTCTTTGTATAGTACACACCCTGAATGCATACTTGTTGATGGCTGACACCACATCACGAAAGAGGATTTTGGAGGTAAGGGTGTGCCCGTGATAGACGATCGGTTCTCCATTGGGGCCATCCCAGATGTCCACCTCCACGCAGCGGCAGCCTCTCTTCAGTGCACTGTATGAGAAAAACATGACACTCTGTCGTATGTATATCTGGCCAAGATCTACCATTCAAATGCTCTCAATAAAATATAGGATATTGCATGGACCTTTCAATAACTTGACATGTGTGTAAATATATTCATGACCTGTTACAATGTACAGGAACATTACCATGTTTATTAAATAAAAAACAAAAGGATGCAACATTTATCATTAAAGGAGAACTATGAGGCGAGTGAAAATCACTCCGCCTCATAGTTCCAGCCGGCGTGTGACAATGAAACTGTCACACGTCGGCTCAATAGATCAATAGATCGGGGAGTGAGTGAACACATACCGTCGCTCGCTCACTTCTCGATCATCTCCCTACAGAGAGTAGTGACAGTCACTCACAGCTCCCTCTTCACATTTATTGCAACATAAATGCAATAAATCCTTTCTTAAAGGATCTGTGTGGAAGGGGATGATGATGAGTGAACGGAGCACAGACTGTACACAGACATGCATGCAATGGTCACTTTAAATGTTTGGAAATCTTTTTTTCTGGGATTCTTTAGTTTGAGCATTTTAAAAATCCAATCACCTTTTCGCGATATACTGAGCTTTGGGTCACGGGAGAACGCTAGTATATGTCCTTCCATGACCCTGAGGAGAACTATGGGGAAAAACACTGACCCCAGAGTTCTCCTTTAAAAAGCTATCCTTGAGATCCAAACCATTGACTTTGCCCAGGCTGAGATGATGTCATCAGTCTGCTGCAAGCAGGAGGAAGTATTTCCTTAGTCACC
>NW_017306360.1:2186379-2222206 GCF_000935625.1 Nanorana parkeri | reverse complement strand
CCCCCCCCCCCAACGATCAGACTGCAACATTCTAGTTGTATGGAATCACTGGTAAATGCTGATTTCTGGCAGCCAGAAGTCCAACATGGTTGGATATAGTAGGAAATGGTGTAAACCCCTATCAGTCCATTCAGTGCCCTGGAGACACAACAGGAAGTGGAAAGAAATACTTCCAAAAAAAGTTGTTACATAGTTACTACTCTAACCCCATAGTGTCCCCATTGAAAGACTTGCGCTCACTTCTTGTTCTGTAATGTGCAATCCACAGCACTCCTGACCGGAATCCCATAAGATAGATGGGTGCTGGTATGACCTGCGTATGGCGCCACGTTATCCCAGAAATATCCAAAAGAAGTCACGCGCACTCCAAGCTCCAATGTGTTGAAAGCCTCTTTTATTCAGATGTTATACAGACATGGTGGCACAGTGTAAGAGCAACGTTTCGGGACCGAACATGGTCCCTTCATCAGGCAAACTCAGTCACTGTGTTTGCCTGATGAAGGGACCATGTTTGGCCACGAAACGTTGTCTGTATAACGTCTGAATATAAGAGGCGTTCAATACATTGGACCTTGGAGCGCGGGTGACTTCTTTTGGACACTTCTTGTTCTGGTGACAATGTTAACATTTTCTTTCCTATCACTTCCTGTCCCAGCGGCAAATAGACAGAGGGAATTTTTTCCACACTGGTCAAAACACAACATACAGTATATGTGCTATCACTCACCGGATGTAGCCCTCCACGCTGCTCTGCCCCCGGAGCTGGTCCTCCATCAGGTAGGTATTATGGGAGGAGGAGATGAAATAGTGGCACAGCGACTGTGTCATGTCCTGGTAGAGCTGTACGTGGCTCACATTAAATATGGATCCCTCCGGGGACAACATATATGTGAGGAAGCCGTCAATGCTCAGAGCATGGAGCTTCTTCGCTACAAAGTAGACATAGATCTGTATCAATGAACTTGTCTCAGTTCAGTTCATATAAAGACAGGGAACATAAAGATACAACTGACACATTGCTCATTCTACAAACTACTGACTATAATAATTATTATTATTATAACTCCCAGAATTTTAATGAAGGCTTTTTCTTCTTTCACAACATTGTAAACCAGAATCAGAAGACATCCCTGTCACCATTCTTAAGGGGAGGAGAGCCGCCGCAACTCCTCCCACAAACACGGCCAAGATACCTTGGCCTATTACTTGTGGTCAGAGTTACTTAGGCTTCCGAAGTCTTCATGACCCCTACTGATACCAACCTGATGTGTGCCATGATTTGGTGGTCAGCGTGCCAAATAAGGGGGCAAAAACAAACGAGTAGGGTAATGCCTTTATTGATCCTAATCAACAAGCAAGTTTGCGGAAGGCCTCAGCCATCTCCGATCTAGGACTAGGAACATACCTACTGAAACAATTAGAGTTCCACCTATCCAAACATTTAATTACGTGTGCTGGCACCCCGTGCCGGGAAGCGGCTGACGCTGCGCCTATCCGGAACGAGTGACCCGAGTAATGCTTGGTGTTTACCCCAAGTTGGGCCAGGAGAATCCGCACATGCCGGATGAAAATACTTGAAGTCAACGGGTCGTGGGGAAACGGCAACAGAGGACTGTCGTCTGGCCGTGTCGCTAACTGGGAGTTTAACTGATCCAGCGCCTTGACGGGGCACCAAGCGTTGCCGGAAGGGAAATAAGTGACTACAGAAGGTGTACCCACCTGATTAGTTTTAGTTCGAGCCAAAGACAAAGTGTAGAACCCGGGATACTTTACTAAATGTTTTCGTAAGACCACCCACGACTTACTGTTTACCCTTGTGAACTCACCCGGTCTCAAAAACCCGTAAAAAGCCAGGAAAATAGCGGCTTTCAAAACCACACTGGGTACTAAACCGAACGGCCCCTTGTCTAACAACTCGGTCAAGGCCCTGCACATATCACTCGATATGGGTTTCCTGGAGCTTGGCACCGCAGCCCGGGATTTCTGGATGCCCTTGAGAATAGCTTTGATCGGATGCGAGGAAAACACGGAAGGCCTGTCCGGGTGACTCAGCGCTAAAAAATGTTGCACCCCGGCTAGATACATCCTGATCGTGCTGTAAGCCAGCTCAAGGTCTGTATGACAATAAGCTACGAAGGCTAGGAGGCTCGAGATATTACCAGGGTCAGGCACATTATGTCTGTTCACGATCTTATTGAAGAACTGCCACACCCCTGTATAAGCCCTATAAGTATTGCTTGACAGGGAGTCATTAACAAGCCTGGTCGCGTTGCACTGATGTCTATCTAGTCCAGTAGTAACTGATGGAACAACGGCACCGCTGTGGAGCAAGCATCTGCTTCTGGCATCTGTTGAAAGAAAACTTTCATATTAAGCCGCGATAATGCATCAGCCGCCACATTGCTACTACCAGAAATTAATACACATGATATATTAAACCTGTTGTGTAACGCCAGCAATGTCAACCGGCGTAGAAATGACATAATCAACAAGGACTTGGACCTGCCTTTATTGATGATTTCCACTGTCGCCTGATTATCGCTAAAGAAGGTCACCGTCTGACCTGTCCAAAGCTGCCCCCACGTAACAGCTGCCGCCACTATGGGATAAATCTCAAATAATGCTGACGTTTAGAAAAAGGCCGGGACAGCTCTTACCTCCTCAGGCCAAGTGCTGGAAAACCAGTGAGTGCCAAAAATTGCCGCAAAGCCAACCGAGGCCACGGCGTCCGAGACGACTCGCGGAGAGGATGCCGTAGCCTGCGGTATAAACATGGAAATCCCATTCCACCTCCGCAGAAACTCATCCCACATCAGCAAGTCGGCCCGACCGGCCGCGTCCACATGGATCAGGGCATCGAGATTGGCGGCCGTTGGCAGCAGTGCCAACAACCTGGAAATGAAGGACCGCCCCTGCGGTATGATCCTCATGGCAAAGTTCAACATTTCCAAAACTGACTGCAATTGCCTCCTCGTACACTGCGGAGACACTACCAGCCCATGCAACACCTCCCGGATCCTTTCGAGTTTATCCCGAGGCAGGCTGGCCTGCAAGGACTCCGTATCCAGCGTAATGCCCAGGAAAGTGATGACCCTTGCGGGACCCTCCACCTTCTTAGAAGTCACCGGTACATTGAGAACCCCAAAGATTTGCAACAACAACCCCAGATCTCGTGGAGCCATAACCGGGGACTCAATAAGCAAAAAATCGTCCAAATAATGCAGCACCTTCTGGCAGTGGACATGATGTTCCAAAATCCAATGTAGGGCCTGCGCGAAGGTATCGAACAGCCACGGACTACTCTTCGACCCAAACGTCAATTTGGTGGCGAAATAATACAACCCCCTCCACCTGACACCGTGCCACTGCCACAACGACTGCATGATCGGAAGGAGCATGAAGGCGTCAGAAATATCCGCTTTAGACAACCATTTATTCCTACCCACCAGCAGTATATGCTGTATCACTTGATCCACCGAAGCATACTTCAACGAAAACTCCACAGAGGGAATCAACACATTCAAGCTAGGAACGTGCAAGGAATGAGGGGCGGACAAATCGTAAACCAATCTGTATTTATTACTAAACTTTCCGCACACCAATCCAATCGGGCTGACCCGCCACATGTCAAACGGTGGTTCAACAAATGGCCCAATGGGAAAACCCTTTGCCAGCTCAAGACCCAGCAGTGAATCCACCCCATCAGGATCAGCCATGGCGGATTACAAGTTCCCACACTCATGCGAGGATTGCGGCAAAGTAACAAAACCCGTGTGAAAACCCAATGAAAACCCCTCAGCCAGGAAAAATGCCAGATTCGGATCAGGATGCCCCTGCAGGCAACCCGATAATGCCTCCACATTGACCACGCCTAGTCATAGGGGCTGCCCAGACCTAATGGTACAAGCGACTCTGGGGTGGTCCCTAAAACAGAGTGAACAAACATGCAGCAATCTGCAGTGCGGATAATTGCACGCCTTGTAGTTGAAGTTGTTGCAAATTTGCGACTTGCCCAGACACTGTATAGGCCTACCAAACTTGTCAACCTGAGCCGAGGCAGAGGCAGAAGGGGCGGTCACCGCCTGCGCAGCGGCCACCGCGGAACAAGATCCCGTGGCACTCTGTAGAGGACACCAGTTAGCCGCGTGAGCTGAAGACTGGCACAAAGCGCAGACGGGGGACTTGAGCCCAGCGAAATGTCTGCAAAACAGCTCCGTGTCCACTTGACTCCAATTTGTGACAAACTGGAATTGGGACAATGCGGCCGCTACCTTTGCAGAGACCGCCCTGTGGTAGTCATAAAAAGAACACCCACCGTACTTGTAGCCCAGATCTACCACTGCGTGCAAGTACAAATCCAGCTCCTCCCTCCTATGTGGGCTAACCGTACAAATCACGTCCCGGAAGATGCCGAATGCCAAGACAAACTCCGTAATCGACAGCTTCCTATTTAACCGGGCATCCCTCGCCTTCAACACCACCGACACCTCCCCACATAAGTATGACTTGTGATCCACCACGTCATGGGCCGCTATCAACAGCGACGCCAGGTTGACATCCTTGCCCTCCAAGATGTCCTTCTTAAGGTGTGCCGGGACAAAATGTGCCGGAGTAACAACGGGAGGGAAGCAGACCATACCCTACTCCGCCACCGTCCCGGACGTACCCGCAACCACCAGAGGGACGCTACCCATGACCAGATCCCCGCCAACCGGGGCAGGCACGGCCTGCCTCTCCAGAGCTACAGCCCTGTCCCGTAAATCCTGAACGGACGTGGTCACCGCGTTTATCGATGCATGTAACTGCGTCAACTATGCAGTGATTGTACGTACCGTCAGCGTGGCACCATCACCGGCTGCCGGAGGTGGGAACAAAAGTCTGAACCCCCCTGAGTTGAAGCTCCGCGACAATCCTCGGTATCGTCCAGGCCCGGAGGGACGGCAGGCTACCCTGCTCCGAACCCCTGGCCGGGGTGTCTCCAGCTGGAGCCCACCTCGCCAGAGTTCCCCTTGCCGAAGTCCCCCTCGCTGGAGTACCCTTCTCCGAAGTTGCCGGTAGCGAGACATAGTCCTCAATGTCAGACGTATGCGACATCCCGACTGGGCACTGTAAAGACATGAAACGACTGAAACAGGACTGCGTCCCCTAAACCAACCACACCACTGTAGGTGAGACGCGTAACTGCAACAACCCACTGAGAACGTAAAAGAAGGCAAGGTAAGTGCGCCCCTGCAATCAGCGACCCCCCGCCCACATCCCCCCACGAACAACAGCCGCCCCCACGAAAGTCCAGCGGCCTGAACCAAACACACCCAGAAAAGCAAGCGTGACAGCGATCGATGGCCCAGCGGCCTGGCACCACCCGAATCAACACCCCTATGCGACCCACTCTAAACGATGATGGTCCAGCGGCCTGAACCAAACACACCCAGAAAAGCAAGCGTGACAGCGATCGATGGCCCAGCGGCCTGGCACCACCCGAATCAACACCCCTATGCGACCCACTCTAAACGATGATGGTCCAGCGGCCTGAACCAAACGTGCCGACAACACTAACCATACAACCTGCCCTGACGTGACAGTCCAGCGGCCTGAACCAAACGTGCCAACTATACCCACCTAACTACCCCAACCGCCCAGACGTGACAGTCCAGTGGCCCGACCCAACCGAGCCAACTACACCAACCCACAACTACTCCAACTGACCTGACGTGACGGTCCAGCGGCCTGAACCAAACTTGCCACCCACACCAACCTAACTACCCCAACCGCCCTGACGTGACGGTCCAGCGGCCTGAACCAAACGTGCCAACCACACCAAGCTATAACTACACTAACCGACCTGACGTGACGGTCCAGCGGCCTGAACCAAACCCACGAGTAGCAACGTGCGACCCCACCCAGTCCAGCGGCCTGAACAACATTGCAACCAAGCGTAACCCCCCAAGCGACACCCGATGAAAGGTCAGCGACCAGACCCAAAGTGCTCCTGCCTGCCACATAACCCAACACTACCCATGCAGTGACCCCCACCTGCACCCAACCGACCCGGACAGATAAGCGGTCAAAAAAGTGTCTTTAAAGGCACAGGCTCCTCCCACAAATCCAGGCTAGCCTTCGGCCAGCCTTCAAACGTACACTATTACTGGTTAACGATGTATTCTAATTACATTTTGTTATTGCATTAGGTTTATGTTACATAGTTACATAGTTAGTCAGGTTGAAAAAAGACACAAGTCCATCGAGTCCAACCTATAGAGATACAAAGAAGAAGAAAAAAAAAGAAGAAAAGCCTAAACAGAACACTATGCCCACAATTACCCAATGTTGATCCAGAGGAAGGCAAAAAAAAACCTATAAAGCACGGTTCAATTTGCTCCAACAGGGGAAAAAATTCCTTCCTGATCCCATAAGGCAATCGGATATTCCCGGGATCAACAATCTCTGATGCTTAATATACCTCTAAGAACTCAATATCCAGTAATATTCTGTGCATTTAGGAATACATCCAGATGTTTTTTTAAACAATGCAAAGGTTAAACCTCTTTTCCTCCAGACGCAAAGAGTCTCCCCTTGTCCTTTGCAGTGACCTTAACGTGAATAATTTGGCACCAAGATCTTGTTGTAGTAATATAATATAATAATATTATAGCATCAGTACCTGCCAAGCATCATCTTCACATTCTAGTAGGGTCTGAAATATCTCTTTAGGGCCCATTCACACCACATCCAGACCATCTCCAGACCAGATCAGATTGTTTCTGGACCCAAAATGCATCCCAATGTATCCCTATGCTAGTTCTGGCCTCTGTTCACACCAGTGCAGTCCGTTCCAGACCAGACCAGAAAAATACTGCATGTCTCATTTTGTCTGGTCTGGAATGCACAGGAACTGCGTGCAGGTTCCGCCCATTTTCCGGACCAGATCTGGACCGGAAAATGATGTGAACTTGCCCTCAAAGAGAATTCATAGAGAAAAAAACTCTCCTCTTCCCGCCCACGCCATCCCCATAAAAATTTATAGAAGGTTTAACTCCAATCTCCCACAGCTAGTCATGTGACTGAATGCCCAGGCACTGGTCGCCTCATCTCTGCTCTAAGGTTTAGGCCATTGACGTTCAATGATTGGAGGCTTTGCATAAGCAGGCATTTGGTCATGTTGCGAGCAGGTGCCCTGAAAACCCGCAGCTAGACAGGTAAGTGATTGCTATCGGCACACAGACAGTCGTGTGCCACTCTCTTCAGCTTCTATTATTCCCTGTTATCTCACCGGTCTCTGAGGGCTCATAACGAGCAATAAGGTCCATTGCAAACTCCTCCGTGTTCTCCGACTCCAACTGCTCCTGACGCAGAAAGTCCACAAACTCCAGCAGCGTCAGCTTCTTGCCGTCCTTGGAGAAGTCCTGAAATATCTTCAGGACCTCGTCACGCTGTGTCAGAGCTTTGTAGAAAAGAACAAACTCGTCCCCCTCCAGAGTGCCGGACACTGACTTATCGGCCATCTGAGAACATTAAAACAAAGCATTTCATAGGACGTGATGATATGTATAGCTTAAATGTTTTTTGCTGCCTTTTTGCTCCCATTGAGGAGATTTCCCTTCATTTCCTGTGCTGGAGACACAACAGGAAGTGAAAAAAATTCTCTACAAAGTGAGAGAAATCCTCTCTTAGACAGGGTTACTTAAACTCCACAGCACCTATGGCTAAGCAGTATTTAAACACAGTCCTTTATTATCGCAGGAATAGTCTGTGTGGCTTATAACTGTAAGAGGGCCTAGATATTTGGAAAGCCTATTTCTGGCATTACTATAGCTATGCTTTTAAGGACATCTTCACCTTTAAATGTCATTTAATAATCCCCCCCACATCGCCCTCCCCGAGTGTAGATGTCGGCCCAAGTGGCTCCGTCGGCTAGCGAAGGGAAGGGGGGAGGAGTCCGGTGACGTTACGGACATAGACGTCACCGGACTCCCCCCCCCTTCCCTTCGCTAGCCGACGGAGCCACTTGGGGAAGGGGGGAGGAGTCCGGTGACGTCGATGTCCGTGACGTCCCCGGATCTCCGACGGGACTCCCGGAAGACGTGGAAGTCGGCGGAGAGGTGAGTGTTTTCATTATTGATCAAAAGAAATGTAATCGATCAAAAATTTTAACGATTAATCGGGTAATTCATTGTTAATTTCCGCAGCCCTAGAAAATTCGGATTTGGACACATTGGGATGTGGAAATTCGGATGTGTCCAAATAACCGAATTTTGGAAAATTTGTACGAATTTTGATTCAGAACGACCCAAAATTGCACATTTCTACTTGTTTGGGTTCCCAATAAGACTATTGCTTCAGAAATTGTGAAGTTTCAGTTCGGCAGAAACACAACTGATGGAACTTTTCTACATAGGAATTACAATACATTATTCTGTACCTGGAAAAGGCGAAAGGCGTGTTGTTCATTCATGTCCACATTCATCATCTTCAGCAGGTCCTGGACCTCCTTGAAGTTCATCCTGCCGTCGTTGTTCTTGTCGGCCTTCTTGAACCAGTCCCATATCCATCTGAGTGGCAGGTCAAGGTAAATGCTGGGAACTACAATACCGGAATGCCCAAACCCAATAACCAACTGACTGCTGTTGTCTCTGTGATGGTCTATAGATCCGTAGAAGGGACACCAAAGCAGCAGTGAAGGCTTGTCAGAAACTTGTAGAAGGAGAACTATGGAGGCAGCCATTGCTATACTGAACATTCAAGTTATCTGATTTTCAGACTGATCTAGTGTTTTCTATTGAGTTTGGCAATGGAAACCTCCATGTTTTTCCTATGACAGGTGCACTCCATTGTACAAAAGCTTCTGAAAAGCAAAGCAGCTAATTGTTACTTCTTTCATGTGCAGATCTAATAATTCAACATTTTCCTACTTAAATTCACTTGAAGTCGTATTAAACTCTCAAACTGTTTTCAATAATAAATCAAGATCAAACAAATATACATTGCCCAGCAAAGTATATATATATACACTATATTGCCAAAAGTATTGGGACACCCCTCCAAATCATTGAATTCAGGTGTTTCAATCACCTCCATGGCCACAGGTGTATAAAATCACGCACCTCGGCATGCAGACTCCTTCTAGAAACATTTGTGAAAGAATGGATCGCTGGTGGATCTTCCAAATGGGAATCCAAGCTGCTCATGACTGGTCTTGTCTTCGCCACCCCCCTCCTGTAATAAAGACTAGTCACTGCTATTGTCTCTTCTTGTGCAGGGTGACTGGTCTTGTCTCAGCCCCCTCCTGTAATAAAAACCGGTCACTGCTGCTCTCTCTCCTTATGCACGGTGACTGGTCCTGCCTCTGTCCTCTTGTAATAAAGACCGCTCACTGCTCCTCTCTCTTTCCTTGTGCACGGTGACTGGTCTTGCCTCCGCCCCTCCTATAATAAAGACCGCTCACTGCTGCTCTCTCTCCTTGTGCAGGGTGACTGGTCTTGTCTCCGCCCACTCCTGTAATAAAGACCGCTCACTGCTGCTCTCTCTCCTTATGCAGGGTGACTGGTCTTGTCTCTGCCCCCTCCTGTAGTTTCCTGTAGTGGGTGGGGTCTTCTAGGTCCCTCCCACAGCTCAGATCTTTGCACTAGCTATGTACAGCACAGTGATGATGTCACTGTTACTGTTACAAGGTCATATCTGGGTTTGATAAAGCATCTGGTGCACACAAAATGGAATCATATCCGCAGGGCTGTAGGGTTACGGCAGAGGGCATCAATTTTCAAGGAAAATTTTCAGATACATTTACATACTTTGGGCTACGCTGTTGTACGGGGCCTTTACCTTACACATTTGTCATCTGTAAGCCTTGTTATGTTCTATCAGTTGTGTTTTAAGGCTTAATAGTCTAATAAATCCACATCACTCTCTGACGGCAGAGAAAATACGAATTACATATCATTGTATACTGAGAAGAAAGAATGAAATGATGGCAATCTCAGCGATTATTTGGAAGAAATGTGAAGCTGTGTTTGCCATCCATCATATTACGCCCACAGGACTCTCTCCTAATTGATTGGAGACATTTTACCATTTAATCCCCTGAATTCCCAAATGCATCTTGCAGTGAATTATAGTTAGTAATAAAACTATGAAAGTATCCACTTAGCATATAAGAAATTGCCAAAATAATAAGCAAAATGAAACATGAGAGAATTAAGAAGAAATATTGATCTTAGTCCATTTGACAAGGGATGAGGTTATTTCCACTGCAGAGAAGGTGGACTTTATTGGAGATATCCACCAACAACACCAGGTGCTAAAATATGTTAGCAGAAAGCACATACACTATATTGCCAAAAGTATTGGGACACCCCTCCAAATCATTGGATTCAGGTGACATTTCCTGGCTACTAAATATTCCGCGGTCACCTGTTACTGGTATTATAACAAAGTGGAAACAACTGGGAACAACAGCAACTCAGCCACGAGGTTGTAGGCCACGTAACATGACAGAGTGGGGTCAGCCCATGCTGAAGCGCACAGTGTGGAGAAGTCGCCATCTTTATGCAGTCAATAGCTACAGACCTCCAAACTTCGTGTGGCCTTCAGATTGGCACAACAACAGTGCGTAGAGAGCTTCATGGAATGGGTTTCCATGGCCGAGCAGCTGCATCCAAGCCTTACATCACCAAGTGCAATGCAAAGCGTGGGATGCCGTGGTGTAAAGCACGCCGCCACTGGACTCTAGAGAAGTGGAGGCGTGTTCTCTGGAGGGACCAATCACGCTCCTCTGTCTGGCAATCCGATGGACGTGTCTGGGTTTGGTGGTTGCCAGGAGAACGGTACTTGCCTGACTGCATTGTGCCAAGTGTAAAGTTTGGTGGAGGGGGGATTATGGGGTGGGGTTGTTTTTCAGGGGGTTGTCCTGACCTCAACCCGATAGAACACCTTTGGGATGAATTAGAGCGGAGACTGCGAGCCCGGCCTTCTCCTCCAACATCAGTACCTGACCTCACAAATGGTCCAACATTCCCATAGACACACTCCTAAACCTTGTGGATGCCTTCCCAGAAGAGTTGAAGCTGTTATAGTGGCAAAGGGCGGAGCCAACCCAATACTGAACCGTACGGACTAAGACTGGGATGCCATTAAAGTTCATGTGCATGTAAAGGCCAGCGTACCAATACTTTTGGCAATATAGTGTAAGTACAGGGGTGCAGAGAGGGGAATCGCCTTGCAGCCCGTGAAGTCATGGAGTCCATTCATACAAAATAAATACTTTGCGCATTCAGAACCGGTGAAAGGATACTGATCCAGCAGCTCCTTCTGGTCCATGTTTTTCACACCCTCTATGAGCTTCTCCAGGCCCTCAATCCAGCACTGGGCCTCCTCCGGGGTGTTTGCGATGAGGTCCAGGTTCCCCCGTCGGCCATGGAAAACAATGGTAAAGCAAAGTTCCGGCTGGAACTCATCCGCAATGCTCTGCAGGACCTCGGACTGGTGGCCCTCTCGGACTGTCTCAATGTCACTGATGGAAACTGGAAGCAAGATACAAGATTGTTACACCTATAGGGAAAGACATTCAGGACACAGTGACAGGGTCTCTTTAAAACTCACGTTTTGTGAACTGCGTCCTATCACCTTTTAGGGCTCCATGATAAATGTACCCAGGGGCATCACTTTAGATCATGGGCCCCATAGCAAAATTTTGATGGGGCCACTCGGTGACCTCCTTACTGTCAATGATATTAAAGTCGGGTAGCAGGGGAGCTGTATGCATTGTCCCCTCCAGTACATCTAATGTCAGATCTTCTTGATTGGAAATGTCACAGGGGGTACAGGATCAGTTGAGTAACTTTTTTGTGTTTCTGCCTGGAGATCCGACTTGTCGGAGAATTACCCTTAATTAAAAATGCAGGATTGCTTGTTAAACCGATCCGTAACCAACCGAACCATTAAGAAAAAGGATGTAACCAGCTAGAAAGTAGCTGATTGAAAGAGGTTAACTGAGGATCCGGACAAGCAATATCATTGCAAAAAAGTACAAATTTATTAGATAAATATCGATTAAGACATAGCCTTTTGTTCACCAACTACCTTTAAAAACATTAAAGCATGACAATCAATTTCTTATCAACCTATGAATAGACAGTTGAATATCAATATAGAGTGCTCTCATTTGTATTACACTTGTATCACGACCTTTGAGAGGGGAAGAAGACCGGTGTACTCAATGTACTGACAACGGTCTAATTCTCATCAATTGTATCTCTATATGGGAAACTATGGGTAAAGGGCTTTGGTGGCTGGAGAGATCAAATGATTAAATGAAAAAACACGATCCTTGTAGGATAACTCAGTTCAACATATTCAATTCAATTGTATGTTTCCTTTACTTGTGATCTCAACTTGACGAGTAATCACAAGGGATCAGTCCTTATATGCATTTTTTGTTTTAAGACAAAAAGACCACCAGCCTTTAGCCGTGTGTACGGTTAACCCTTGTTTCAGTTGGAATCCAGTTTCACATCTGGAGTAGCTTGCAGATAGGGGCTTTTGTAAAAATAGAAAGAATAAACAAGGTAACGAAATGGATAGTGAACTCCTTATGTAATTACCCAATTGATATTTGGTAACTTTAGATGTATTTTTTCCTTCCTTTTGCCCTTAAGTAGTTACAAGGTTGCAGTTGTTACATAATTTCCTTGTTTTCTATTTGTCGTTAAAGTCGCCGACAACGAAAAAATATCACTCATAAAAAAGTCCCCCAACATATATAGGGGAAACGAGGGATAAACGGACAGTTAATGTTTAGTGACTTTGCGATTTAAAAGCAACCCACAACAAGATGAATTCAACATTACCACGTTTTTAGCATATTACCTTCAACTCATTCCCAGTCAGCTAAGAAGGAGTTAACTGCACACACGGCCAAATATATGCCGGCGGCTTTAACGACAAATAGAAAACAAGGAAATTATGAAACAACTGCAACCTTGTAACTACTTAAGAGCAAAAGGAAAGAAGAAATACATCTAAAGTTACCAAATATCAGTTGGGTAATTACATAAGGAGTTCCCTATTCGTTTCGTTACCTTGTTTATTCTTTCTATTTTTACAAAAGCCCCTATCTGCAAGCTACTCCGGACGTGAAACTGGATTCCACTGAGTCAGTGAAACAAGGGTTAACCGTACACACGGCTAAAGGCTGGTGGTCTTTTTGTCTTAAAACAAAAAATGCATATAAGGACTGATCCCTTGTGATTACTCGTCAAGTTGAGATCACAAGTAAAGGAAACATACAATTGAATTGAATATGTTGAACTGAGTTATCCTACAAGGATCGTGTTTTTTCATTTAATCATTTGATCTCTCCAGCCACCAAAGCCCTTTACCCATAGTTTCCCATATAGAGATACAATTGATGAGAATTAGACCGTTGTCAGTACATTGAGTACACCGGTCTTCTTCCCCTCTCAAAGGTCGTGATACAAGTGTAATACAAATGAGAGCACTCTATATTGATATTCAACTGTCTATTCATAGGTTGATAAGAAATTGATTGTCATGCTTTAATGTTTTTAAAGGTAGTTGGTGAACAAAAGGCTATGTCTTAATCGATATTTATCTAATAAATTTGTACTTTTTTGCAATGATATTGCTTGTCCGGATCCTCAGTTAACCTCTTTCAATCAGCTACTTTCTAGCTGGTTACATCCTTTTTCTTAATGGTACAGGATAAGTCGGATCGGTTTAACAAGCAATCCTGCATTTTTAATTAAGGGTAATTCTCCGACAAGTCGGATCTCCAGGCAGAAACACAAAAAAGTTACTCAACTGATCCTGTACCCCCTGTGACATTTCCAATCAAGAAGATCTGACATTAGATGTACTGGAGGGGACAATGCATACAGCTCCCCTGCTACCCGACTTTAATATCATTGACAGTTGTCTATTCATAGGTTGATAAGAAATTGATTGTCATGCTTTAATGTTTTTAAAGGTAGTTGGTGAACAAAAGGCTATGTCTTAATCGATATTTATCTAATAAATTTGTACTTTTTTGCAATGATATTGCTTGTCCGGATCCTCAGTTAACCTCTTTCAATCAGCTACTTTCTAGCTGGTTACATCCTTTTTCTTAATGGTACAGGATAAGTGTCAACAGCATCTTCTGCAGTCCTTAACGACAGGTCCCCTTCCACCTCTTGGCCGCAAGGCAGCCGCATGAGCTGCTATGGCTATTGTTACGCCACTGAATACACTAGTATATACATAGTTATGACAATGGTTATTACACATCGAACCAAAAGCTACCCTGCTGCATAGAAAATATAAATGCATTGAACAATTTTTTATTATAAGTGTGAGCTATACATTGGGGTGCTACAGCTCCTTTAAAGGAGAACTATGGGGTTAGGGCTTTTCCCCATAGTTCTCCTTAGGGTAACGGGAGGACACAGACTAGCGTCCTCCCGTCACCCAAAGCTCAGTATACCGCGAGCTACAGCTCGCGGTATACTGAGAAGCCGGAACGGATCCCGACAATTATATCTGGATCCGCCCAGCTGCGTGAGTGACAGCTGGCTCTGCCTATCTAGAGACAGAGCCAGCTGTCTCTAACATCCACCAGCTCCGTGATGTCTTCATGGACGAGTGGAAGAGGACTCCAGTGGCAACCTGTGAAGCTCTGGTGAACACTTTATGCCCAAGAGGGTTAAGGCAGTGCTGGAAAATAATGGTGGCCACACAAAATATTGACACTTTGGGCCCAATTTGTACATTTTCACTTAGGGGTGTACTCACTTTTGTTGCCAGCGGTTTAGGCATTAATGGCTGTGTGTTGAGTTATTTTGAGGGGACAGCAAATGTACACTGATATACAAGCTGTACAATCACTACTTTACATTGTAGCCAAGAGTCATTTTTTCTGTGTCGTCACATGACATGATATCATCCAATATTTACAAAAATGTGAGGGGTGTACTCACTTCTGTGAGATACTGTATATACTGTATACAGCATTGACATATAGGCATAGCAAACTGAGTTAGTTGATACTGAATGATAGTAATAATATAAGAACATCATCCAAGATTCAGCCAAGCCTTTGTATTAAGCAAAGGGGCCACTTTGTGCCTTTATATGTACAGTATTTCACTTGCTTACCATTTGCCTGGAGATAATCATTAAGTATTTTGACAGCAGTAAACGCAGACCCATCCCCACAACCTCCGATTACTGGAAATGCTACATCTTGCATACTCATCGTACCCAAGAGTCAATATTTCATCCATTGGGGACAGAGTGTAATGTAAGTGCTGTCTAGATGCCAGAAAACACTTCAGCTTTCAGGATTCCCAGACTAACCATCAGCAGTGAACTTCATCCAAGTCAAGGATCATTAGCAATACCATGGAACCAGTAATAACACAGAGCTGGTCTCTGGTCTCACTGGGCCACCTGTATCAGAGTGTCGGTGCTAATAACTGCCTGTATTGCCCTGAGGGCATTAATCAGAATTGATCATTCCATTTGAAAATGACAGTTGTGGTCTATGGGTTGGGCTGTGATTGGTGATCAGAAGCAATTGACCGTGTGTTGTTGTAACTGTTGTTTAGCAATGGGTAGCTGTGAGCAGCACAAACAGTATTGTTACACTTGGATGAATCATCCCATTGTGTGGTTCAGTTACACAAGGGGCCCCCAAACTTCAGCTTATTCACCTCTTCATGAAGTTTCTGATTGTGCATTGACATGACCTCCCATATTGGGTGGGTGTACTCTGAGAAAATCCTAAGGAAAAGGGAGTGTGAGGCAAATGGGCGGCACCACACCCCCAATTTACATTACACAAAAAAAGGAAAGTATGGCTATAAAGGAGCCTGGGGCTTTAGAGGTGCCACAACTTTATTAAGAAAATCCTAAGGATGTACCCATTGTGGCACCTCTAAAGCCCCAGGCTCCTTTGTAGCCATTCTTTCCTTTTTTGGGTGTACTCACTGGTTTTCCAAAAGAGTTTGAGGTAGGTGTACTCACTGGTCCCATAGCAGAATTTGAGGTGGATGTACTACCCACTGGCTCTATAGCAGAGTTTGAGGTGGGTGCAATCACTGGCTCTATAGCAGAGTTTGAGGTGGGTGCAGTAACTGGCTCTATTTATTTATTTCATGTATTTATATAGCGGCCAACAATTGTACGCAGCGCTTTACATAGTTGCACATTCACATCAGTCCCTACCCTCAAGGAGCTTACAATCTAAGGTCCCTTATCTCACATGCATACATAGAGGGCCAACTTAGAGAGGAGCCAATCAACCTACCAGCAGGTCTTTGGAGTGTGGGAGGAAACCGGAGTACCCGGAGGAAACCCACGCAATCACGGGATTCAAACTGGGGATCCCCAATGCTGCAAGGCAGAAGCGCTAACCACTACGCCACTGTGTTGCATAGCAGAGTTTGAGGTGGGTGTACCCACTTTCTCTATAGCAGAGTTTGAGGTGGATGTACCCACTTTCTCTATAGCAGAGTTTGAGGTGGGTGTACCCACTTTCTGTATAGCAGAGTTTGAGGTGGGTGCACTCACTGGCTCTATAGCAGAGTTTGAGGTTGGGGTACTCACTGGCTCTATAGCAGAGTTTGAGGTTGGGGTACTCACTGGCTCTATAGCAGAGTTTGAGGCGGGTGCACTCACTGGCTCTATAGCAGAGTTTGAGGCGGGTGCACTCACTGGCTCTATAGCAGAGTTTGAGGTGGATGTACTCATTGGCTCTATAGCAGAGTTTGAGGTGGGTGCACTCACTGGCTCTATAGCAGAGTTTGAGGTCGGTATACTCACTGGCTCTCCAACAGAGTTTGAGGTGGGGAAGTATGCTCAGAATGAGCAGTAAACACATATGTATATGCTTCCTGAAAAGGTGTAAGATCACAAAGCTGCACATGATACAGCTGACCCTCCAACCCTGGGTAACACTGTCTCACCGCTAGCCACCTCACCTTCAGGACTAGACACTGGCATCATGCTCTGCAGAGACCTAGAAAGATCAGTTAACCCTAATCGACCTTTCATAATTAATAGCCTTTGGGAGTCAACATTTGCCACTCTGGAACCTTGAGTAAGAGCATGGCTGGAGAATAAAACAAGCTACCTGATGCCTAGGGCATAGTTACATGGGTCATATATTATATATCTGGTAGGGGCATACAGAGTAAGATCCTCATGGGTGGGGACTGATGTGAATGCCTCTATGTGCTCTGAGAGGCAATGGTGAGATCAAAATAAAGAGAGAGAATAAAGTAAATCAGTGCTTTATCAATGCAGGGGAATGCATTGATTAAGTTCCTTAACTGCTGTCCTTTTCAGCTGCACATACTCAGCCTCTCTTCACTTTCCTGCCGCTGTGTCTAGCCATTGAGAGAGAGCAGAAACACTCTGTACTTTAAGGTATATGACTCCCTCCCATTCCTGCCATGGCTTAAGCAATGGTTACAATGGGAATCCAATAACATTGTTTTTTAACTGCTTGCTTTCATCTCTAGTAACTCACATGTGGATTTGGTGTTGCCGGTCTTCTTGGATTTGTACCAGATGGTCATGCAGTCCTCTTGCAGTTTGAAGTACCTCTGTTTCTTCCAGCTGCGTGACTTGACTTTCCTCATCATAGACCCGGCCTGCATAAGCTGCAGGTTGTCATCCAGCTGCAGGCCTGCAGGAAACAATATTCCCCAGATTTAGGCCTTGTTCATACCCGACGCATTACCATGTATTTTTCAAAATGCGTGAACAATAGAAAATACTTTTTTTTTTTTTTACAGGACCTGTTCACACCAATGCATTGCAGTTCCTTGTGTACCACATTGTGGGTGCACTGAGCTGTGTTATATAAAAGACCTAAATTAATGCAGCTCTGTATTCATTAATACATCATTAAATGTAGGTGGGTGGTGTGCCTCTGCATTATCTGGCAACCAGTGCCAGCTGCTGAATGGGGCACTGGCCCGAGCATCCCAGGTTGCTAACAGCTTGGAGGGGAGATGTGTATGGCCCTTGCACATCTCCCCAGGCGACTCTTAGCAATCTAGGATGCTGTGGCCGGAAAGGGGGCTGCAGGCACATTGTGCAGTATACCAGCCATGCCGCTATAACTGATGCCCACCACGTGACCCAAAGAAATGCGGTCTGAGGCAACAGACTACCTCACCGCCTCATTATAGGGACAGCACTGACAGGCAGGCACCAGGAAATGTTTACTCTGGGGTTGGGGGCCACTTTGAGAGGTAAGAGCCCCAGTGGCTCCCTTCAAAGCTGAAAACAGCTCAATACACAGATGGAATACATACTGTATTATGGTAGCTGTTACCTGACAAAAGATTTGTATTACCGGTACTTTCCATGCAGTTGTGAGATTTACCCAGCTCTGTCACACATCACAGCCTTGCCTTGACACCAGGGACCTTTTTTTCTCTCCTACAGCTAAGTAACACTTCCAGGTTTTGTACCTCCCCCCAGCCTATGTTTGGACAGTAAAAGGAGAAGCAGCAGACTGAGGAGCTCATCTCTCTGTCACTTTGCTCTCTCCTCCACAGACATTGCATATAGTGAAATCTAGCTTTATAGACCGGTACTCATTATATCCTATATGTGTGGAGACACAGGCACTAGGCATGATGTCTATGTACAAGGCACTGAACCCCCTCCCCCACACCACCACCACATCCTCACCCCACCCGCACCTCAACTTTTAAATTTGAATAAGTTCAAACTAAACTATTGTAACGCAGGTACTTTATAAAACTCTAAATCAAAGAGAAAAACAAAACTGCAGCAAAGCAATTTATCCTCCTAGTGAGACAAATGCCTTGTTGACCCCATCGGAGGCAGACAGATTAATTCCCTTAATCCATCACTCCGCTAATTCATCCTACTAATTATAGAGAAGAGATACCATTTCTAGTAAGACAACCATTTAATCCACATTAAAACTCATTTATATTCTTTGTGATCATCATCATCTTCCCTGGTCTGACCAGACATGTGGAGGGGAGGCTCTAAAAAAAGCTAATCTTAAAATGTGGTTTTCGGCATCAGTGGATTTTAGTGTTCATAAGCTGAAGGCACATCCATTATTTAAGCTGATAATACCAGTTACGGTCTGATTGTACAATCCTCTTTAAAGCAGAACTCTAAAATTTGCCTGCAACCTACCATCACCCCCTCTCCCCCCAAGGCTTCACCCTCGGGATCTTTTTTAACCCCTTTTTCTTTAGGTCTTCTAGCCAGTCATGTGACATCCTCCTCGGCTTCTTCTCTTCTTCCAATGGTGGTGGTGGTGGGGTCTTTCTGGGTGGTACTCATGTAATGATATGTGAGTGGCACTCAGCCATGGAGCCCTGTGAGCCCAGCCTGCAGAATGCCCTAGGGTGGTGTGTAAATGCCAGGCTGAGCTCACCATGACTGGGCAGTCAATGAGTGTCGTTCTACCCTAAACAGGAGCTCTGGTCCAGGAGGAAGTCAAAGACAGTGTTGGAGCATAGAGAGAGTAAGTGAAGATTGGCACTAACAGGGGGAGTATTATCCCTAGCAGGGGGACCTAGTATTCTCAAATTAAAAAATCCTGGCATTTTACTAAATCCTACATCTAAATTTGCCATATGCATTAAAATCTGATTGTACAATGCCGGTAGAACCTCCTTTAGATTTATTAGGCAAGGGTCCACCTAAGCAGTCCACTCAATCTGTAGCCAGTCAAGTAGACCTATGCCCTACATAGGTATCAGAAGGCTGTAGAAGCGTCATAACATGCATGTCTCAAAGGAGATTGTACACCTATTGTACAGTCAGACTGTGAAATGTATGGCTAGCATTACTTGCGGATAAGCTACTTGGAATTCCTCGATACGGAGGCATTGGTGAAGTTGTGATCAATGGCACCCCTTGATATACATCGAATTATGAGCTAATCTAGGAAAAGCCAATTGTTGCAGCTGGAAACCTCTGATTGACATTCAGCCAGCTAATGAACTTCTCTATCGCCCCCGGACATTTATACTTACGGGCGCAGCACGGAGCGGTCATTGTCCCGGCCTTATACACTCAGCTTTCCCGTCATCTGCAGACAAAATACATAACGCTGAAAAAGATGACCATGCGTCACATGGACCTTGATGATGAATAATGAATAAAGTGTTTGTTATTTGGAAGGCAAGTCGGTAACAGATAAATATGTGCAAATACGTTTGTTCAGACAGACTGGATTGTGCGATATGTGCGTCCCATGAAATATCTGCAGATACCTAGAAGGGAAATGGTAGAGAAGACTTTGGATCCCTTACCAGTTCATTCCTAGGTGCACAGAGACTGAGAAGTAATGGGATTTGTCATTGAAATGATTGAAAGGGGGCAGGATACCCATACTATGTGAACCCATTATGACATATTTAAAGTGGACCTTTTAGTAACTTTACAGATCACCGCAAATACATTTTTAACACAATATACACAGGGCCGGATTTACTCTCTCTGCTGCCCCAATGCCAGGTACCTCAATGCTCCCCTCTGTATGCAGGCTACATACAATTGATCTCGGCGACATCGCTGAGATCACTTTTACAAAACAAGCGTCGGCTACCCCGCTGTACATTTAGCTCTGCTTGCCCAAAACAGCAGGGCTAAATGTAGAAAACAACTACCCGCCCTGGCGCCCAGAGGTGCATGTCCCGGGCCTCGGAAGATAGAAATTCCACACCCCTGCTGCCCCTCTACTCCCTGCTGCCCCGAGGCCGGGCCTTGGTTGGCCTTGTGGGAAATCTGAGCCCTGAATATACATCAATAGTATAATTTTTCAAAAAAGCTTCACCTTTATCATTGAGCTCCATTTCAGTCACTTTGCCAAGGCTGAGACAATGTCATCAGTCTGCTGCAGGCAAGAGGAAGCTTTCCTCAGTCTTCTCCAGGGTCCGGCTGCTGGCATTGATGGTGGCACTGATGGTGGCACTGAGGGCAGTGTGTCCATACCCTAGCTCAGTAAAGCATAGAGTTGCCATTCAAGTACTGTTTTAGCATTTAAAGACACACACTCTCTGTACTGCCACCTCACCACCCCGCTGGTCCAAGGCATTAAGATTGAAGCCTACAGCCAATAGCAGAGTTGCTTGGTGATCAGCTACTACATTGCAGCCCAACCTGCCCCACTTGTGGACCACTTACTGAGGCTGAAGTGGGACAGCAGAAGGTGTGTAAGAACTGTCCACTTTAGAGACATCTGATATGGGCTCAGTGTCCGTATCCCCTGAGAGAAGCAGTAAAATGGCCGGATCTGTCCCTATTGTTTGGCTGGATCTAGTATGATGAGAGATTACAATTTCACATATGCATACCGATACAAGTAAAATTGGGAATTGAGGTTTAACCCTGTGGGATCTATTTAAATAGAACAGAAATGTAAGATATGTCAGGTTAACAGTCCTTAGATGTGGTGCAATCCCTCCCAGCTGTCCCAGGATTACACGGGACTGTCCAGGGATTTTAACTAAATCCCGGCTTCCTGCGGATATGTACGGTGTCCTGAAGCCAGATACACTCATACCAGAACTTGGCTCACACACCAAAGCACAGTCCTTTATTTGTATTGGCCACCAATAGGGGGGTGCAACCAGCCCTCCTGTACTGGGCCCCATAGGGTGGTAACTGCGTTGTTTAAGACTATTTTTCCTTCGTTTTTAGAAGGCAATCCTGTGAATAACACACTACCTGTCCCTGGGTGGCTACGTTCACTCCTCCACTGTATCTATGTAGAGAGCCATGGCTGTCACCCAGGCTGGACTTGTCTTCCTCTGTTCATCTGTTCATTGGTGAGGAAGTACGCCCCTTCCTCACCAATGAAACCGCAAAATTACGCATCCACTCACTTGTTATATCTTGTCTTGACTATTGCAACTCCCTCCTCATTGGCCTTCCACTACACAGGCTCCTCCCCCCTTCAGTCTATCATGAATGCAGCTGCTAGACTCATCCACCTGACCAACCGCTCAGTGTCTGCAACCCCCCTCTGCCAATCCCTCCACTGGCTTCCATCCCCAACCCCCTTCTGCCAATCCCTACACTGGCTTCCAATAGCCCAAAGGATAAAATTCAAAATATTAACAACCACTTACAAAGCCATTCACAACTCCGCCCCCGGCTATATCTCAAACCTTGTCTCAAAGTATCACCCCAACTGTCCCCTCCACTCTTTCAAAGTCTCTCCCATCCTATGGAACTCTCTACCCCAACCTGTCCGTCTATCTCCCACTCTGACTGCCTTTAGGCAATCCCTTAAGACTCATCTCTTCGGGGAAGCCTATCCCACCTCAACCTAACCACTGAACCATCACGTTCTCAAACAATTCATCCCCACACAGTTACCTCCTCATGTGTCACTTCCCCCTCCCCTTTTAGATTGTAAGCCCTCAGGGGCAGGGCCCTCCTTACCATCTTGTCCTGAATTGTATTGTGATTGTAATGTCTTCCTTATATTGTAAAGTGCTACGCAAACTGCTGGCGCTATATAAATACTATGTAATAATGAGGGTGATTAGTAGCTTACAGAAGGAAGATAGGATTGGTTGTGCTTCCATTATAGCCTACTGGAAGTGATAAGGACACTGTAGTGTGGGCAGGACCAACAGGTATTTTCTATACCAGCTAAAAGTGCCTAAAGAACCTAATGCAACTGCCACATCTAAGGATTGGTAAATTGCAACATGTTACATTTTCGTTCTTGGATTTCGATACACTTTAAAAACATTTTTTATTGCGAAATGTGTGTAAAAGTGCTAGCTGACACTTGCTGTGCCTTTTAATCTTTAACAAATCCTGCAATTGCTGCAACCAGTTCTATGGAGCTTTCTTCATTCAAAATGCAATAACATGAAATGTGAGGTCAATGTTACAATAAGTGAAACATACATTAGTTTTCCCTCGTGAAATTGTGAGATTGTAAATGAAAGCTCCGAGGCGCACTTCTGCTCCAGGTTCAGATCTCGGTTAGAAGGTTAAAGGTGTACTTATCATCCATCATTGTGCTGAGCAGCTGGGACAGAAAATTACATTGCTGGACGAATAATAAGGTTAATCCGGGACGGAAATTAAACTGGAGTCTGGCAGGCACAGAGGGGTATTTTCTACACATGGCGTGTGTGATTACTTTTTAAAGGAGAACTATGGGGTTAGGGCTTTTCCCCATAGTTCTCCTTAGGGTAACGGGAGGACACAAACTAGCGTCCTCCCGTCACCCTAAGCTCAGTATACCGCGAGCTGTAGCTTGTGGTATACTGAGACGCCGCAGCTGAAGCGGATCCCGACAATTGTGCCGCGATCCGCCCAGCTGCGTGACTGACAGCTGGCTCTGCCTATCTAGAGGCAGAGCCAGCAGTTCCCGCACCCTCCCCCGTCCGTTCCGCCAGTCAGCGCTGGAGGATCGGAGCGGGGAGGGGGGAATCCATCCCCTCCCCTGTCGCGGCAGAGAGCCATGACAGGATCGAGAGGTGAGCGAACGCCGGTATGTGTTCGCTCACCTCCCGATCTACTGAGCCGACCTGTGACAGTCTCGGGGCGACTAGAACTATGAGGTGAGTGAAAAGCACCCACCTCATAGTTCTCCTTTAAGACAAGGTGATTGGATTTGTAAAATGCTCAATCTAAAGAATCCCAGAAAAAAAGCTTTCCAAACATTTAAAGTGACCATTGCATGCATGTCTGTAAAATATGTACAGTCTGTGCTCCGTTCACTCATCATCATCCCCTTCCACACAGATCCTTTAAGAAAGCGTGTGCGCATGTTGCAATAAATGTGAAGAAGGAGTCGCTGTGTTTATGCATAAGTTTGCTTGGAATATATAAAGGTGTATAGCAGTGTGCATAGCTCTCGCCCACCAAATCATTACTGAGCCGAGCGGCTCTTCATCATCCTGACCACGAAGTTCGGATTGGCTGACAGAGCACCCAGAGCGGCTCCCTGGACTGCATCAGAGCGCTAGCCGCAGCTCCCTCCCGCCCGGCACGTCCCCCCACTTGTCTGTGGCTCCCTGGACGGCAGAGCGGACAGCTGCAGCCAAGCCAGGTAAGACGTCCCCCGAAAATAAGACCTAGTGTCTTTTTTCGTAGAAAAAAAAATATAAGACACTGTCTTATTTTCGGGGAAACACGGTATATGCAAACTAGTGTTGGGCTCCATGTTTGAGTCGACCAACAGTTCGACTTGAACATCGCCAGTTCGTGTGTTCAGCGAACGCACGAACTATCAGGACGATCGGCGGGCGCCTTGTGAAGCCCTGATTGGCTAAAGCCTTGCATCTGACCACAGGTCAAGTGCAAGACTTTGTCCAATCACGGCACTGTGCACTGAAGAGCCATGATTGGGCAAGCCGTACAACTGTAAACTGTTGGGCGGAGCTAGCTAGCTGCCACCGCTAGCTCAGCCCAATTGTTTATATTTTGCCCGCATCTGTCATCTGCCATCCTGCGGCGGGGTTCGGCGCGACTTTTTTTTTTAATAAAAGGCTTGTCAAAAACTTGTCTCTTGTTTTTTGTTTTTTCAATTAAAGGATTTTTTCAAAGGTTTAGTGCTTTTATTTCCAATTTATTTGAACCCTTTAGTGAATGGGAGGGGGGCGCATCTGGGTGCCCCTTTATTCAAGGGGTACCCTGAGGTGAATAAGCCCCCCTGTCCACACCCTTGTGGGGAAGAGGCCCTTGTCCCCATCAGCACGGGGACAAGGTGCTTTTCCAGGGGCGACCCTGGAAAAGCACCCTCCCAGTGCTGAGGGCATGTGGCCTGGTATGGGAGGGATGGGGGGCCACTCAATCGCCCCCCCCCCCTTTTCCTGCCCTGCCAGGACTGTGCTCAGATCAAGGGTCTGGTATGGAATTTTAGGGGGGGGCACGTCTTTTTTCCCCCATTTTTGGGGGTGGGGTTCCTTCTTAAAATTCCTACCAGGCCTTAAGGGCCTATTATGACTTTGAGGGGGAACTCCACACATTTTTTTTTTAAATTGTAACTTGGGGTCCCTCCTAAAATTTCTACCAGACCTGAAGGATCTGGTATGACTTTTGGGGGGGGGACCCCGAACATTTTTTTTCTTTTTAAAATGGGGTCCCTCCTAACATTAGGGTTGCCACCTGTCCAGGTATTCACCCGGACAGTCCGGGTTTTGAATGCTGTGTCTGGATTTCATGGCAGCTGAAATCCGGACACATGATGTCAGGCAGACAGGGGCAACCAAAATTAAGATAGGGGCTACTGGCCCCCCACTGAAAATAGTCTCTACTGTGATATTTACATATGAATGGGTGGCGCTATTTACATATATATAAGCCACGACTCAATCTCTGAAAACAGTTTCTGTGAGTCGCGAGAGTGTCCGGGTTTCGCTGAAAGAAAAGGTGGCAACCCTACCTAACATTCCTGCCAGACCTAAAGGGTCTGGTATTGTTTGGGAGGGGGAACCGCACGCTTTTTTTTCCTCTTTGGAAATGTCAGTTTTGCTGCAGCAGGTTCTATACATCGTACAGATGCACCACTTTACAGGCAGGTTAAGGGGACCCCCCAGGCACGATATTTAAAGGAATTTTTCATTTTTATTTTTTCACTTTAAGCGATGTTACAATCACTGCTCCTTTAAAAACTGTATTTTTTTTAAAGTGTTTTTTGCATTGATTCCTCTCCCCAGAGCAGTACCCGGATCCCCATACATGTCCCCCAGGGCAGTACCCGGATCCCCATACATGTCCCCCAGGGCAGTACCCGGATCCCCATACATGTCCCCCAGGGCAGTAAACGGATCCCCATACATGTCCCCCAGGGTGGGAACCAGATCCCCATACATGTCCCCCAGGGCAGTACCCGGATCCCCATACATGTCCCACAGGGCAGTCCCCGGATCCCCATACATGTCCCCTGGGGCAGTACCCGGATCCCCATACATGTCCCCCAGGGCAGTACCCGGATCCCCATACATGTCCTCCAGGCAATCAAACATGTCCCCCAGGGCAGTACCCGGATCCCCATACATGTCCCCCGGGGCAGTACCCGTACCCCCATAAATGTCCCCCAGGGCAGTACCCGGACCCCCATACACCTTTTATAGCCAATAAATTGCATATAAGCCTTCAAAATGGGGTCAGTTGATTTTCAGAGTTCTAGTCCTATAGACTTTCATTGAGTTCTAAGTTCGAGTTCAAACTTTTTTCATGTTCTAAACTTCGAATTCGAACCGAACACGGGTGTGTTCGGCCCATTATTAATGCAAACCAAGAATCCCTATTTTTATGCAAAAGTATTCTAGTAATATATTTAAGGGTATATAGCAGTGTGCACAGTAAGCAAGAGGGATCACTTTGGCACAGTTGGCCAGCTGGAACCAACAGTCCCTGTTTTTATGCAGAAGTTTGCAAGGGATATCTAATGGTGTATAGCAGTGGGCATAGTTGGCCAGAGAGGGATCACTTTATCACAGTTGGCCAAAAAGGGATCACTTCGACAGAGTTGGCCAACAAAGGACCACTTTGACACAGTTAGCCATAAAAGGACTACTTTGACACAGTTGGTAGAATATGTACTGCAATATAAAAACAAACCAAAGAATCCCTGTTATTGTGCAAAAGTAGGCTAGTAATATGTAAGGGTGTATAGCAGTGTGCACAGTTGGCCAGAGAGGGATCAATTTGACACAGTTGGCCAGAGAGGGATCACTTTGACACATTTGGCCAGAGAGGGATCACTTTGACACAGTTGGCCAGCTTGAACATGTATTGCAATATATGCAAACAAAGAATCCCTGTTTTTATGCAAAAGTAGGCTAGTAATATTTAAGGGTGTATAGCAGTATGCACAGTTGGCTAGAGAGGGATCACTTTACCACAGCTGGCCAGTTTGAGCATCATAATATATCCCTGACTTTAAGTAGAGGTTTGTAAGAATATGTATGGGTGTATAGCAGTGTGCAGAGGGGTTAATTAAGTACCATCTACTTTCTACAGAGAACACGAGAGTCTTGCTGCGGACTGACCTGATAGAAAGGGTAGCTGGCTGCCTCCCAGGTCTCAGGATTCCGGTCGGCTCATATTTCCAGTGCACCAATAACCAGGGGCTTAATGAGCTTTCTGCATCAGATCCACCTTTGTGTGTCATTTAATTAGAATGGGTCTTGGCAGAGCGTGCCTTCCTGCGAGAGGGAGAAATAGCATTATTGTTAGCGTGAGACGCGGCTCTCGTATGAAGGAGGGATGTGTAGAGTCTAGGGAATACCCAAAATTACTGACTGATGGACTGGCTGCATGCGTACAAGGTTACACGCTAACGCAGGAGTGGAAACAAGCTTCGGTTTCACCCTCACCGCTTGACGAAACAGAAAACAAAAAAACAGGTTGATACCATGTGATCAGTAAAGTGTATACACATTGCAGACTGCCACTCATGTCTGTTCAAGGCCAGCTCCAACTTAGAATGATGTCTCAGAAGATAAACAGTGCCTTGCGTTGTATATATGCTCCTCCCCCTGCCATCAGAAAATGGGGACACCGGCCCGCACACTGAAATGGATTCAAACTGGTGCATAGAAATGGATGAAATGTCACTTTTTTGACATTTTAATAAAGTTTTTAAAAAAAGGTTCCTTGCATTGTCCCACCACTGCATCATTTCCATGTGCGGGCCGGTGTGAATGAGCCCTTGAAGTGTGTCTACAGCCAAAAATGGCTTTGTTTTACTTTGGATGGAATAGAGAAGAGTTAGAACCTCGGCCAGGATTTTATTGTCATCTCTGTCCCATCTAGGAAGATTTACCCTCTTTCTTAACCCTGGTGGTCATTGCCACCCGGACAGGAAGTGATGAGAAATCCAAATGTTATAATTGCCATGGAGCAGGCAGGGCCGGATTTACTCTCTCTGCTGCCCCCAAAGGCAGGTTCCTCAATGTGCCCCCCTACACGCCAACCCCCCTATGGAGAATGGCATACAACTGATCTCTGCGAAATCGCAGAGATCACTTATACAAAACAAGCGGCGGCTTTCCCCACGGTACATTTAGCTCTGCTTTCCCAAAGCAGGGCTAAATGTAGAAAACAACTAACCGCCCGGCGTCCGGAGCTGCATGTCCCGAGCATCGGGAGATAGGAATTCCACACCCCTGCTGCCCCGAGGCCGGGCCTTGGTTGGCACAGTGGGAAATTCGGCCCTGGGAGCAGGAGGTGAGGGGAAATCTACCAATGGGGACACCTGATTCGGAAATACATGGCAGTAGAAAGTGACAATTGAAAGCACCCCTTGCAAAGTTATAATTGCCCCAACCCACCACAGTGGCTGGACAGCTTGGTCTGCACGTAAAGGTGGAAAAAAATATAAATATGCAGGATAATGCAACTAATATACAGAATACATTTATTAACCGCATACAAATACCAGAAAGTAAAACGGTTTGTCATAGCTGCCCTTTAAATTGGAACTCCAGTCAGCCATATAGAATGAGTAGTATGTGAAGGTGGAAGTGTCGGTGATGGAAGGAAGTGCTGTCGCGCTATCTCTGCCGCGCGGATCCGCTCCGAAAGGTATGTTGCTTAGTGTGAATGGGGCCTAAGGCGATCTCTTAAGACTCATCTCCTCAAGGAAGCCTATCCCACCTCAACCTAACCACTGAACTATCACTTTATCAAACAATTCATCCCCACACAGCTCCCTCCTCATGTATCACTTGCCCCTCCCCTCTTAGATTGTAAGCCCTCAGGGGCAGGGCCCTCCTTAACATCTTGTCTTGAATTGTATTGTGATTGTAATGTCTTCCTTATATTGTAAAGCACTGAGCAAACTGTTGGTGCTATATATAGCGTTGCCACCTTTTCTTCAAGCAAAACCCAAACACTCTAGCTATGTGCAGACATTTTTTTTTAGAGAATGAGTCGTGTCTTATTCATATGTAAATAGCTCCACCCATTATTATGTAAATATCACAGTTGAGACTATTTTCAGTGGGGGGCCAGTAGTCCCTATCTTAATTTTGGTTGCCCCTGTCTGCCTGACATCAGACGGGGTTCCTGCTGCCATGAAACCCGGACACAGCATTCAAAACCTGGACTGTCCGGGTGAATCCTGGACAGGTGGCAACCCTAGCTATATAAATTCTGTATAATAATAATAATTTAGGATCTGTGAAATGTACTGATTCAGGGTCAGATTCTAATGTCTGCTGGATCCGATGGTAACAGCTATAGAGCAGCCATTGTCTCCCCTACATTACCTATTAAAAGCTAACCTGTGCTGACCTGCTAAGTGCTATCAATACTCTGCAGCCAGCTTCAGTAAGTAACTCCTGTCAATAGGTGACATTCATTTCTCCCCCTTCCCTCTGCATTATGCATGATGCCATATTTGTAAACGTCTAAAAATAAAAATCGGATGGAAGTGAACCCTGTGCGCCTTGGCCGGATGCATTGTGCGCTTTTATCTCCGGTTATGGCTGTGAAGGTACAGCGTGTACTATGGGTACAACATGCTCTGCAACATCATCAATAGGAGCTGTTGCCGGTCTGTGTGCACCATACTGTCTAGAGAAGTGGTTCTCAACCTGTGTAACCTCAGGACCCACATTTGTCTTTGGTCATTACGTCGCGACCCAAGTCGCACTGCAATGAAATTTACGGAATTAGGGTACTGTGTGCTCCAGTGCAGGCGTACGAGCTGTGGGTGGGAAGTGCGTTTAGGGGGTACCATTCAAATAAATGGCAACCCAGCACACCTCCCACACCAGAATGCATGGTAGGTGCGATTGCATGGTACTAGCAAAGTACTATGCGATCAATGCACTGTACTAGTGCGAACTGGCCCTCAAAAACACTGACATACATACACAAGCGCAGACACAATCTGCTGAACTGTGACGGAGCTCCATCCATATGTGCATTGCATGTACAGCTCCCTTGCACGCCCTGTAGAGGTGTCGGGAAGCCAGAATGTGCTGCCAGTCCAGTCCAGGCACATCTATAGGCACATGAGGGGGCTGTAAGCAATGGACGTATGTATGGAGGTCCCTCGCGGCCATAGCCCCATCCCACCTCAAGCTGACACTTGGCACCGGGCAACATATTTTGAATGGCTGCTTGGCACAAGAACTCACAGTGCTGCGCTAGGGGGAGGCTGAGGAGCCTCCCACCTAAAAAAGTGGAAGGCATGCGGCGACCCACTGAACACGGGGTAGCGACCCACTTTTGGGTCACGACCCACCAGTTGAGAACCAAGGGTCTTGATAGACCTACCACAGGCTACTGACCAGAGCAAGCACATGGGTACCTAGCATCAGATATGGTTTTTCAGGTCGAGTCCAGCATGCTAAGTAAAGTGTAAGCGTAATACTTTCATATATTATCTCACAGAGATCTCTGTACTCCCCTTGAAAGTGCCACCATCTGCTTTTCTCTCTAGAAGGTGCCATCTTTGTTCAGGCTTCACCCAGGGCCACCATCCTGAACTGAGATGCAGTAACAGGCTGCAGCAGAGTGCTTATCTGTGTCAGACATATGTGAACACATCCAGGAACAGCACAGGCAGGCCCGGAAGGTGTCCCGGCGGCGGACCGTAGTGTGCGGCCGCTGTCCAATCACGACGGGGCTGGGGCGGTAGGGAGAGTAAATCCGGCCCTGAGCACAGGCACCAGTATTTACATGTCTTGATAATGGATCATTTTACAAGTGGCGCTACCTGTCAAATGCAACATATAGTGCAATGTATAGGGCACTGTGCAGCTGCAGTGCTTCCAATGCAGAATGTGGCTGTGGGGGGTGATAAAACTGCACAAGTGCACAGTATTACTGCCGCCCATGTGAATGAGGCTTTAAGACCAATATATAAATCTTCTGCCCAGCAAATGCCCTTCGCATGGCATTTCCACCACTAGGATAAGCCAAGGAGCATAGGATGCCATGAAGCCAAGGAGTATAGGAAGGAGCATAGGAATTCCTACTCCAGGGCTCCATCTAGTGGTGGGAATTCCTATGCTCCTTGGCTCCATCTAGTGGTGGGAATTCCTATGCTCCTCGGCTCCATCTAGTGGCAGGAATTCCTATGCTCCTCGGCTCCATCTAGTGGCAGTAATTCCTGTGCTCCTCTGCTCCACCTAGTGGCGGGAATTCCTATGCTCCTCTGCTTCATCTAGTGGTGGGAATTCCTATGCTCCTCGGCTCCATCTAGTGGTGGGAATTCCTATGCTCCTTGGCTCCATCTAGTGACGGGAATTCCTATGCTCCTCGGCTCCATCTAGTGGCATGAGTTCCTATGCTCCTTGGCTCCATCTAGTGGCATGAGTTCCTATGCTCCTCGGCTCCATCTAGTGGGATGAGTTCCTATGCTCCTCGGCTCCATCTAGTGGTGGGAATTCCTATGCTCCTTGGCTCCATCTAGTGACGGGAATTCCTATGCTCCTCGGCTCCATCTAGTGGCAGTAATTCCTATGCTCCTCGGCTCCATCTAGTGGCATGAGTTCCTATGCTCCTCGGCTCCATCTAGTGGCATGAGTTCCTATGCTCCTCGGCTCCATCTAGTGGAGGAAATTCCTATGCTCCTCGGCTCCATCTAGTGGAGGAAATTCCTATGCTCCTGGGCACCATCTAGTGTCGGGAATTCCTATGTTCCTCTGCTTCATTTAGTGGCGCGAATTTCTATACTCCCATTCCTATGCATATAGCTGGGCCAAAGATATATAAAAGATATAATATAAATGGTATGTATGCTCTGCTCCTGGGTCCACTCTAAACCAACCAAAATTCTTCTGCATGCAATTAACTGATTACATTTTCTCCATTCATGTATGACCGGCTGTCAGTGAGGTCTGTATATCCTCTGGGAATAGAGCGCAGGCCGCGCCCTGCATCAAACAAGGCAATGTGATTAGTAACAATTGCGGCAAGAGGGAGATATATGGGAGCTGTCACAACGCCTCCTGGCACATAAAGAAACGGCGTAATCAATTCTGATTCATCTGATTGCGCGATCAATATGATTTGTTCCCCTCCATTATGCGCAGTGACCCCCGAGTCCTTCCCGTGAACCCGCTTCTGCTTATCAACATGAAACTTCTGCAGATTCTCATTCCCCGGCGATCTGCATTACGGGTTAATAACAATGTTTCAGTCGCGGAGATATTACTGTCGCATAGTTGCCAAATCTGTCATTTGCTGGATTAGCTCGGCGCAGAGCGGACACATTTATAACCAGCAAAGTGCTGATTTTATCTTTTCACGCACCCAGCGATACAGAACGCCATTTTTTTTATATTGCATATCTACCAAGTGTCCCCAACTGCCATGGAAAGGGCCAATGCTGACTACACACTAGTAGAATTACATTGTGGAAAATGTGCTCATGGGTGCAATGCTCTGGGTCCTGCAGACCCTTCCCCCTGCCCATGGGAACTCTGATGTGAGCAGGGAAACTGGGGACTCTGATGTAAAGGGGGACTCAGTGTTCAGAGTCCCCCCCTTTCATTGGAGTCACCAGAGTTCCCCCTTTCATCAGAGTCCCCCTTTACATTAGAGTCCCCTATTACATCAGAGTCCCCATAGTTCCTCCTTACTTGAGAGTCCAGAGTTTGCCCTTATGAGTCCATTGCTGTGGCTTGCTTGGGGGGGGGGCAAGCGGCATACTGAAGGAGGCGAGTGCAGAGCTGAATGCCCGGGAAGACAGCTAGGGTTGCACCGATACCGGTACACTGGTGGTCCTAGCAACCAACTGCCAACGGCATCATTCAACCTCCTGGCTGCTGGTGGTTGGTTGCTAGGATGCCGGGCGGTCCTAGCAACAAACTGGCAGGAGTGGGGGTTGAATAAGGCCCCATTCACACTGAGCGATTCGCAAATCGCGCGTTTGTCGCGCGATTTGCAATTTGCGTGATATCGCGCAAATGGTTGCATTGAGCAAACTAGAATCGCGGCAAAATACGCTCCAAAAAGGGTTCTGCTGTAGCGACGCACGACCCGCGACAGCGACGGACAGAGCCCCATTGCCATGCATTGGAGAGCGATATTGCGCGGTAAATACCCGCGATATCGCGTGGATTCCCGCGCGATAAATCGCTCAGTGTGAATGAGGCCTAATGACAGCTGCAGTCTGCTACCTCTGTCTCAGTTAGTCGGCGAACTTTCGCTGACCCATTGTACGGTGCCCCCCCCCCCACCTTCAAGTGGCACCCAGGGCATGTTGCATATGTGCTACACCCTGGGTACGCCACTGCTGTTGACACATATTAAGGAAATGTGGTTGACTGTTGTCACTATCAGGAAGCTGGTCCAGAGCAATGATGTACAGCCAATGGAGGAGCAGGTGCATGTAGACAGGAAGTGGCTGAAAGAGGATGGAGGAGGTCAGTAGCTCTGAGATGTGGAACAAAAAATGATGAAAACGGTCACGAAGGAAAATGGGAAAAAGATGAAAAAGCAAAAGTCCAACATGACTGGATTCTGCTGACCCTTACACTAATACAGGACACAGTAATAACATAGGGGTAGATGGGAGGAGCCACAACACCCAGCGGGTGGAACACTATCTGATGTCTGGAAGCTGGGCCGGGCCAAGAGGTAGGCAACAGAGGCAGCTGACTTGAGCGCTTAAGCAGGTGGGGGTGCAATAAGGGCAAGGAGGGAGTCATGACTTGGAGCCTACATGGGACAAGGAGGGAGTCATGACTTGGAGCCTACATGGGGCAAGGAGGGAGTCATAACTTGGAGCCTACATGGGGCAAGTAGGGAGTCATGATTTGGAGCCTACATGGGGCAAGGAGGGAGTCATGACTTGGAGCCCGCATGGGGCAAGGAGGGAGTGATGACTTGGAGCCTACATGGGACAAGGAGGGAGTCATGACTTGGAGCCCGCATGGGTCAAAGAGGGAGTCATGATTTGGAGCCCGCATGGGGCAAGGAGGGAGTCATGACTTGGAGCCCGCATTGGTCAAGGAGGGAGTCATGATTTGGAGCCCGCATGGGGCAAGGAGGGAGTCATGACTTGGAGCCTACATGGGGCTTCCTCTCCTTACTGCTGGTGGCTGAATGGAGCTGTGGAGGAGTGAAGTGAAGGTGAGCATGTGCATCTGGGCAATTAAGTGGACCTGTTGCTGTACACTGCGCAGGTTCTCTTTGTGAACGTCACTCCCCTCCTGTCCTCACTACCATGGGAATTAATAACGGGGTCCTAATAAAAATCCAAATTGTAATTGATCCTAACAAAAAAAATTGGTTCTTACTAGAGAAAGTTTCCCAGCAGCCCCTGAACTTTTTGAAGCCCGTGGACGTGCGTCTAAACAAATTTCCCCCTGTGAACAAAAAAAGTGAACCGTGAAATCACAGCACACAAAAACGTGCACAAGGGTGCAAGGTCCTTCAATAAAGAAGGGACCCATTTCCTGACCCCCCGGGGCGCAAGGCTCCTGACAGGGGTTGAGATACTTTGGTCCACCAACCCGGAGGCTGATGGACCATTTCCTTTGGGGACCTGCTGAAACAGGTCCCTCACAGTACTTGGCAAGTGGGCTCTCCCCGAGAAGAGAGACCCACCTCCTGGGTGGGAGGAGACAGAGAACCCCATAGAGGGCACAGAATCTCCTCCCAGCATCAGGAATAGGCCCCGAAGGAACCTGCACCTTCAGCAATCTGTGGGTAAATTTCAATCAAAAAATCAATCGTGCATCGTGCATAGAGTGCAATAAATAATACTAAAGTGCCAGTGCACCACGCTGACAGGCCTTAGGGGCCGGAGTGCAAAAATATTGCCCCGGACTAGTCATAAGGCCTGTCCAAGAGGCGATGTGCAGAAAATGCAAGGTGGTGTGTGACCAAGTGCACAGTGAGTCAATGTGGGGTCCCACACCCAAGTGACTCCATGCGCACCCCTGGGACGCCACCCCCAGGGGGCACAACACCACGGGCTTCTGCCGCTCCCCGAACCCTCGAGCCAGACCAAGCTTCGCATCTGTTCAGTCAGAAAGCCATGTACTGAGCGGTTCCCCTCTCACAGGAAGCCGCCCCACACGCTCTTTCACTCCAGCGAGTACTAAGTAACCATCCCCCGCAAGGACGGTTCTTTTCCCCACCGAAAACTGATAAGAACAGATACTATGCTTGATCTTAGCCAAAAGGCCGAGAAGCAGCCCCTGAACACTACAAGTGGAGAGGCCATTGCTTCAAATAGGAAATACTATCAGTGAGCAGCCGGAAGATGTCATCCTGTAGCTTCCTCCTTATCCAGTATTGGTGACCCCAGGGAGGTGACCCGGCAGTGTGTGGATTTGGTACCAGCACAGCATAGACCATGAGACTTTGCCGGATATTATATAAGATACATACGTGAGTCTATTCCATGACATGCTACTGTGTCTCCATCTCCCTGCCAGACGGTATAAGTCTGTTCACCATACGGCTCCTCACAGATGGATGAAGGACTTATCTCTCCTTAACCCAGATACTAAGACGGCGCTGACAACGTAACCAGGAATTCATTGTAACTCATGTATAGAGAGTGGGGCCTAGAAAACAAATAAACTCAACCCGGAACAAGAAGGTGGTGGAGGAAAGATGAATTCTGATTGGTCAAGTTGCTGAATATTGCTTTTTGCCTTATTAGGTAAGCCGCAGTATGTCTATAACATGATCCCCAGCATGAAAGTATCATCTGGAGTTCCCCCATAATACTAAATGATGTAAAAAGTGTACAAAACATCGATAACAAAATGTTATCAAGTTGGATACGGCTCTCACCACGTTTCCTTTCTTTTTCTTCTATTTTTAATTTTTTTATATATATTTTATATAAAAATACAAAATTAAATAAAAATATGCA
>NW_017306360.1:2171717-2186347 GCF_000935625.1 Nanorana parkeri | reverse complement strand
AAGGATGAATTAGAGATTTCGAATCATTCAGAAATATCTTATTATTCTAAGGAGAACACTGAGCCTCACATAACAGCAGAATTTGAGCCCTAGTGTCCCCCCAGAGCAGCCATGCAATGATCCCTAGAGCTGTATGTGTATGGTGTAGAGTACCTGGGTCAGGGTCATGGTTCCAGGGAGCCCAGAAGGTCCTCAGCCCAGCATGGTAGGACAGTTCTCTGGTCCGCAGCCTGTGACTCTCTCCAGTACACTGTGTGACAGGATGTGAAGGACACACTATAAGCTCCCCATCCCAGCCCTGCCCATTCCTTGTCTGCTCTCCCTATCCATTCTTAAAGACATACTACGCTCAAGTGTCTGCTGCCAGTCCCACACAGCCGGCCTCCCTTCTCTCATTACCGAGGGATCTAGGCCCGCCGGGGACAGTATTGTTACTTTTAATTGTATAATTGATAACAGTAATTTATCTTAATTTTGGTTGCCACTGTCTGCCTGACATGTTGTGTCCGGGTTTCTGTTGCCATGAAACCCGGACACAGCATTCAAAACCCGGACTGTCCGGGTGAATCCTGGACAGGTGGCAACCCTAGGTGGGGGGGAATGATGACAAATTAAAGAAACCTGCAGATAATCGCATTACACCAAATACATGAATAATAATTATAAGTAATAGAAGTATCTTGTCATGTAGCACAGAGGATGAATCTCTGGGGGCCCGTTCGGACTATTTAGTGCTTTAACCCATCAGGACTCATGCACAGTTCACACGGGTGCCTGGAGCTAGACAACATAAGATTTGGCGGTGTAATTCCCCACCTGGGAGCCACAAGCGCTGTGTACATAGTGCCGCCCATAGAAATCAATGGATGTATGCAGCTGTAGGTGCTTTAGTCAAACAAGCGGATCTGTACAGACGCACAACCCCGAACGCAGACAGTCTGTGTTCGGGGACGTACATCCCTAGGTATGCAAGTATTGGCCTATGCCTACGTACAGCCTCATACAGCCATTGATTTCTGGGGGTGGCTGTACGCAGCCCCTGTGGCTGGCGTGGAGGGAAATACACCCACATTTTTTATGTTGTCTGGCCCCAGGTGCCTGTGTGCATGAGCCCTTAGGTGAGCTGGACTAGAGCATTCCAAACATGAAAGGAAGCTCCATCCGCTGCCACTTCATCAGCTGCAGCCAGGGAATTCTTCACCCGCAGCTGAATGTAAGAAAGGGGAGAGACGCAGTGACATAATTGAACTTGTATGGTCACATGGTGATATTTGGTCAATGACCAATAGGGTAATTGACCAAATATAAGGTCAATGGCATCAGCACACGCTTGCTGCCCCTATGTTTATGGGAACCTGGGGGTGGGGGGAGGGGAATGCCCAGACGCGCAGCTGATTCTGCAGGAGGCACATGTCACTTCAGTGTTTGGAGGGGCTCAGGTTCACAGCGGGTTCATCTTTATTGCCTGCTACTGTAATAGTTCATTCAGGTGCCAGTCAACTGATGCGTCATGGTACGCATATTACTACAGACTGGGGGAGGGGAGATTGAGGATATGCTTCCTCCTGCCTGCAGCAGACTGATGACTATGGGATGGGAGACTGAGGAAATGCTTCCTCCTGCCTGCAGGAGACTGATCACTGGGGGAGGGGAGTCTGATGAAATGTCTACTCCTGCCTGCAACTGACTGATGACTGGGGGAGGGGAGACTGAGAAAATGCTTCCTCCTGCCTGCAGCAGACTGATCACTGAGGGAGGGGAGACTGAGGAAATGCTTCCTCCTGCCTGCAGCAGACTGATGACTGGGGGAGACTGAGAAAATGCTTCCTCCTGCCTGCAGCAGACTGATGACTATGGGAGGGGAGACTGAGGAAATGCTTCCTCCTGCCTGTAGCAGACTGATGACTGGGGGAGGGGAGACTGAGAAAATGCTTCCTCCTGCCTGCAGGAGACTGATCACTGGAGTAGGGGAGTCTGATGAAATGTCTACTCCTGCCTGCAACTGACTGATGACTGGGGGTTGGGAGACTGAGGATATGCATCCTCCTGCCTGCAGCAGACTGATGACTGGGGGTTGGGAGACTGAGGATATGCTTCCTCCTGCCTGCAGCAGACATTGATCACTGGGGGAGGGCAGACTAAGGAAATGCTTCCTCCTGCCTGCAGCAGAGTGGTGGCATCATCTGAGCCTATGTAAAGTCAGTCAGACCCAATAGATGGACGGAGCAATGGGGGAAGGTGTAAAAGGAGGAGAAGATGGCTGGACGATGACAAAACAGGAAGTGAGGAGCAAATTACTTCCTTCATCAATGCAGCTTAATTACCCGTCTGCAATAGATTTCAATCGCCGAATTTGTGATTTTTTTTTTTGCAAGCGCATGCAGAATTTCTCATCGCAGACACACAGCCTCGTGCCTTGCGCTGGATTTGCTGACGAGGATTTATTTTTATCATCTGAGATTATCTCATGGAGAAATGTTTAATTACACTGAAAGGTTTTGGGATGCGGATGATTGGTGCCGTCAGGCCGGAGAGGAGAGAGCTCGGCCATAAATACGGATAATGCAATGTGCCGGGTAATCTGAAGGTGACGTCAGAGAGAATGGACGGGATCTCATCCACCTCCTGCCGTGGCAGCTCTGATACAAAGCAGATACACAAAAGAGTAACAATGATATAGTAACAATGACATAGTAACAATGATATAGTAACAATGACATAGTAACAATGATATAGTAATAATGACATAGTAACAATGATATAGTAGGGGAGACTGAGAAAATGCTTCCTCCTGCCTGCAGCAGACTGATCACTGAGGGAGGGGAGACTGAGGAAATGCTTCCTCCTGCCTGCAGCAGACTGATGACTGGGGGAGACTGAGAAAATGCTTCCTCCTGCCTGCAGCAGACTGATGACTATGGGAGGGGAGACTGAGGAAATGCTTCCTCCTGCCTGTAGCAGACTGATGACTGGGGGAGGGGAGACTGAGAAAATGCTTCCTCCTGCCTGCAGGAGACTGATCACTGGAGTAGGGGAGTCTGATGAAATGTCTACTCCTGCCTGCAACTGACTGATGACTGGGGGTTGGGAGACTGAGGATATGCATCCTCCTGCCTGCAGCAGACTGATGACTGGGGGTTGGGAGACTGAGGATATGCTTCCTCCTGCCTGCAGCAGACATTGATCACTGGGGGAGGGCAGACTAAGGAAATGCTTCCTCCTGCCTGCAGCAGAGTGGTGGCATCATCTGAGCCTATGTAAAGTCAGTCAGACCCAATAGATGGACGGAGCAATGGGGGAAGGTGTAAAAGGAGGAGAAGATGGCTGGACGATGACAAAACAGGAAGTGAGGAGCAAATTACTTCCTTCATCAATGCAGCTTAATTACCCGTCTGCAATAGATTTCAATCGCCGAATTTGTGATTTTTTTTTTTGCAAGCGCATGCAGAATTTCTCATCGCAGACACACAGCCTCGTGCCTTGCGCTGGATTTGCTGACGAGGATTTATTTTTATCATCTGAGATTATCTCATGGAGAAATGTTTAATTACACTGAAAGGTTTTGGGATGCGGATGATTGGTGCCGTCAGGCCGGAGAGGAGAGAGCTCGGCCATAAATACGGATAATGCAATGTGCCGGGTAATCTGAAGGTGACGTCAGAGAGAATGGACGGGATCTCATCCACCTCCTGCCGTGGCAGCTCTGATACAAAGCAGATACACAAAAGAGTAACAATGATATAGTAACAATGACATAGTAACAATGATATAGTAACAATGACATAGTAACAATGATATAGTAATAATGACATAGTAACAATGATATAGTAACAATGACTTAGTAACAATGACTTAGTAACAATGACATAGTAACAATGACATCAATGACATAGTAACAATGACATAGCAACAATGACATAGTAACAATGATATAGTAACAATGATATTGTAACAATAATATAGTAAGAATGACATAGTAACAATGATACAGTAACAATGACATAGTAACAATGATATAGTAATAATGACATAGTAACAATGATATAGTAACAATGACATAGTAACAAGTACATAGTAACAATGACATAGTAACAATGATATAGTAACAATAACATAGCAACAAGTACATAGTAACAATGATATAGTAATAATGACATAGTAACAATGACATAGTAACAATGATATAGTAATAATGACATAGTAACAATGATATAGTAACAATGATATAGTAACAATTATATAGTAACAATGACAAAGTAACAATGATATAGTAACAATGACATAGTAACAATGATATAGTAACAATGATATAGTAACAAGTACATAGTAACAATGACATAGTAACAACGATATAGTAACAATGACATAGTAACAATGACATAGTAACAATGATATAGTAACAATGACATAGTAACAAGTACATAGTAACAATGACATAGTAACAATGATATAGTAACAATAACATAGCAACAAGTACATAGTAACAATGATATAGTAATAATGACATAGTAACAATGACATAGTAACAATGATATAGTAACAATGACATAGTAACAATGATATAGTAACAATGATATAGTAACAATTATATAGTAACAATGACAAAGTAACAATGATATAGTAACAATGACATAGTAACAATGATATAGTAACAATGATATAGTAACAAGTACATAGTAACAATGACATAGTAACAACGATATAGTAACAATGACATAGTAACAATGATATAGTAACAATGATATAGTAACAATGATATAGTAACAATGACATAGTAACAATGATATAGTAACAATGACATAGTAACAATGACATAGTAACAATGACATAGTAACAATGACATAGTAACAATGATATAGTAATAATGACATAGTAACAATGATATAGTAACAATGATATAGTAACAAGTACATAGTAACAATGACATAGTAACAACGATATAGTAACAATGACATAGTAACAATGACATAGTAACAATGACATAGTAACAATGATATAGTAATAATGACATAGTAACAATGATATAGTAACAATGATATAGTAACAAGTACATAGTAACAATGACATAGTAACAACGATATAGTAACAATGATATAGTAACAATTACATAGTAACAATGACAAAGTAACAATGATATAGTAACAATGGCAAAGGTGGCGCCCCTTATTTTCAGGGACGCTATAGAGCAGAAGATACTTCCCCTGAAATCCGGCAACCTGGTAACTTCCTGTGCTCTCTGTCTGTGCTGTTATCAGCCATCTCGGTGGACTGGGAGGAGGGAGCTGTCACTTCAGGATGTCCGAGCGGTGAGGAGAGAGCCGCTCAGCCAGGATCTGACAGCCGGCGGCTCTCTCTCCTCACTGCTTGGTCATCCTGAAGTGACAGCGCTCCTCCACCTCCGCCCTCCCCACCGGTTTCAGCACTCCACTTCTCCTCGGATCCCCGCTGCCTCTGCTCATACAGGCGGGAGAGTGCAGCAGGGATACGAGGAGAAGCTGCAGGCTGTGTGGCTCAGGATCGGCAAATATCAGCAATATTTACCGATCCTCTGTGCAGAGCAAACACTGGAGTGATCGGGTGATCATTCCAGTGTTTGTGAATAACTGGGGACACATAGTACTTTCTGTCCTTAGTTATGAATGAACAGGAAGTGCTTTACATCACTTCCTGTTCATTCATGAGTTTCTGGATGGGTAGTAGCACTCTGTACAGAGGATTCTCCCCATTCAGAAATTGGATGATAGTAAATATTTTCTGAATGAATGGGAGGAGCCTCTGTACTGAGTGCTTTCCATTCATTAAGTGCTGAGGCTGCAGAAAAAGAGATTGAAGACTTTGTGTCCTAAATGTTTTCTTCTATTTTTAAAAAGTCAAATATCATGGTGCTGTTTAGACCCCTAATATTTCCCCAAAGCAAAAAGAACATAAAAGCTCGTCTCCGTTATGCCAGAAAACATCTTGATGATCCCCAAGACTTTTGGGAAAGTACTCTGTGGACTGACGAGACAGAAGTTGAACTTTTTGGAAGGTGTGTGTCCCATTACATCCGGTGTAAGAGTAACATCGCATTCCAGAAAAGGAACATCCTACCAACAGTAAAATATGGTGGTGGCAGTGTGATGGTCTGGGGCTGTTTTGCTGCTTCAGGACCTGGAAGACTTGCTGTGATATATGGAACCATGAATTCTGCTGTCTACCAAAAAATCCTGAAGGATAAAGTGCGGCCATCTGTTGACCTCAAGCTGAAGCGAACTTGGGTTCTGTAGCAGGACAATGATCCAAAACTCACCAGCAAGTCCACCTCTGAATGGCTGAAGAAAAACAAAATGATGAGTTTGGAGTGGCCTAGTCAAAGTCCTGACCTGAATCCTATTGAGATGCCGTGGCATGACCTTAAAAAGGCGGTTCATGCTCGAAAACCTTCCAATGTGGCTGAATGACAACAATTCTGCAAAGATGAGTGGACCCAAATTCCTGCACAGCGCTGTAACAGACCCATTGCAAGTTATCACAAATGCTTGATGGCAGTTCTTGCTGCTAAGGGTGGCCCAACCAGTTATTAGGTTTAGGGGGCAAACACTTTTTCACGCACGGCCATGAGGGTTTGGATTTTGTTTTCCCTTAATAATAAAAACCTTCCTTCAAAAACTGCATGTTGTGTTTACTCGTGTTATCTTTGACTAATATTTAAATTTGTTTGATGATCTGAAACATTAAAGTTTGACAAACGTTCAAAACTATGAAAAATCAGGAAGGGGGCCAACACTTTTTTACACAACTGTAGGTGAGTAGGTATCCTGGTTGAGATTAATTAGATGTAGATAGAGCCTAATGTACACATAGGTAAAAGTCCAGTTGTGCGCGCCCTCTAGAGGACGGGTCACATTACTGAGGTCATCAATGACGTCAAATGTAGGCTACAGCTCGCGGTATACTGAGCCTAGGGTGACGGGAGGACGCTAGTTTGTGTCCTCCCGTTACCCTAAGGAGAACTATGGGGAAAAGCCTTAACCCCATAGTTCTCCTTTAAAAAATAAAAGTTCTTCTCATGAGAAGGTAAGCGCTGATACGAGACTTGTACAAACATCGGACATGAAACTGAAACGAACTCCCCCTCCACCAACACGGCTGTTCTCATGAATTATACACGAGGGGAAGAAAGATGATCACAGGTCATAAGGACCTTCCAGGAACATGGTGGCTCTATGGAGCTTCCATCACGAGACATAGACTCCGTCCTTGGCTAGTGGTCAGTGATACCGGCCCCGGGGTAACCCCGGCACTCAGCACCCTATCTGATGATGGGCAGACTCTTATTCATGCATAAGACATGACAATGACAATGAGAAGAGCGACCGGGAGACTTTATCGCAGAATAAACATCTATCTTTTTCAGGGATATTTTATAAACTTTGTACAGGTGCAAACATACCCACGTTATACTTATTTAATTTATGTTTTAGTTACGGTAGACTTCAATTTATTTATTTTTAATCAGGTCTAAAGAGAAAAAAAGAATATCCACTGCCATTGTTAAAATAGCTACACAGCTTTAGTAGAAGCAAAGGAAAAACACAGCTACATGCGGATCTGCAGCATTTCTTTTTTTTTTTATAAATTCTTTATTTATAAGAAATTTTTTCAACAAATATACAAGAAAAGAAACAATAATAAAAAATAGAAAAAAACCCAACAAGAATAGAGAAAAAAATGCAGTCATGACACAACCTCACTGGCCACTTTATTAGGCACACCGGTTCAATTGCTTGGTAACACAAATTGCTAATCAGCCAATAACATGGCAGCAACTCAATGCATTTAGGCATCTTGACCCGGTGAAGACGACTTGCTGAAGTTCAAACCGAGCATCAGAATGGGGAAGAACGTGGATTTAAGTGACTTTGAACGTGACATGGTTGTTGGTGCAAGTCTGGTCTGAGAATGGTCCGGAATGGTCCGAAAAAGAGAAAATCTCCAGTGAGCGGCAGCTCTCTGGATGAAAATGCCTTGTTGATGTCGGAGGTCAGAGGAGAATGGGCAGACTGGTTAGAGATGACAGAACGGCAACAAGTACATCAAATAACCCCTCGTTACATCTGAGGTATGCAGAATACCGTCTCTGAACACACAACACATTGCACCTTGAATCAGATAGGCTACAGCAGCAGAGGACCACACCGGGTGCCACTCCTGTCAGCTAAGAACAGGAAATGGAGGTTACAATTCACACAGGCTCACCAAAATTGAACAATAGAAAATTGGAAAAACGTTGACTGGTCTGATGAGTCTCCATTTCAGCTGCAACATTCGGATGGTCGGGTCAGAATTTGGCACAAACAACATGAAAGCATGGATCCATCCTGCCTTGTATCAACGGTTCAGGCCTGTGGTGGTGTAATGGTGTGGGGGATATTTTCTTGGCACACTTTGGGCCCCTTAGTACCAACTGAGCATCGTTTAAACGCCACGGCCTACTTGAGTATTGTTGCTGACCTTGTCCATCCCTTTATGACCACAGTGTACCCATCTTCTGAAGGTTGCTTCCAGCAGAATACCGTACCATGTCACAAAGCTCACATCATCTCAAACTGGTTTCTTGGACATGACAATGAGTTCACTGAACTCCAATGGCCTCCGCAGTCACCAGATCTCAACCCCATTAGAGCACCTTTGGGATGTGGTGGAACGGGAGATTCTCATCATGGATGTCCAGCCGACAAATCTGCAGCAACTGCGTGATGCTATCGTGTCAATATGGACCCAACTCTCTGAGGAATGTTCCCATCACCTTGTTGAATCTATGGCATGAAGAATGAAGGCAGTTCTAAAGACAAAAGGGGGCCCAACCCAGTACTAGCAAGGTGTACCTAATAAAGTGGCCGGTGAGTGTATATCTCATGCAAGTGTATAACAATGATAAGCAATCAGGCAATGTACGTGGCAATGCGATATACTGTAAAGCAGCAGGTATGCCATAGCTGAAAGCCCATCGGCAATCCAGAAAATGAACATGCCACCAAATTCAAGAGAACATAACATTGGAAAGACAACCAAAAGACAGACAACATCAACATGTAGCAAAGAAAAACTTAATGGCAGAGGGAAGAAAAAGAGGGAGGAAGGAGAAAGAAAAATAAACTGCAGCATTTTTTTGGTATGCGCTGCACCAAAATACATATGGTTCATATGACATCTGCAGGTTATACGTCGTGGTGCTCTAACATGCATGTGCTTTTGATGGACTGGTTAGGTGCATTGAAGTGCCATTCAAAATGAATAGCACCAAAGCACACTTGGGGATCTATTTATAACCTATTGTGATAACAATAAAGTAAAGTGTAAAAAAAAATGAAAGTCATAAAAAAATAATTTACACACAAAAATATTGTTAAAGTCCCCCATCCCCACATACACGCGCAAACATGCGTAGGGTGTGCCTACGTGCGAAAACGACGGTTGCGCCCATTACGCCGCACGTTACATAACATTGCGAACGTGTGAGCAATAATTTTAGGGCCATCAATAACTGTTAGCACTAAACTGATGAGCTTTTAAAGCGTCGCCTATGGCCAATTTTGGGTGTGGTAGCTTTTTGCAATTTCCCGGGCGTGCGCAATTTTAAGGCTTGACGTGTTTGGTGTCTATTTAACGGACGTGACCCCGACTTTTATATGTTACCAAAAAATTGCTACTAAATATTCCGCGGTCACCTGTTACTGGTATTATAACAAAGTGGAAGCAACTGGGAACAACAGCAACTCAGCCAGGAAGTGGTAGGCCACGTAAAATGACAGAGCGGGGTCAGCACATGCTGAAGCGCACAGTGCGCAGAAGTCACCAACTGTCTGCAGAGTCAATAGCTACAGACCTCCAAACTTCGTGTGGCCATCAGATTGCATGGCCTTCAGATGAGAGGTTCATGGAATGGGTTTCCATGGCCGAGCAGCTGCATCCAAGCCTTACATCACCAAGTGCAATGCAAAGCGTGGGATGCAGTGGTGTAAAGCATGCCACCACTGGACTCTAGAGAAGTGGAGACGTGTTCTCTGGAGTGACCAATCACGCTTCTCTGTCTGGCAATCCGATGGACGTGTCTGGGTTTGGCGGTTGCCAGGAGAACGGTACTTGCCTGACTGCATTGTGCCAAGTGTAAAGTTTGGTGGAGGGGGGATTATGGTGTGGGGTTGTTTTTCAGGGGTTGGGCTTGGCCCCTTAGTTCCAGTGAAGGGAACTCTTAAGGCATCAGCATACCAAGACATTTTGGACAATTTCATGCTCCCAACTTTGTAGGAACAGTTTGGGGATGGCCCTTTCCTGTTCCAACATGACTGCGCACTATGGAACCCTACGGACTAAGACTAGGATGACATTAAAGTTCATGTGCGTGTAAAGGCCGGCGTCCCAATACATTATACTCATGAACCAGGCTCAGCACCAGGCCAACAGTAGCACCAGCCCCATTCGGTGTTTATGCCTGCGCATGGACTAACTGTTTTACTTTGTATGTTACTTTGCATTCTTAGATATGTAATAAATGCTCCTGAAGACAGAAAAACCAGGATGGTCCATTTCTCACCTCAGGCGCCATGTAAAATGGAGTGCCGACACAAGACGTGAGCGTCTTGGATCCAACCGCACCCATTGCGGATATTCCAAAGTCGGCTATCTTCACATGGCCTTTGCTGTCCAGCAAGATGTTGTCTGGCTTTAGATCCCTATGCACAATCCGTCTGCCATGAAGAAACTGCAGGCCGCCTATGATCTCTGCAGTTATGAATCTGAGGGAGAGATAATAAAGATAAATCAATGTCAATGGTTTTCTACAGTCATCTAAGCCAATGATTTTGATATGATATATCTACAATAGTATGTTCTACCCTCCATCCCTATTACCACGGCACCCCGTTGTCTTACCTTGTCGTAGGAATATTTACCGGTGACCTGGCAGCCATGAAGTTCAGCAGATCTCCACTACACACACAGAGGCGTAACTAGTGACCTCAGGGCCCCGGTGCAAGAATCCATGAAGGGCCCCCTCCCCCCACCCAAGAAAAAGATTAGATACTTAAAAAAAACAAAAACATTTAGACAAACAAAAAAAATTCAAAACAAACCCCCTCCACTACCATGTCCCCAGCTTCCCCCCTTCTCGTCCCCAGCTTTCAGCTCTCTGACCCCACACTCTCCTCTCACATGTCCCCTTCATAATCTCAGCTCCCTATAACTCCCTCTTCGTTTCAGCAGCACGCCCGCTTCCCACTCATTGGCTGCTGCGCCGGCTCCATCATTCTTCACGCTGCGCACAGAACAAGTTGAGGGGAGCAGAGTGAAGCATGCAGGGCCCAGGACAGGAGGAAGAGGTCCCGGTACTGATATTAGCGGTTACCGGGATATTAAATATCCTGGTAATCAGCGGTTACTACGGGCCCCGTCCTCCTGTCCCGGGCCCCCTCTAAGTGGCGGAACTCCAGTGCTGGGCGCAGCTGCGACCCTCGTAGTTCCGCCACTGTATAAACATGTCTTGATGCCAACTGGTTCTGCTGTAAGTAAATTTGTAAGAAAGGTAGGTGTCACCTATAGTGTTATTCTGAGACAACCATTTAACCTTTGACACCTATCTCTCCCACAAAATAAACGGATGGTAAAGAGTCACTTACCTTTGTCTGAAAAGTACCAAAAGCATGGGTACAGAATGGGCTGGTACCAACACGCTCCAAAACTCGTCGCTCCAGGAAGGCACTTTTCGAGCCCTTCCTGCCCTTCCTCATTATTTTGATAGCCAGCCGCTCATCGGTGGAGGTATGTGATGCCAAAACCACCTGGAGGGGACAGAGGGTTAGAAAATGATAATATTTCATTTTAGTTCATTAATAATAGTTTATTCATATTGAATACTTGAGTTGTAGGTGCACAAAGTAAAAAAAAAATGGATATACACTTTAAGTCATCCAACCAGTTACCTTTCCGAAACTCCCCTCCCCAAGAAGTCTGTGGAACTTGAAGCTTTCCACCGTCATCCGGACAATCTCTCTGGTCCTGGATGACTGGTGCTCACAGGTTGGGGAAGTCTCAGTGTGCACATGGCATTCAATCACGCTGCCGGAGGCAGACACACCGTGCAAGGTGCTTCTGCGCTCAATACCGCTTACATCTGGAATAAGAAAGAGGAATCAGATTTGGTACCTTAACATGGTATGTGTTGTTCTTTATACACCATCGCATTATAGAGAGAAATGCTCGAAACTCAAGTGCAAGGTACAATAAATAAACCCAACATGGCAGGAACACAGGGATGTCTACCGATGACCTTCCTGTATAATAAGGCTTGGCTCCCTGTATACAGCTCTGATCAATAATAATTGGGTGAACCCAGGGTCAGGGCCGGACTTCCCACAAGGCCAACCAAGGCAGCAGGGGGTAAAGGGGCAGCAGGGGTGTGGAATTCCTGTCTCCCGATGCCTCCCTGCTTTGGGCAAGCAGAGCTAAATGTACAGCGGGGAAGCCGCCGCTTGTTCTGTACAAGTGATCTCGGCAATTTCGCCGAGATCACTTGTATGCAGCCTGCAGGTCTGCCATTCTCTATTGGGGGAAGGGGGGTTAGCGGGAAGGGTGGCGCATTGAGGAACCTGGCCTTGGGGCAGCATAGGGAGTAAGGGCTCAGTCACACTAGATGCAGTGCGTTCCGGCCCGATTTTGGCCGGAACGCACTGCCTCGCATTGCGGCCGGCTGACTTTTTAGTGGGGCAGGAGCGGGTGTGGCGGGCCATTCGAGTGAATGGCGCCATAGCCACGCCCTCCGGCCGCAATGCGATCCGCCGCACGGGATCGGAAGGCACATTGTGCCTGCGGTCCGGTCCTGTGCGATCAAAACAGTACTTGTAGCATTTTCACTTGAATGGCCCACCACGCCCTCTCCTGCCCCACTAAAAAGTGAGCCTGCCACAATGCGAGGCAGTGCGTTCCGGCCAAAATCGCGCCGGAAAGGAAATTGCATCTAGTGTGACTGAGCACTAAATCCGGCCCTCCCCAGGGCCTGGGTTATTGTGAATTCCTCGTGTTGGGAACATTTCTCAGTGGCATATTGCTCTCTCTGTTTATTACACGGCCTGTCATTGGCCAACTGTCAGAGCTGCTGAGAGTCCCAACTGACATGCTCCCTCCTCACCGACACCATTGCTGTGGATCTGTGTAGGAGGTCTGCTGATCTAAGGACATATTGTCGCAAATTAACAAAACCGAGACGCAGTTATACAGTCCAAGTTGTGTATACACGCTAAGGGTTACGTCACACCAGATGCAGTGCGTTCCGGTCCGATTCTGACCGGAAGGCACTGCATCGCATTGCGGCTGGCTCACTTTTTTGCCGGGCTGGAGGGGGCGTGGCGGGCCATTGAAGTGAATGGCATTGTAGCCACGCCCTCCGGCCGCAATGTGATGGCCCGCACGGGAACCCTAATCTGCACATCTAACAAGAGCCAACTTCCTGTAATATACGTACAATACTACGAACCAGACCCAAAAAAGGCGGGCGCGGTAGCATTACAACGACCCCTGCTGTACAGTAATGGCCTCCGTTTGTAAGTAGGAGTCGTATGTAAGTTGGATGTTTGTAACTCGGGGACTGCCTGTATATCCAGATACATGTGTGCTCTGGGAGTTCCTGATCATACCCCTGCCAGTCATTATACACTGAGTGGCCAGATTATTATGACCACCCCATCAGTACTTCGTTGGGCCGCCTCGTGACTTCACTAGATGATGAAAGGTGATGCGAGGAATCTGACACGGCACTGTTGCCCTTCTGTTTTCTTGTACCAGTCTTGCCCCTCCCCCGTTCTGCCCTAACATGACTAGTCGCTGACGGCCACAATTCGCACGTTCAGACCCAGATTTTCGGCTGACAGTCCGGTCTTTAAACACTTTAACAACAGCTGCTCTTGAACATTTAACTAATTCTGCTGTTTTGCTGATACTCGCTCCATGGCTCCGAGCGCCAACAATCATCCCACGTTCAAAGACTGTTAAATCGCGTTGTTTCCCCGTATCTTCAGAAACAAATCACTTCTACTGTCGTGGTAAACAACCTGCTTCCCTATTCATAATGGTCTGGTCCTCCAGCAACTTCAGCGCCAAATTATAGCTAATTTGCCTACAAACGTCAGGTGGTCATAATAATCTGGCCGCTCAGTGTACATGTGCATACTAATACATATGTACATATGGAAATCTGAGCCCTTATAAATGTGTAAAAAAGCATAAAATGAGAATGTGCCATTCAACTTGTATGTAACATTGTCTACAACATACCTACTGAATCGTCTTTCTTCAGGATAGGGTCAGATACCTTACAGGAGGCACAGACCAATAATCCAAAAAGGGCCCTGAAACGGCCCAGACTAGCCCGAGCCTTGCTCGCTCTTTTGGGTCTCCGAGTGGGGGCATCTATGGGCTGCTCAATGCACTCTCCTCCCTCCACGCTCTGTCTTCCATTGGTTGGTTTCTCTTTGGTGTCATTGTGGGAAACAACCCTCCTTCGCCTAAATAAGCGTTTCATCATCGAAAAACAATGAAACGCGCAAGAAACACAAAACGCCTTCACTGCTCAGGGAATGCACCGCAATTGAAGGAGA
>NW_017306360.1:2132298-2171696 GCF_000935625.1 Nanorana parkeri | reverse complement strand
CCCCCGGGGGGGGGGGGGGGGGGCGCCCCCTTATATAGCTGCAGCTTGAGCTCAGTAACAGTTATTTTTAGAGATTCCTTGAAATGTAAAAAAATAACTGTCACTTTTTAAAATTAAAGGCTTTCTAAACCCTCCGGTTTTTTGTTGTTGTTTCATTTAAAAGAAAAACCGCTTTAAACTTACCGATGCCTTCGCCGCGCGCTACCGTCCGAAAATCCAAAACTGCTCGGGAGGCCGCAAAGCATCTTGGGGCGGGCGCATGCGCAGTTCGGATTTTCGGCTGGGAGACGAGGAGAGACGTAAGGTACTAAGGAGTTGCGCTAATATTGCGCAACATAAAAATTTTCAACTACCACCATTTTATTCTATAGGGTCTTGGCATTCAGAAAATATATAATGTTGGGGGGTTTTACGTCATTTTCAGGCCTAAAATGTGGAATATAACATGGGTGCAAAAAATGAAAAAAGGGCCTCAGTCATGAAGGGCTTAAATAACCTACCTGGGGGATGCCTTAAACCTGGCTGTGAAGTGGCGCCTCTGTAGGATGTAAGCAAGGTACTACAGCAACACTGACATTTACTAAGAAATTAAAAGCCATTTAAATTGTGGTTAAATTACATACATTTCCCTGCCAGCTTATGGCATATACAACCCCCCTTCCTAAAATACACCCCAGACCCAACATGAAAGAGTACAGGGTACATAGTACCCCTGCTCATTTACATAAAAGAAAGACGTTTTCGACAAGTCCTCTTTTTAAAACAATAAAAAAAGAATATAATGGTTCCCCCCCACTCCAAATCCATCAACAATCACCTGGAGAATGCTCACAATAAATGGCAGCTCCCTGGACCTGCAGCTGAAATGTAAACAAAGGGGCGGGTTGCTGGTGATGTCATTAAATAAATATGGCCATATACAATCATGATGTCAGCATGCCGACCCCTTTGTTTATATTCAGCTATGCTGGGGAATGTCCCGGCCTGCAGCTGAAGAGGCCAGCGGGGATGCATCATTGGTTGCTTGAATGCTGGCAGACTCTTGCTTCCTAGCAACCAGGATGAGCTGAGTTTCGGATTAGCAGGCAGACAAACACCCCATTGAGCTTGCCTGCTCGCCCGATGCTGAACAGTCAAAGCTCTACATCGGATGTGTCTGCCGCGTCTATATCACTTTGCTTGATTTTATCTACACAAAGTGAAGATGACTTTGCAGACCGTGCATGCAGACCATCTTAGGTAACGGCCACATTTGATGCTGGGCCTCCATAATTCAGAGAAATAAAATCCAATGAATTATGGGGTGAGCTAGGGACAGTCAGACTGGGGAGGAAATGACTAGATGATAATGGATGTCCTACAGCCAGGAAAATAGGCAGGTTTTAGATAACTTGTTGCAGTTTCTCATGCACATTGTACAAAGCTCACAGTGTGCAGTGAAATCAGAGTACCTAACTTAAGCACAGGAGAGGAGCCGGTACAACTGTGCAAGACTTAAAAGAGAATTATGAGGTGAGTGATTTTCACTCACCTCATAGTTCTAGCCGACCTGTGACAATGAGACTGTCACAGGTCGGCTCAATAGATCGGGAGGTGAGCGAACACATACCGTTGCTCGCTCAATCCCTGCAGAGAGCCGTGACCGTCACTCACGGCTCCCCGCAGGGATTCTCCCCCTCCGATTCTCCAGCGCTGACTGGCGGAACGGACGGGGGATGGGGCGGGTACAGCTGGCTCTGTCTCTAGATAAGCAGAGCCAGCTGTCAATTCATGCAGCTGGGTGGATCTCCACAGTAATGTCGGGATCTGTCCCGGCTGAAGCGTCTCAGTATACCGCGAGCTGTCGCTCGCCATATGCTGAGCTATGGGTCACATGAGGATGCTAGTTTGTGTCCTCTCGTGACCCTGGGGAGAACTATGGGGAAAAGCACTGACCCCATAGTTCTCCTTTAAAGCCGACCTTTACCCATACCTTTAAAATAACAACAAAGACACCTTTAGAAATGTTCAGTAATGACAGTATACAATCACATACTTCTAGATAATTGCCGGCTTTGTATTCATTGAATTCCTTATTTTTCTCTTTTCTTCCCCAGTCTTCTGACAGTGGCCATGTTTACTAAGGGCCATGTTTACTAGCTCTCCATTTACTTCCTGAAAAACTGGCACATGTGACCATCCACATCATCTCAGGGGAGGAAAATGTCTTTCCCTGAGATTACAGATGAGATTTCCCAGCAATGCTCTGCTGATGACAAGGCAATCCCAGTGTGCATCGCTTTAGCAAACTGAAGTCATTTTGCCTTTTCAAAGCAGGAAGTAGATGGTCTGCATGTGTAAAAGGTGCCCATACCCCTGCCGATTATCGTACAATAATCACGGGTGATCCCGCCATCGTACGATATTTAGCAGGTGTATGGAAGGCGTGCAACAGTTTCTACTGTACGGTCGCACGTCTTTTGTCTTCCGAGCACGCTTGAAAACCCGCCGCGGGTTTGTGGCGTGCTCGGAAGACAAATGTGGAACGGGCCGGTGTGCGCAAGCGCACACTGCCTGCTCAGCATTGGAATCATCGGAAGCCCGCCCCTCAGGGGGGCGGGCTTGCGATGATCTCAAGTACGATCTGCCTGTACAAGATGGGCAGATCGTACGAGCTTTTAATAACCTTACAACCATCGCACAACGAAAGCCGCGCGATGGTTGTAAGGTGTATGGCCAGCTTAAGTATTTCACAATCCCAGCATTTTACACCTGACATGTCTCTGTTATTATTATCATACATAGAGGGATGCATTGTTAGAATTTGATTTTTGAGTGTAAAGGTCCGCTTTAAAGGAAAGGCTGAAGTTCAGCTTTAAAAACCACAAACAAGTAAAGAATTGCATTTGCCTGCAAGAAGAAGTCCTTTTTTTTTTATTATTATTTGGAAAGATTGCTGTAAAACGAGTGCATTGTGTATTTCAACAGCTACGGACTGAAAATATAAAACTTTTATTATATCCAAAATTCAGACACAGCTACAAGCTCTGGAAGAATCGTAGAAGGGAAAACAGGCAGTGGGATGGAGCGTGCTTTGGCCCAGTGTGCTGCAGCTAAAACTCCAGAAGGACTGTGACTGGACCAAGTGTTATTCTGTGAACAGTACAAAAAGAAAGAGAGAGCTCTCCAATGTCCAGAGACCTGGATATTATTTAAGCATTAAACTCTTGATCAACAAGAACAACATTTTCTTACAGTTCAGCCTCTGCAATAGAATTATCTTGCTGGAGGAAAGACTAGAGTCCTTTATTCTGAAGAGCTGCGGGTGGTGCAGATGGTTAAGAGAAATTGTCCATTTGTGAGGCTGTGACGCTGACGGGTTAGGAATCCACATCTGAAAAGTCCAAGTGCATTTGCGATGCGTTTGTGTGGTGCAGCTGTGTCTGGTTTTCCTTTGCCGATGGGTCACTGAGGAGGGAGCGGTATTCCTCTTGGGTCAGTGACTTGCCCCTCCTGCAGGTTCTTAACAAGCTGAGCCAGCCAGCGTTTGGTTGTGGTGTCATCCTTCAGGACCTGTGCGAAGGTTGTGTCTTTCAGCTGGTCAGGCAGACATTGCCGCAATGCTTCTCGTGCTCTGCAATACAAAATTAAAGGAAAAAAAAAAACGTGTTCAAGTTCTCCATACCGTACTAAAGATGTATATAGTGAATGTATAATAAGCATACTCAAAACTTTATAGTAACACATCCATTATATCACCAAAACTTTGTAAGCACCTAACCATGACACCCGTATGGGCTTGTTGGACATCCCAATCCATAACCATGAACATTTGTATCTCCCAACCTCCCACCCCATATCTCCTCTTTGTGGAGCGTCTATGGGAATTTGTGTCCAATTAGCCAAAAGAACATTTGTGAGGTCGGGTGCTGATGGTGGGTAAGACTAGAGGTGCACTGAAATAGAAATTTTAAAACCGAAACGAAACCGAAATAAAAACAATTGTCAGGCCGAAACTGATACCGAAAATGTTTTTATTTTTCCAAATTTTTTAAATATTTTAGTTTTTTTATAAACTTTTAATTTTTTTAATGTATTCATTTTTATTAAATATTTTTACTTTTAGGGGCTTCGGGGAAATATTGGGGGTCTAAACAGACCCCTGATATTTCCCTTTAAAAATAGAAAAAGAGATCGAGGACACAAAGTCCTCAATCTCTTTTTCTGTGTCCCCTGTTATCAATGAACAGGAATCCTCTATACTGAGTGTTCCTGATCATTGATAACATGAGGACAGAGTATGTTTACTTTAACCACAATCATGAATGAACAGGAGGGGATGTCGATCACTTCCCATTCATTCATAATTGAGGATATAGTAACCATACCATGTCCTCAAATATCTACAAACACTCCGCGATCACTGATCACTGACTGCTTGTACCCGCTCTCCTTTCTGACACACTGTCACAGGGGGCTGAGTGAGCGGTGCGAGAGGAGAGCCCAGCCTCCTGTGACAGTGCTGGCTGTCTCTGCCCCCAAACCGCCCTGCTGCACTGTGATAAGCGGCCGAGCGGTGTGGCGAGACACTGGAGAGACACTGGCCGCTCACATCGCTCTCCTCCCGCAGCGCTCGGCCGGCTGTCAATTTCTCTCCTCCCCACTGGGACACAGAGCAGCACCGAGCGGGGAGGAAAGAAATCATGGATGCGCCGATGTATCGGCAGGAAAATGGCACTTTCCGCATTTAGCCAAAAGTGCCATTTGCGACCGATATGTTTCGGCGGCCGATATATTTGTGCATCCCTAGGTAAGACCATGCTCAGCGTTCCAATTCATCCTAAAAGGAGTTCAGTAGGGTTGGAGTCAAGGTTCTGTGCAGAGCACTCGAGTCCCACTACAGCAAACTCATCAAACCCATGTCTTTATGGAGCTGTCTTTGTGCACAGGGACCAGTCATGCTGGAACAGAAAAGGCTCTTCACCCAACTGCAGCCAGAAGTTGCACATAATTGTCTAAAGTGTCTAAACAGTTCCCTTCACTGGAAGTAACAGAACTCAAGCATTTGCCCATATACATAGCTAGGTTGAAAGAAGAAAGAAAAAAAGAAGACCAACCAATAAATAATACACATTTTGGGTTATTTTCCTTAAAAGAGAATGATGAGGTAACCTTTTTATCCCATAGTTCTCTTCAGGGTAACGGGAGGACATATACTAACCTCCTCCCATGACCCAAAGCTCAGTATATAGCGAGCTGCAGCTCACCATATACTGAGAGCGCCGCAGCCGGAACGGATCCCGACATTACTGTCGAGATTCTCCCAGCTGGCTGATTGACAGCTGGTTCTGCCTATCCAGAGGCAGTCAGCGCTGGAGAATCATAGAGGGGAGGGGGGAATCCCTGCGGGGAGCCGTGACTGACAGTCTGCAGGGAGATGATCAGGAAGTGAGCGAGCGACGGTATGTGTTCGCTCACTTCCCGATCTATTGAGCCGACGTGTGACTTTTTCAATGTCACAGGTCGGCTCTAACTATGGGGATGAGTGAAAATCATTCACCTCATAGTTCTCCTTTAACTAATTTTTAAGCTGCTTTTCACCTTTTAGTATTTCATACTGAGACTGTAGATTTCCTCTCAATCGTCTTTTCTGTACATTTAGGAAGCAGACTCCCTGTTCTCAACCATATGGAGAAAGCGGTTTTGATTGTTCTGAGCCGAGTATGGAACGGTTAGAAATGGTCGCGTTTTAGGTGCCGTGTCCCTGTTGGGGAGATCTTCCCTCACTTCCTGTTCTGAAGGCAGAACAAGAACCGTAAATCTCCCCAAAGTGATCGGAACATTGAGAGTCATCAGCGGGACAGGTGCCACATCGGGAAAGTAATAACACGAAGGAGTGATGTCAGAAAACGACTAAGTGGTGTATCGAGTCTGCTCCTATGGTGTCTCTCCTACTTCCTGTTTCAGTGACAGCAGTAAATAGTGGGATTTCCCTCCCTTTCAGTCCTGGTGACAGATGAAGGGGGGTTCTTTCCACACAGTTAAAGAAAAAATAAATTTGGACTGGAGATCCACTTTAAAAGTAAACATGAAATCTCCCATTTAGTCATCATAGTGAAAAATAGCTTTCCATGCAGAACCTTCAAAGATCTTCAAAACAGACGTGTGTCAGAACAGACAATCGTCTTCACTATTATCCTTTACTGTAGATATGATCACAATCACAGAACGTACCTTGGGTTGTCAGACAGACGGAGGTAACAGCGGACAACGTGCTTCAGTAGTCTGGCAGACGGCTCCTTCGAAAGCTGCAGAACCATTTTACCCTGAATAATAGATTGAAATACATTAATATTCAAAAGGCAAATACTTCATTTCTAAAAAAACAGACAGGAGGACACGCTACAGTGCAGTCTGTGCTGCAACCGATGGACAGCACTTTGCTACTCGGATGTACAGTGTAGTCAACAAATTCTCAATCACATTCAACCTCTCCTGCTACATTTAAAGCTGAATATAACATTCATGCAGCTCCATAATCATTCATACATTATTACATGTATTTTTAAATGTCACAAGTGCCAATACAAAAATCTGCCTTGGTATCTGCCCTTTTACAGCCGCTATGCAGAAGAGCTCAGACTAGGGGTGGGTGGAGCAGAATACAAGAAGTCAATCAGGTGTGTTGCAGAGCTCATGTACCAACAGGGTGTATGCTGATAGCAGGAGAGAGAGCAGAGTGGCAGAGAGATTACCTTTGCCACTGCTGCTTCTCCTTTTTAACTATCCAGTTACAGACCGAGGAGCAAGACAAGACATCCAAGTGTCACTTAAATGCAGCAGAGAGAAATCAGGTCTCAACTGCCAGACAAAGCTGTTTTGTGGCAGAGCTGTGTAAATCTCAGGACTGGAAGGACAGAAAAACAAATAATTCAGCAGCTAAAACAACTCCCATGCATGTAATTAGACATTGTATAAAAAAATAAATATATATATATTTTTTATGGTTTTATTACCTTCACGACGACTAAAAAAAATTATTTTGCATTTTTTAGTAGTTGTGTAAATAGGATATATTGCAAATAAATATCATTAGTATTTACAGGCAGCAGATGACAAAAATGTATCATGTGTCAATGTGCCAAATAGTGCAGGTACCATTTTCCATTTGCCAACAACCAGTTCTAATTGGAGAGCCTTAACGCAGCACCCCTCAACACATGAAAAGTGGAAATCGGGCGCTAACTCTTTAGAGGTGTCTACACTTGAGGCCCATACTTCAACTCTAAAAAGCATAGGAAGGAAACCATACCAAAATCATAGCCACGTGGGAGAAGCGCTCGTAGGTCTGACAAATGTAGGCCAAGCCAGTGTCATCAAGCAGAATCTTCTGAAGGATAAAAGTGGCTACCTTAAAAGTAAAGCACATAATATGTTATTAGAGTGTGACATGCGGATGGAAGATAACAGCACGGCCATCGTAAAATATGAAGGCAGCGCAGTCTATAATCGCTGCACAGGCAGATGAAGTCTTAATGAGGAGGCACCTTCGACTTTCAGTTACAGACAGGAGACAGGAAGAAGCCATTGGCCATAAACACGAGAGTGAAGCGCCTAATTGTTGGAAAATAACAATTGCTCTTAATAGAGATAAAGAGGAGGAAAGGAAATCTTACAGTTTTAGAAAGTTCACTTCCAGATTCCATAATACGCAGACACAGTGGGATAATTTCTGTAGTCAGCAGGAAATTGATGACCTCTTGCTCATCTGTTTTCACCAGAGCTCCTGTTACCAACAGTAAAACATGAGACGGTTATTAAACTTGGCCATAGAACATTCAGATACACACAAATTAAATCAGGATCTATATCTTCATATCCCAGGAGCACTGCGACACTCTGAAACAATAAAATAAGAACTAATTTAAAAGGCAAAGGTCATCCACAACTTCTATTTTAGTCATGCATGGATGCTGGTGGGTGAAATCATCCAATTAAATCTACCCCCCTGTGCTTTAAGGGTTGAGAGCCTGATCCACACCCAGAGGACTGCGACTGTATCCGCACTTTCTGGTCAGAGGTTATTGCCTTGCGTGGAATGTCAGCTTGCAATACCCAATAACTGTAACCCCACAATGTGTTTGCTGGACCTATTGGAAGATGGTTTGCTCAATACAACCCACTAAAAAGCTTCTTGGATTCCTACTATTCTATATGAGGAAATTGATTCTTAAGTGGAAAAAGACCTCACCTCCCTCCCTGGCAGATTGACTTTAATGATCGATACCAATCCACCGCTCCACAAACTCACATATAAGCCTACAGCAGGACTGGACAAATCCCAGGAACCAGGAAGCCAATGCTCCTTAAAAAATTATACCTGGTGCCTACCTTTTGGAGATTCTCTAGTTGTTGTCAATGGAGCTGGATCATAAAAGGAATCCTCCTGGCTCCTGAATTTCCCTTTAATTTGTCCACTCGTGGCTTAGAGGGAATATGAAACCGTTCAATAAGATCTAGGGACCCTGGATCTCCTCCTCCACTACACCCTAGTGATATATCCATGTAAATGTATCTTCCTCCGTTTGTAATCAAGATACCGGTGAACTTACCAATTACTCCCAGGCTGGTCAGCCTCAGGTATTCGAAAGGCCGAGTTTTGCTGACAGTGTGCAGGAAAGGATATAAGAACAATGGAATATGTGCTGCAAGAAAGGCAGATCTGGAACAAAAAGATAAAAGGAGTTAGAACCTAAAAATGCTTTAAGAAAAGACAACAAACCCCCTTTTTTGTTAAGTTTACTGTAGGATCAAACAGAAGTATAACTTTGATTTTTGCATCAGTCTGAAGGTAAAAATATATTCAGATTTTTACAATATTATAACTGACTGGAATTAAAGTTCGGGCACTTTACCATACACAAACATTCCACTCTATCCAATTACCAACAATGCCTTTGGTCAAATGCACAAAAAGACCCCACGGTACCAGTACCTGTGACATCACCCAGACGTTTCTATCTGTTACCCTGGGCCATGTGGGCAGGCATACAGTTGCGCCACACATAATTTCTCACTATCTTTGCTTGGCCTGCAGGAAACTACTCAGATTGTAAGCCCTCAGGGGCAGGGACCCCCTTACCATCCTGTCTTGAATTGTATTGTAACTGTAATGTCCTCCTTATATTGTAAAGCGCTGCGCAAACTGTTGGCCCTATATAAATACTGTATAATAATAATATTAATGTTAGTTCACGGTAGGGTGTTACCAGGTCAGGCCTGAGCAAGGTGTCAGTGGGAACTAATCCTGTGCTCTGTCACCACCTAATAGACGCATAGCATGATTTCTGGTGCACCGCATGATCCACACTAACCAGATGACATCAGCCAAAGAACCCTGGAACTACACAGGGGTGGTGATAGGCCCGGTCACACTGCCATGAGAAAGGTGTCTTTAGGAAATTATAGCCAAAGAGCCTGTGAGCAGTGACCTTGATTGTATGGAAAGGATTCTTCTCAAAAGTAAATGGATCAACAATTTCTAATATTTGCCTACTGCACTTGAAAAGATCAATTGTGCCCAGGGTGGGGCTGTAATCTGTAATCATTCATACATCATGAAATTATATTGTTTACATATGAGCACTGCAAGCAACTGAATTTGACAAGGTATCAAGCAACCGATAGGAGATAAGAGCAGAGTGACAGACACACAAGCTCATCAGTCTGCTGCTTCTCTTTTCACTGCCCAGTCACTTGGGTGGGGGAGGGACAAGACCTGTAAGTGTTACTTCAAGTGACATTAAACCCTCAGATTTTTTAACATAAAACAATACTGTAATGTGCGCCTTACTGTAATCCATGGTTGTTTCCCTTCTCTTTGCTGCTCTTCCTTTTAAATCCTCATGTGTTCTCATGCTCTGCAGAACTTCCCTTTTGAGCTCAGGGCCTCTTCCTGTAGTGCTGGCTCAGGTTACAAGCCTATGCAAACGGATACACAGACACCGTGTATCCATTCCTGAGACAAGGCAGTCTGCTGCAAAACAGAAGTTCTGCCCAGCATGAGAACAGATACAGATTTAAAAAGAAGAGCAGCAAAGAGAAGGGAAACTACCATGGATTACAGTAAGGCGCACATTACAGTATTGTTTTATGTTACAAAATCTGAGGGTTTAATGACACTTTACATGCAACAGAAAAAAATCAGGTCTCCTGTGTTGCCAGATAGGGCTGTGCTGTGTGGAAGAGCTGTGTATCAGGACCAGATGGACAGAAATACAAATTCTTTGTCAGCTCCCACATGTGAATTCCATCTGTAAAAAATTTTTTTTTTATCTGATCACGGGTGTCCAAGTCCTACCTGGTTTCCGGGTGCGATGCCACACATTGTAGCAAGGCCAGTGCATTACACACTCGATTGGATTGATGTGCTGTCAGGGTAGGAGGGTTTATTGATGGGTAGATATTTACAATTTCCTGCAGAAACACAAGAATATATTCAGTGGATTTATCATCATTCACACGAGAAATCAAAAATATAAAAATGTAACAAGAAAGAAATAAAAGATAAAATGTGCAGAGAAGAACCGGACAACATTTGCATAATGTATGGCCAGCTTAAAAGAGAACTATGGCCCAACCTTTTTTTGCCATAGTTCTCTTTAGGGTCACAGGAAGACTTAAACTAATGTCCTCCTGTGACCCAAAAACTCAGCATATAGCAGGCTATTGCTTGCTATATGCTGAAAGCGCAGAGCCGGTGATCGATCGAAAGGTCGAACTTATCGAGTTCTGGGACCGCATTACTTCCGGTTTCCTTAGAACTACGACTTTTGGGCACGAAATTTGTTGTGCACGAGCGGCATTGCCCTATACACATACACGAAAGCAATAAAGTAATAAAATGAAGTGGGATCAGAATAATCAAGCACGTTATTTATCTCCGGTGCCCCACTCAAGCGGCGGCCATATTGAGTGGGGCACCGGAGATAAATAACGTGCTTGATTATTCTGATCCCACTTCATTTTATTACTTTATTGCTTTCGTGTATGTGTATAGGGCAATGCCGCTCGTGCACAACAAATTTCGTGCCCAAAAGTCGTAGTTCTAAGGAAACCGGAAGTCATGCGGTCCCAGAACTCGATAAGTTTTTACTATAGACAGAACACCGGGCTGCAACAAGGGCGGTTCCTGCCGATATTGTCAGGATCCACCCCGCTACCCGACTGACAGATGGTTCTGTCTCCCTGGAGGCAGAGACAGCTGAGCCTGCCCCTTCCTCCGTCTATCCTCCCTCTAGTCAGTGCTGATGGAACGGAGAGGGGAATGCCTGCGGGGAGCCTCTCTGCATGGAGAAGATCGTGAACTGAGTGATCAGCAGTATGTAATCGCTCAGTTCTCGATCAATAGAGCCCACGTGTAACAGCTTCAGTGTCTAATTTCAGCTCCAATTACAGGGATGAGTGTATTTCACTCTCCCTATAATCCTGCTATCTAGCTTACTCATCAACTCCTCCCATGCTCACCTCCAGGACTTCTCTAGAGTCTCTCCCATTCTTTGGAACTCCTTACCCCAACCAGTCTATCTCCTACTCTGACTGCCTATAGGCGATCCCTAAAGACTCATCTCTTCAGTGAAGCCTATCCCACCTCAAACTAACCACTGAACCATCACGTTCTCAAACAATTCATCCCCACACAGCTACCTACCTCATGTATCCCTCTTAGATTGTAAGCCCTCAGGGGCAGGGCCCTCCTTACCATCTTGTCTTGAATTGTATCGTAACTGTAATGTCTTCCCTATATTGTAAAGCGTTGCGCAAACCGTTGGCGCTATATAAATCCTGTATAATAATAATAATTCTCTTCACAGGTCGGCTAGAACTATGAGGTGAGTGAAAAGCACTCACCTCATAGTTCTCCTTTAAGACTTCTTAACCCACGTGGTTGCATTCGCATGTACAGCTGTGAGACATACCCATCACAGTGTAGGGATGGTAGCCCATAAAGCAGGAGTGAGCACCTCCGGCCCTCCACCTGTGCTTAAACTACAAATCCCAACACGCCTTTGGGAGTCATGACTGTAACGGTCAGTCTTCCAATGCCTCAAGGGACTTGTAGTTCCACAACAGCTGCAGGGCCAGAGTGGCCCACCCCTGCTATAAAGCCTGCACAGATTCTGTTCCAAAAGGAATGATTACAGATCACACTTAGATAAGGGAAACCTCAGGAAGATAATAGAAGTTTAGGAACCAATGATACAGTATAACTAACACCAACAAATCTATGTTACCGAAACTAGAATATAATACTGGGCAAGAGTAAAATGTGAGGTGGAATTATTGGTGTAGCTGTAAGAATGATGTCAGCGTTCTGCACTGAAACGTGCTGGAATACACAGTGGGGATATAAAAGGAACAAACCTGTAACAGTGCTGCAATAGTACCAAATGAATGCCACAGCATAGGGGCGAGATCTGGGACAGATTCCCGCTTCTTGCTAAGCTCCAACAGAGCATTCTCCCGACTTTCTGGGCTTGACAATTCATTGATCCACTGATAAATCTTTTCTCTGTCTACGGGGGCGAGTGCTGCTGGCACTGGCTGCAAACGGAAATACAAAAATGATTAGAAACAGAATTCTAAAAATAAAAAAAATCCAACATGGTGAGAAATCAGAGACGGATAGGCAACAAGAAATATTATTTGTCCAGAAAAGGTAATTACAGGTGAAACTCGAATAATTAGAATATCGTGCAAAAGTAATTGCAGTAATTGCTGCAAAAGGGGCCCAAACCAAGTACTGAGTACATATGCATGCTTGTACTTTTCAGAGGTCCGATATTGTTCTATGTACAATCCTTGTTTTATTGATTGCATGTAATAATCTACTTTTTTGAGGTTGTGGATTTGGGGTTCTTGGGGTTTTCATGAGCTGTAAGCCATAATCATCACAAATTATGACAAATCACGGCTTGAATTATCTTGCTTTGCATGTAATGAGTCTCTCTCTTATATTAGTTTCACCTTTTAAGTTGCATTAGTGAAATAAATGAACTTTGCACGATATTCTAATTATTCGAGTTTCACCTGTAGACACTGGGGGGGAATTTATCAGAACTGGATCAGATAGAATCTGGAGCAGTTGTCCATGGCAACCAATCAGCTTCTCTCTTCAGTTTGTTCAGTTAGGATTTGAAAATGAAAGAGAGAAGCTGATTGGTTGCCATGCACAGCTGCTCCAGTTTTGATAAATTCCCCCCATACAGGGGAATTCTGTATGGGGGGAATTTATCAAAACTGGAGCAGACAGAATCCCGAGCAGTTGCCCAGGGTCACCAATCAGCATCTCTCTTCAGTTTGCTCAGGTAAGATTTGAAAATGAGACAGAGAAGCTGATTGGTTGCAGTGCAAATCTGCTCCAGATTTTGTGTTTATTCCTTAAGGTTTCCATGCGCCACCTTCCTCAAGTGTCTCTATATATTTCTCCTCAAAGATATTCTCCCCGTCTCTCATTCCTCAGGCGTCTCTTCAGACATCCTAAGAGGATCCCCAGCTGCCACTTCCTCAGAGGGCTCTATATAAAGACTGAGGGGGGGTCTCCTGTCCTCGCTCCTCAGGGGTCTCTGTGAGGAACTCCTTTCTCAGGGGTCCCTTTATGTCTTCAGAGGATCTCCATCCACCATTACACAGGGGTCTCTATAGAAGTACTCGAGGGTCTCCACGGTGGTATCTTTGTGCCTAATCTAGAATCTCCCAGGATCTTCTTAGGGGTCTCCCATCCTCTTCTCCAGGGTCACCTCTAGAATGACCATGGAGCCTCCCCATCAGATTTATATATCTCCTGAAGGGTCTCCCAATCTTTTCCTTGGGGCAGGGGGTATTCCCCATCTTCTCCTGGGGGGGCAATCTTCTACTCAGGGAGTCTCCCTCCCCCTCTTCTCAGGGGGTATCCCTCCCCCTCTTCTCCTCAGGGGGTGGGGTCTCCCTTTCTTCTCCTCAGGGGGGGTCTCCCTCTCTTCTCCTCACGGGAGGTGGGGTCTCCCTCTCTTCTCCTCACGGGAAGTGGAGTCTCCCTCTCTTCTCCTCACGGGAGGTGGGGTCTCCCTCTCTTCTCCTCACGGGAGGTGGGGTCTCCCTCTATTCTTCTCACGGGAGGTGGGGTCTCCCTCCCCCTCTTCTCAGGGGGTCTACCTCCCCTCCCTCTCTTCTCCTCAGGGGGTCTCCTTCCCTTTCTTCTCCTCAGGGGGGTCTCACTCTCTTCTCCTCAGGGGGGTCTCCCTATCTCGGGACTTCACAGATGTCATTCACTGACCTATCCCTCCATATGTTATCGGTTACAGTAATTATTTCTATTAATTTGACAATTCTCGGCTTGCATTGGTTCCTTTTACGGTCAATACCGCTCGTTATGTCAGACAGTGATATTAGGGCAGTGAATTGAGCCTTATGACACCTCTCCACCATTTGCCCCCTCAGGCCCCCCCTTGAAGGGCTCTCCGAGAATGCCCTGTTGAAGGTTTTCCCCTCTGAGGGCCTCACGTACCGCCGCCGTGGCCAGGCTGTGCATATTCGGAGCCTCCCCCAGGCTCTTGTCTCTACCGGCCCGCTTCCTCCGCCTCTTCTCTCCAACAACAACCGGCGCCCGTCCCCTTCCGCTGATGTCACCGTCCCACGTGACCACCCCTGCCCTGGGACTCCTTTCAATCCGTTCAAATACACTCTTCTATAACGCAGCCCCGCCGGCGAATTGCCCCCGGAGAATTCCGCGCAGGCCGGACAAACAAAACGGCATGCCGAAATAAACTTAGAATGAAACTGGTGATCCGCGCTGACGTCATCGAAGTGCGCGGCGCGGTGATGTCAGACGCAGGAAACGTCGCTCCGCCTCTGAGTGTGACGTTCGCTCCTGTGCTGAGAAGATCGCTAGCTTCCCGCCAAATCGTGCGCTGTGTGACAGGCTGAGGAGCCGGGCCCGGGGCCCTGCTAGGTGAGTGAGTGTGGCGGTAGGGGCCCTAGGAATTTGGGGGAGGAGGGGACCGACCTCGGCTTCATGCCTGCTGATAGTGCGAAGTGAGGGGAGCTACAGGTGCGTCATATTCGCTGACATCTCACCGTAGACGGAACTACAATACTCAGCATGTCCCCTGACATCTCACCATATACGGAACTACAAGAGCCAGCGTCTCCCCTGACATCTCACCATAGACGGAACTACAACACTCAGCATGTCCCCTGACATCTTACCATAGACGGAACTACTAGAGCCAGCATTTCCCCTGACCCCTCACCATAGACGGAACTACATGTCCCCTGACATCTCACCATAGACGGAACTACAACACTCAGCATGTCCCCTGACATCTTACCATAGACGGAACTACTAGAGCCAGCATTTCCCCTGACCCCTCACCATAGACGGAACTACATGTCCCCTGACATCTCACCATAGACGGAACTACAAGAGCCAGCGTGTTCCCTGACCCCTCACCATAGACGGCACTACAACACCCAGCATGTCCACCGACATCTCACCATAGACGGAACTACAACACCCAGCATGTTCCCTGACATCTTATTATAGACGGAACTACAAGACCCAGCGTGTTCCCTGACACCTCACCATAGACGGAACTACAACACCCAGCATGTTCCCTGACATCTTATTATAGACGGAACTACAAGACCCAGCGTGTTCCCTGACACCTCACCATAGACGGAACTACAACACCCAGCATGTTCCCTGACATCTTATTATAGACGGAACTACAAGACCCAGCGTGTTCCCTGACACCTCACCATAGACGGAACTACAACACCCAGCATGTCCCCTGACATCTCACCATAGAGGGAACTACAAGACACAGCGTGTCCCCTGACACATCATAGAGGGAACTACAAGACCCAGCGTGTCCCCTGAAACCTCATCATAGAGTGAACTACAAGAGCCAGCGTGTCCCCTGACACCTCACTGTAGAGGGAACTACAAGACCCAGCGTGTCCCCTGACACCTCACCATAGATGGAACTACAAGGCCCAGCGTGTCCCCTGACACCTCACCGTAGAGGGAACTACAAGACCCAGCGTGTCCCCTGACACCTCACCATAGATGGAACTACAAGAGCCAGCGTGTCCCCTGACACCTCACCATAGATGGAACTACAAGACCCAGCGTGTCCCCTGACACCTCACCATAGAGTGAACTACAAGGCCCAGCGTGTCCCCTGACACCTCACCGTAGAGGGAACTACAAGACCCAGCGTGTCCCCTGACACCTCACCATAGGTGGAACTATAAGAGCCAGCGTGTCCCCTGACACCTCACCATAGATGGAACTATAAGAGCCAGCGTGTCCCCTGACACCTCACCATAGATGGAACTACAAGAGCCAGCGTGTCCCCTGACACCTCACCATAGATGGAACTACAAGAGCCAGCGTGTCCCCTGACACCTCACCGTAGATGGAACTACAAGACCCAGCGTGTCCCCTGACACCTCACCGTATAGGGAACTACAAGACCCAGCGTGTCCCCTGACACCTCACCGTAGAGGGAACTACAAGACCCAGCGTGTTCCCTGACATCTCACCATAGAGGGAACTACAAGACCCAACATGGTTTCAGTGACCAGTGATAGGCTGATGGGGAAGGGGGGGTTCCAGGATGACCTGGGCTCAGGGGGAGTGGGTTGACCATCAGACTGAGGCCATCTAGTGGCAGGGACCGTCACTGCAGGTTCCTCTTTGGATTAGAGGTAAATACGGCAGCAGGAGCTGGTTTTGTTACTTTATTGGATTGTTCCTTTCTATCTTCCTTGTGATCGGAGTTCTGCTTTAGCGTAGGACTAAGTCGCCCAGCATCATCTGTACCTGGACAGAGTATCTCCTGATTTTTTCATAGGGGAACTACAAGAGTCAGAATACTACGGATCTCTGTAGGTGGAAAGGAAATAAAAGTAGAGACCCGCCTACTAACACCTCCAGCTGCAGGGAAGTCACAAGCCCCCAGCAGTCGTAGAGCTGTGACTACTGTATAGACGGTACCAGGACCCAGCGTGACATCGGATCTGTTCAGCATTGTAAATGTACTCCAGCAATCCAGAATATTTCCCTGTTTGTTCGGCTCTGTGCCAGGTGGAGGATTATTTTCCTGTTCTTTTGGCAATCGTGTATTCTACATGACGTTTTGGTTTTAAAGTGACGCTAAACTCCGGCATTAAACCTTAAAAATAAATTCAAGTTCCTTAACTATGAATAACAATTAGCGATGTCCCGATACCACTTTTTCAGGACCAAGTACAAGTACTTCCCCTCATGTACTTACCGATACTTTTTTTTTAATTTATTTAAAGGGACAGGTGACTTTAAATGATCCATAGTACAACTACATGTTCTATACTATGGATCATGGTTTAACCTATTCATGTTAGCAGTGGAGAATTGTAACTATTGCTGGAGTGTAGTGGAGGTGTGTGCTGTATATATGTACTACATATACATTACACACGTCCAGTACACTATAGCAATAGATTTACAGCCAGCCCCGTCCCAGCTTCCCTTACTCACAGTTTCACTCCGATCCCCGTAGCCTCACGCGGTGCCTCTCTTAGTCGGTGCTGGGCAGGATCGCTGCATCGCATCTCGGTGCTCAGCTTGTGCCCTGCTAACATGAACTTGTCCTAATTTAGCTGGCTGGCGACTGCCCGTTCACCTGCCAGCTAAATTAGGACCCCACTTGGAGCTCCTCCAACCGGACCAGTGCTGACTCGCCACTGTTCTACCGAACAGCAGCCGGAAAGGAAATCAAAAATAGCGCAAACTTCGGCGCTACGTATCGGGACATTTTGACAAGTACTTGTCAAAATGCCCTGTATCGGTCCCGATACCGATGCTAGTACCGGTATCGGGACATCCCTAATAACAATGTATCTTATTTGTAGGGATGCGCCGATACTAGTATAGGGGCCGATACCGGGTATTTGGGGCGAGTACTTATACTCCCCCAAATGCTTCGATATCGGAACTTCCGGTCAGAGGGAGATCTCCCTCTCTGACTGCAAGTGTCAAGGGAGCATGGAGCCGGCTTCCTTTCCAGTCTGGAAAGATTGTGACAGGGTTGGAATGTGTGACCGGCCACGTGGTCACACATTCTAACGTAATCACGCCCATTTTTTTACCCGGTGTTAAAATATGTGACCCGCAAAAGATGTAGAACTCAAAGCTTTTTCAGCTGTTCCAGGGCAGATCGGCATCGCAGATGGTATGTGCTGCAGGAGAACCGATCTGTCCTGGAACAGCTGATCAGTCCTCAAATGCCACTTCTGTCCGACTTTGTGGAATGTCAGATCGCAGTCACAAAGTCGGACAGAAGTGACATTTCAGGACCGATCAGCTGTTCCAGGACAGATCGGTTCTCCTGCAGCACATACCATCTGCGATGCCGATCTGCCCTGGAACAGCTGAAAAAGCTTTGAATTCTACACCTTTTGCCGGTCACATATTTTAACACCGGGAAAAAATGGTTGTGACTATGTTAGAATGTGTGACCGGTCACACATTCCACCACCGAAAAACTGGGCGGGATTATGTTAAAATGTGTGATCACGTCACTAGTCACGCATTCTAACGCAGTCACAAACTTTGATAGAACACCGGGTGGCACGTAATGACTCGCCTCCCGGCTTACTGATTGGTCAGGAAGGCAGGCTGCCTAGGAACAAGTGAAGCCAGCTTGCTAGCCAATCAGGGAGGCAGGTCCTGACTTGCGTCCCGGCTTCCTGATTGGAAAGGAAGCCGGCTTAATGCTCCCTTGACACTTGCAGTCGGAGAGGGAGATCTCCCTCTCAGGAAGCCACGCTGCCAAGCAACAAGTGATGCCGGCTTCTTATCCAACCAGGGAGGAGGGGCATGGCGTGCCGCCAGGCTTCCTGATTGGGTAGGAAGCTGGCTTCACTTGTTGCTAGGCAGCCTGCTTTTCTGACTGAGGAAGCCTCATGACCCGCCGCCCAGCTTCCTGATTGGTCAGACAGCTTCGGCAAATTAAGCCAGTGTTCTTTCGCTGGAACAGCAGCTTCACAGCCAGTTAGGAAGCTGGACGACGCATCATGATACTCCGCTTGACTTCCTGATAATCTGGGCACTGGTTCTTGATATCGGCGAGTACCTGAAAAAAAAAATATTAGTACGAAAAACCGGTATCAGTGCATCCCTAGTTATTTGTGTATCGCTCGGCTGTAGATCCTCCAATCATCTCTGAATTGGTGCTGACACTGTCCTTCCTTCTGGAGGGTGGCTACGTATGGTCCCTGTGTGTGTTGTAAAGTAGTCACCGCTCCAAGCTAGCTCCCGGGATGGACTACAACCTCAATACAAATCAGTAAACTAAACATGAGACTGTAGTCCATCCCGGGAGCGAGCTTGGATGACACTTTCAGTCAACCAGATAAAGGTACGGCCTAGGCGTCAAACTTTCTGCAATAATCGATGGCTAACAGTACAAGATTCTACTGCTGCTGTTCCCTGACGTTAACAGAAGTTTCTCTTTTAATCCTTCAGGTTGCCTGTTGTCTGAGAACTGTACAAGTTTACCAAAATGGCTTCCCTTTGCCTGAGGGGCTCCATTCGGATCCACTGCCTGAATATGGGAACGTCAAAGTGGAAGGAAGGCAGTTGCGAAGTTGTGGAGAAAGATAACAAATACAGCCTCGTCGTGACTTTCAATGCCGGTGGAGTGCCGGCCAAATTTCAGGTTAGCATCTTGTCTTTTTTTCAGATAGCGGAGTAGGCCCCATTCACAAAACGTTATTTTGTTTTCCAGTTTTAGTCACGGTTGGCCTAAAGCTGGCCATACACCTATAGGTGATCTGCAGATGTTCTATGGTCAGGTGGAAACAGTGTAACAGATTCCTCCATCTACGCTAAACTGTGTGGATGGAGAAATCTCCCGTTGTTTATAAACTATATAAACTTTTTAATTGTATTCATTTTTATTAAATATTTAACAGGAATCGTCTATACTGAGGACAGAGTGTGTTTACTATATCCACAATCATGAATGGACAGGAGGGGATGTAGATCACTTCCCATTCATTCATAATTGGGGATATAGTAACCATACTCTGTCCTCCAATTATATACAAACACTCAGCGATCACTGACTGCTTGTACCCGCTCTCCTTCCTGACACGCTGTCACAGGAGGCTGGGTGGGGTGGTGCGGGAGGAGAGCCCAGCCTCCTGTGACAGCTGTCTTCACCCCCACACCGCCGCTCTCCATCCTGGATTGGATGTTGCTGGGTGGGGAGGTGCAGGAGGAGAGCTCAGCCTCCTGTGACAGCAATGACAGCTGTCTCCGCCCACTGCCGCTCTCCATCCTGGATTGGCTGTCGCAGGAGGCTGGGCGGGGAGGTGCAGGTGGAGAGCTCAGCCTCCTGTGTCAGCGCTGGCACGAAACGCAAAGGCATCAAAAACGCACTGCAGCTAACATACTAACAGCCCCACTCCAGCAAAAAAAAAATGGCCTGTTCACATGATATCAGGTGCGGATCTGCAGACTGATGCAGTGCGTTTTGGCCGCATTTTTGATGCGTTCAAGTAAAAAAAGGAGTGGGGCTGTTAGTATGTTAGCTGCAGTGCAGTGAGTTTTTGACGCGTTTGCGTTTCCGGACCTGACAAAATGTGACATGCAGTATTTTTTCTGTCGTAAACTGAACGGACTGCGCACGTGAGAACTGGAGCCTATAAAACACATAGGGATACATTGGGATGCATTTTGAGTGCAGCAGCGTACGGAGCCGGTCAGCACACAAAACGGACGTCGTGTGAACAGGCACTTAGGGTTACGGTTTTAAAATTCCTGGAGATCTTTTAGGCCTCGTTCACACCAGATGCTGTGCGTTCCTGCCCGAATCTGGCCAGAACTCACTGGCTCGCATTGCGGCCGGCTCGCTATGTTGTGGGGCTGGAGGGGGCTTGACAGTCCATCTAAGTGAATGGCACCATAGCCACGCCCCCCCAGCCGCACGGGATCGCAAGGCACATTATGTCCGCTGCCCGGTCCAATCAAAATGCTGCAAGCTCTATTTTGATCGGACCGGACCGCAAGTATACTGTGCGGCCGATCGCATTGCGGCCGAAGGGTGTGGCTACGTTGCCATTCACTTCACTGGCAGAATCAGGCCGGAACGCACTGCATCTGGTGTGAACGAGGCCTACATGTTCTAACCCTTTATGAAAGTGAAACAACCTTTCAGACAATGGGAGTTGGCACAAAGGAATGATTTCATGACGTTGCAGAGCTGTTCGTTTATTTTAATGCTACGGAGAAATAACTGACGATTTTGTTCCGTTTTAACTTATTAGCTCCATCAGAACATTAAAAATGTTGTTTTGCGGCCAGCCGGAGTGAAACAAAGCAGGTTATTGGTTACGCTGAAGGATACCAGCTCACTCACGATTGATAAGGTTGCGAGCAAAGATGCCGAGGAACTGAAACACTTTCTAGAGGCCCTCAGTCATGATAAGACTCCAACAGGTAAGAGTGATCCTCATTAGTGGAGGGGCAGTGTCGTTTTTACATGTTTGTTTTTTTTTTAATGTATTGGTATTGTGTTTATTTGGTGCAGCTATTTTACACTTATGGCTATGGTCACACCTTTATGTCCCTTTTATTGCACTGACGGGGTTAAAGCAAACTCACAGCTGCTATAGCCGCCATCTTTTTTTTTACAATTAGTTCTACAGAGTGACTGCGCAGTTATCCTTCATTCATAAATGTAATATTTTCCCAGTAAAACCAGTTCAAGGATCTGGAAGTTTCGGTGGCATCCTGGGAAACAGAAGCGCCCAGCGAGACAGCAACAGACCTTTAACCAACCTCCAAAGTCAGGTATGCAGGCGTTTTTGTTTTTTTAAATGCACATGATTCCTGTTTTAGATGCAGTAGCTATATTGCCATTTGTGTGTAGGCAGTTTTTAGACATGGTGTCCTTACTCTTAAAGTGGACCTTTACCCATATCTTTAAAATGACAACAAAGGCACCTTTTAGAAATGTTTGTTTTGTTCTTTGCATACCTTGTTTCTCTTTTTCTTCCCCGGTCTTCTGACAATGGCCATGTTTACTAAGGGCAGATTACTAGATCTCCTTTTTACTTCCTGATTTCTGACGCATGTGGCTGGGACATGTGACCATGCACATCATCTCAGGGGAGGAAAATGTATTTCCCTGAGATTTGATTTCAGATGAGATTTCCCAGCAATGCTCTCCTGATGACAGGGCAATCCCAGTGTGCATTGCTTTGGCAAACTGAAGTCATTTTGCCTTTTCAAAGAAGGAAGTGAATGGTCTGCAAGTGTAACAATTTCACAAGCACAGCATTTTACACCTGATATGTCTGTTATTATTAATCGTCTTGCATAGAGAGATGCATTGGTAGAATTGAATTTTTGAGTGTAGAGGTCCATTTTAAACATTGAGTGTACTGTAGTTACAGTAAGCAGGTTCTGAACATTTTAGAAAAATACTTTTTTTTTTTTGTCCCTATAAGACTCCTACTAAAAGAGTGAGCTTTGACACCAAGGATGAAACGCCAGTAAAAAAGCAACTAACTAATAACGGACGAACGCTGAATGGTATGACGCCCAATCGGAGTGGAAATTCACCTGTAACTTCAACTCCACACAGGACCAGCTTAACCGAGACCAGGTATGAGAATGTCTGTAACCAAGATCACCGTCCATTACTGAAAATAGGAACAGGGCTTTAAAAGAGAATCTGTACTTTTATTTTTATTATAGTCAAGTTTATTGATAATTGCAATGTGTGTTGGTTCCACAGATAGATATATTATACACACTGAGCGGCCAGATTATTATGACCACCTGACGTTTGTAGGCAAATTAGCTATAATTTTGCGCTGAAGTTGCTAGAGGGCCAGACCATTATAAATAGGGAAGCAGGTTGTTTACCACGACAGTAGAAGTGATTTGTTTCTGAAGATACGGGGAAACAACGCGATGTAACAGCCTTTGAACGTGGAATGATTGTTGGCGTTCGGAGCCATGGAGCGAGTATCAGCAAAACAGCAGAATTTGTTAAAATGTTCCAGAGCAGCTGTTTTTAAAGTGTTTAAAGACCGGACTGTCAGCCGAAAATCTGGGTCTGATTGTGCGAATTGTGGCCGTCAGCGACTAGTCAATGTTAGGGCAGAACGGAGAGTGGCAAGACTGGTACAAGACAACAGAAGGGCAACAGTGCATCAAATTACTGCAGATTTTAATCAGGGATCCTCTCAAATGATCTCTGAACGCACTGTTCGCCGTATACTGCATCGTATGGGATATGGAAGCCGGAGGCCTGTTCGACCACCTTTGCTGTCTGCAGTTAACAAGATAAAACGTCTCCAATTCGCACAGGAACACAAGGATTGGACAGTCGAGCATTGGAAAAAAGTCATGTGGTCCGATGAATCATGTTTCCAGTTGCATCATGCAGATGGCAGAGTGAGGAACAGCATGAAAGCATGCACCCCACATGCATGAGTACAACCCTTCAAGCTGGTGGGGGTAGGATTATGGTTTGGGGCATGTTTTCCTGGCATGATTTGGGCCCTTTAATTCGTGTAGAACAACGTGTGACTAGCACAACATACCAAAGTATCGTTGCTGATCAAGTTCATCCTATCATGTTGATGGCGTATCCCAATAGAGATGGCTTCTTCCAACAAGACAATGCGCCATGCCACTGTGCTCATATTGTGCAGGAGTGGTTTCAAGAACATGAGGGAGACTTTCTCTTGCTTAAGTGGCCCCCACAATCACCAGATCTCAATCCAATTGCAGCATTTGTGGGACGAAGTTGAAAGAGCCATCAGGCAGTTGGTTCCACAACCATCAAATCTCACAGAACTGGACAGTGCTATTCACCAGGCATGGTGTCAGAGTCCTCGCGTCACCTTTCAACATCTCATGGAGTCAATGCCAAGAAGAATCGCCGCAGTATTGAAGGCAAAAGGTGGCCCAACGAAGTACTGATGGGGTGGTCATAATAATCTGGCCACTCAGTGTATACATGAGAGAGAGATCACATTGAAGTAACCCTGTACAAAATTTGTTGGCTCTTGCAAATTCACAAAAAATAAATGGCATTCATTTAAACGTTATACTTTCCCTTTTTAAAGCTTATGAATTGCCTCAAAGACTCCGAATTTTCTCTGCAATATTTTAAATGAAAGCCGTGACTTGGCCGGTCTCCTGTAGAATTGTATTCATTGTTTGTTTTTTTTGTTTCTTTAACAGTTATTTAAATCATGACATCTGCAGAATATTTTTACACATCTCTATCCTGTTTATGGTTTATAATTGCAGAGGATGGTTAAATTGTACTTGTTTCTCTATCAACAATACATGCATTATGGTGATTTGTTGCCCCTACACTTAAGGTGGGGGGGGTGTCTGCTGCATATAGGTGACTCGGGATCAACCCAAGTCAATTTGTACCTGTGTGTTTCACTCGTAGGAGTGAAAAAAGGAAGAGAATACAGTCTCCGGGCTCTGACATAGAAGATTATCCTAAAGAGAATGATTCATCGACGTATGTAGAGCCTTCACGATAACCAGTTGGGTTTAGGGTTGCTTGGCATTGTGACTTTTGATTTGCTTGGCTTCTGGGTTGTTTTTTTTTTTTTCTTCCCCCTCCTAATCTACTTTGCTAAAAAAAAAATATTTCAACTCCATTTGTCAAGCTCAACCTCACAGCTAAGGTTCATGAATAATGTGGGTACATTTTATCATCTTCAGATTGCCGTCTGTGATTCGGTGGTTTCATGCATTGTCTCTGGTCTATTTTGACGTTTGGGGTAATTTTTTTTTTTGTGAACTTGGTTTAAAGGAAGGCCAAACAGAGGGGCCATCACTCAAAACTCAAATTGCTTAATTTTTGTTCTTGCTGGTTAGAAAATGATACATTTTTGATTTAGAATACTACAGTATAGCTTTATTGTGACCTAACCAAAAGCCCAGATGTTTTAAATGCAAACATTTTAAGTGTCATGGGCAATACTTTCCTCTCTACTTTTTCATAGTTTTTAGAATTAAGCTTCTTTTTTTTTTTTTCTTTATGTATATAAAGATTTCCGTAACTTGGCATCACCAGTAAAGTTGGTCATAAATCCTTTGATTTCTCAGTCAGCCATGGGGGCGAGCGTTATTCCTGTTCAACGTTTTGTTGACTTTCAGTCCATGCTAGGTTTGCCTGAAGCTTTAACTTTTGCTGTGACTTGATAACTGGACTGGACATTTTATCTTATTGTTTCCATATTTTATTTATTTTTTGATCATTTGTTACTTTAGACCACTTAGTAAATGGGTAAACCTTGGTATTGGGTTCACAGGATGCAGAAAAGTTTGGTCTGGCTTGAGCGTGTTGCACGTTTTTCCTTATTGCTAGAGACACATTGTACTTCATGGGTGCATGAAAGGGAGACTGTTGCCCATGGCAACCAATAATATACCCAGGTTTATTCGCTCAGTTTGGATTAAACGTTCCCATTAACAAACATATGTATTTTGGAAAAGATCAAATGAAGCATAGTTCGATCTCTGAGCCTGTTTGTCTTTTGGTCAGATATCTACCTGCATGTCAGTCCAGTCCTCTGATGCTGATCAACTGAGTGTCTAAATAGTATTATAGAGATATTTTAGGTAATGTGGTGTTTGGAACTGAACGTGTGGTAAGTCATGGATTACAGTCTCAGAAAGAGTCTGCCATCAGTCAATGCTCCTGAAAGGATGGAGGTTTGCAGGCACACATAACCGATTTTAGTAGACTTGGTGCTTTTTCTTGTATGTTTTTCACATTCGAATAAAAGGTGTTGTAAATGCTTTTGCATTTTTTACTTTGCGTGCTGACCTGTTGTCATTTTCAAACACATAAAGGAAAAGTTGGTTGCTATGGGTAGTAGTCAGCGCAGCTGTCTTTTGGTTGTCCCCATTTCATGTGCTTGACCACCGGTAATGGGTTACATTGCTAAACATTATTACATATCACTGTCTCCATTCATGTTTCTATAAGTCTGCATTTTCAGGCTTGTGTGACTTAACTGCACGGGGTTTTATATGGCACGCTGTCCACACCGAAAAAAGATTGTTTGCATGGTTATTCTCTGGGCTCATATGATTTTGGCAAGCTTGCTTTGTTTGCGATGAATGCGGTTTTAATGGCATGACAAGTGTATGATCTTACTTTATCTTAACTTTATGCTTCCCAATCTGTGAATCTTCGCAGCACCAATAAGGCCTTAACAGATCCCGGACGCAAGTTCCTAAATAGCAGCCGTGAGAAACAGCTGAACCTGAAGCAGACGGAAGAAAATCGGCCAGGTACAGTATTGCAGCTTTACATGCCTTTTGTTTTACTTACACATTGGAGCGGGGGAATCTTAGAGCTGTATTGTAATATTGTGTGCTTCTTAAAACGGTGTACACGTGGGATGTTTGAATCATTGCTTATGTCACTAGTCTGATAAACTTATCTTGTTCAGTAAGCTTTAACCACTTGCTGCCCGGAGCAATTTCTTACCTTAGCACACACATGATAAAATCTGAATTTTGGGCTAGAAAACAGCATCAAACCCCCAAACAATTATATATTTTCTGAAAGCAGAGGCCCTGTAGAATAAAAAGATGCTAGTTGCAATTTTCTATGTTGCACAGTATTTGCGCAAATGTTTGTCAAACAAGTATTTTTCTGATAAAATACACTCAAATAAAATTTAGTGCACAGAAACATAATATAATGCCCAATTTTTTGGTAAAATATAAAAGACGGGGTCACGCCAGGTATATAGATAACAAACATGTACGGCACTGTAACGTACAAGCGATCCAGCGCCTGTACAGATGCCGGACCGCTTGTATTTAAACAGCAATCGCCTGCTGTTCAAAACAGTACCAAGAGCATGACAGCAGTAGCCATGTTCTTGCTATAACCATTTCCTGCGGATAACGTACAGTTCCGTGAACCCGCGGGAAGTGGTTAATAAGGCATTGAAAAAGACCATAACAGAAGTACTACCTGTAGCTTTAACAAGCTCCAGCAGACCTCTAATAAGCTCTGGAAGACATCACAGTAAAATGTTATACATCAGGGTTACCGCATTCACATATAGCTTTATAAAGGAAAAAAATAAAACTTAAGTCTGAGTTTCCTTTTAATTTGTACCTAAGTGTCAGCCAGTTTTGCCTCCTCTTGAGGTAACAGAACTTTTCTGGAATTGATCCATTAAAACCTGCGCTCTAAAGTCCTATTGTCTAAACACTCCATTTAAGACATCTGGAAGTGCCTTTCATTAACTGCGATGTTTGATAGTTGTCCTCCTTAGTATATAGACGATTGTCAGAATAAGAACTGAGATTCTAATGTAGACTAAATGATCTCTTTCAGGATTAATGCCATTGCAGTCTTCATCATTTTACAGCAGCAGGTTGTCTTCAAAGGATTATTCCACAGGCAATTCAGACAGGTATGGTTCCATCACTTTAGCGATAAGACTGTTTTTCAAAACCTTGACCTTTTACCCCTAAAGCTGCCTATCCAACTGTGTATGAGAGTTGTAAAAAGGATACGATTTAAAGGAGAACTATGAGATGAGTGATTCCCACTCACCTCATAGTTCTAAGCCGACCTGTGACAATGAGACTGTCACAGGTCGGCTCAGTAGATCGGGAGGTGAGAGAACACATACCGGGTTCCCTCACCTCTCGATCCTGTCACGGCTCTCTGCCGTGACAGGGGGAGGGGCTGGATTCCCCTCTCCCCGCTCCGATCTGCCAGCGCTGACTGGCGGAACGAACGGGGGAGGGGGCGGGTACAGCTGGCTCTGCCTCTAGATAGGCAGAGCCAGCTGTCACTCACGCAGCTGGGCAGATCCCGTCATCTAAGTCGGGATCCGCTCCAGGTGCGGCGTCTCAGTATACCGCGAGCTGTAGCTCGCGGTATACTGAGCTTAGGGTAACGGGAGGACGCTAGTTTGTGTCCTCCCGTTACCCCAAGGAGAACTATGGGGAAAAACACTGACCCCATAGTTCTCCTTTTAAGGGTAGATGTCGGTGAAGTCATTCTGTCAATTTGTGTAGAAGGGTCACCAGCACACTGGATGCCATGTTTATCTGATGTCGTATAAAGCCGATTTGATAAAGTGGGCCTCTGGTGTGCTAGTGGCTTACTCTTCTACACCTTGAATTACGTGGCGCCATCCGCAGGACATTTTGGAATCCAATGAAATATTCAAAGTGGGATTCCGGTCTGGTGTGCGATTTTTAGATCGTAACATATTTCTGTAAATTTGCACACGGACATCATCTTGGTGCTGGAAACTATTCTCCCTTTCATGTCAACCAATGGGGGGCCAGGGGGAAGCCTTGAATTTCTGATGAGCTGCGTATGACACCATTTGTTTAAAGAATATGCAGGAGTTAGGGAATGTGTCATTATAGAAACTGCTATGGTGGAGACACTTTAATGGAGCAGCAGGGGAATTAGTGGATACTGGCAGAGCATAAAGGGATTTTGGTAGGTAGAAATCTGATTGTGCCACCTATATTGCAAGTTAACTTTTATTTAATGGACAATACAAGTGACATAATGTAGATAAAGGGCAGATGTTACTTTTTATGAGATCCTCTGTCAATATTGATAGCCTAGCATGGGTGGTGTGACTATAAAGCTAGAAGGGAGGACTCCTGGATGACTGTCATTGCCTATTACTGGACAAGGGGCAGACAATGGTGTTAGAGCCTCTGTTAATAGGCTTTACATGGGTGGTGTTCCTATAAGGCTAGAGGGAAGGACTTGTGGTTGGCTGTCCCATTACTTAATCCTGGGGAATATTTCTTCTTATGAACAGAGTAGTAGATGTGGAGGATGCGGGCTCAGGATAGAGAGCATTGCATTAATAAAGCCTCATTCAGTAGAGCATCTGGAGAAAAAAAAAAGGCTTACTTTGCTATTTACAAGCAGGAGCTTTGGAATCTCACTTTCTGTCCATGAAATAAAACAAGTGCAGATGGGGAGACTGTTTGAACAACAAACAGCTGTGTTTAGCGACGTAAATTATATTGATATAGTGCGTGGGCAGAAGGATGTTTTCCAGGGTTTTTTCTTCTAAGTTTTAGCAGCAGTCTCTCCCACTCCTCTTTCAGGACATCTGGATGTGGCCAGCCTTCCGCTAAGAGAAGCTTAGTCCTCCCTTCTCAGCCCAGCCCTCTGTCTGTGAAGAAACTGCGACCCAATCAGGACTACACAGGATGGAACAAACCACGGGTTCTCTCCAACCACCCCCAGCCTCAACAACTACAAGGGTATGTAGAGTTCTGTCTGTCATCAGTATATCGGGTTGCATCGTACATCAGCAGGTCTATCGATGGCTATACCTGCACTGAATCTGACACTGAATTGCAAGTTTATAGAGACTTTGAGGAAAAACAGTGACAATGTCTCCTGAAAGACCACTACCCCCAGAAACGTATACTTGCCGATTCAAGCTCCCTCACCTCTCAATTGCAAGAGTTCCCTGTGTGTAAGATCCAGTGTCTGAGTTTGTTGCACCACATTCAGCTGGATGTTATCCACACAGACATGGTCAAATGCTCCCCTATACCTACAAGCCTTGCCCTGATAGAGCATGTAAACAGCCAAGGAAGGCAGATCGGTGAGCATACGTTGCTGGAGGAACCTTGACATTTCACCCCTGAAGCTGCCTATCCAACTGTGTATGAGGGTTGTAAAAAGGATACGATTAAGGGTAGATGTCGGTGAAGTAATTCTGTCAATTTGTGTAGAAGGGTCACCAGCACACTGGATGCCATGTTTATCTGATGTCGTATAAAGCCGATTTGATAAAGTAGGCCTCTGGTGTGCTAGTGGCTTACTATTCTACACCTTGATTTACGCGGCGCCATACGCAGGACATTTTCGGCATCCAACGAAATATTCAAAGTGGGATTCCGGTCTGGTGTGCAATTTTTAGATCTTAACATATTTCTGTAAATTTGCACATGGACATCCTCTTGGTGCTGGAAACTGTTCGCCCTTTCATGTCAACCAATGGGGGGCCGGTGAGCTATCGGGATACTGTTTTTTTTTAAATGGGCAAATTGACATTGTAAAAAATGCATAGAAACGTTGGCTATAGTTCCTGGAGCTTCTAATGATTGAAATATCCTGAAGCATGGATACAACAGGGCAAATAACATTGACTTCATGAACCATTAAGTTTATTAACCAGTCCATCAAATTTCAGTTTAGTGGCGTGAAAACAGTATAACCTGTATAATTTACTATGGGATAGTGATCTTTTCAGTATAACCATTGTATTTTGCACTGTTAGTGATAAAGTCTTTATCATTGATACCACGTGGGGTAGTTGTGCTGTAGCTTGTCAGTACATGGTTTACCAAGGTAATCACTTATATTAATTGCTCTCCACAGTTTTTCCAACCTGGGGAACACCTGTTACATGAATGCCATCCTGCAGTCCCTGTTTTCTCTGCAGCCATTTGCCAATGATCTGCTCAAGCAAGGTATTCCATACAAGAGGATCCCAATGAATGCTTTAATCAGGTATGGTTCTGCTTCTGCAGGATAATTCTTGTTGAAGGCACCACATATAGTTTACACTGTGGTACTCTGTTAGCTGCTCCATCTGCACTGCAAGGGTTAACTACTCATTAAGTTTAGGGGTAGAGGAATAATTCAGGACTGCTGTTCCTGTTCTGTATGTAAGGATGTCGGAGTTCAACTTCCTGCCTGAGAGAAGAGGCTTCAGGGGACTGGTCACCCAACGTTGTGGAAGTTTATGTATAACAGTTTATGGGGTGGGCAGTAGGCTACTGTAAGGGCATTTTGTTTTTAATCCCAGTGTTTAGCTTTAAAGTTTGCTGTATCATGTTGCAGACGCTTCGCCTTTCTGCTGGCCAAAAAGGACGTCTGCAGTGCGGAAATGAAGAAAGATCTGTTGAAGAAAGTCAAGAGTGCCATCTCTGCCACAGCCGAGAGATTTTCAGGCTACATGCAGAATGTAAGTAACCAGCTTTATACAGTATATGTGACTTGTAATGTGAAGTTATTTTGCAATTCAGCAAGCATTTTCTATCAAAGACCTAAGGCAAGTTATTAGTTTGCCCCTTTTTTCATAATTCGCTGCTGCTTCAGGTAAATTTATGCGGTTGCAGAGGAATGCCAATCAAAACCTTTACAGTGGGGAAGGGTTAGAACATTTGTTGGATTCATACTGCCCTGTGGTGACCCTACAAATGTCATAAGGCATTGCAAGACTCCCAGCCATATGCATGATTCCAAGAAGCAAAGGCCTGATGGGATTGTATTTTCACCACAGCTGGAGTGCTGAGGTTGCCTACCCCTGCCCAGAGACTGAAAAATGGAAATCGCAGCAAAGTAATAAGAAAACGTTACTATGGTTAGGTGACATTATGTGCACACTGACTTGTCAGTTTTTTTTCACTTTGCATGCCAGTGCTTAATATATGTCATCATTCATTGGTTTATTGGTGATGTATAGACCAGGAGTAGGTAAGGACGTTCACAAACTTGACTACTGTCACATAGGCAGTGCCTTAGTAGTGAGAGAATAGCCTATTATTGCAGCTTACGGAATATTATATTTGCTCTACAGCTTAGTAATTCCCTCTTGGCTGGTTAATTTGCTGCTAGAAAAATGTTTAGGCCTCACTCATTTTCAATCATGTTGTGCAACAAAGGCTGAGGGAAAAGGAGGTGTAGCTCGGAAGGGTCGCTTAAAACTTAACTCCAGGCAGACCTAAATGAATGCAGCTCTATATTCAATAATACATGCCATATTTTCAAATGCAAACAGTGTAATCCATTTAATTTGAATAATAGCTTCTTGCAGTCCCCTGTAGCACAAAGCTTAGAACGGGAAGGAGAAGCAACACAAGGAGCCAGTCAGCGGTGTTCCAATGCTTATGTTGGTACAAAGTGACAGGGAAAGCAGAGTGATGGAGTTCAGCTCATCAGTCTGCTGCTTCTCCTTTCACTGTGCCAGCCAGGTCCTTTGGCAGGTGAAACAGATACCATATACAGTATGTGTGCTTCTGTGCATTTATCTCTTTGTCTGGAGGTCAGCTTCACATCATGAGTTGTATCATTGTAGGATGCCCATGAATTTTTGAGCCAGTGCCTTGATCAGCTGAAAGAAGACATGGGGAAGCTGAACAAAACCTGGAAGTCAGAACTGTCCTCGGGAGATGACGCCTCTGCAGTCAAAGCCACTGAAGACGTCGCTGCAACCCGTGTCTACACCTGTCCAGTCATTAACAATTTTGAATTTGAGGCTCAGCACTCCATCAGCTGTAAAATGTACGCACAAATTATTCCAAACCAGTACACTCAAAACCATTCCAAACCAGTACAAATTATTCCAAACCAGTACACATTTTTTTGTTGTTGCACTCATACTAGCATTTAGGAGTTTGCATGTACATAATGCATGCTGGTATACATTATCACGTGCGCTACATTGTGGTCCGAGCCTTTATAGGCATACACTGCAGATTCCCCATCCCCCCCCCCCATGTACATATTCAATACTAAAAACAGAAGCATGACTTTTAAAACCCATTCAGAACAATATGTGGTACAAGCTGATTACCCTACTCTCAAAAATATAATGTGACGAATTCCCTTTCAAAGCTACCTATATACTTTAGAGATGGACTTTTCTGACTGGCTTAAGCCTCAGCCTCTTCTACTGTTAATCCGATATTGGAGCCTCATTTGATATTTAATTGAATGTTGGAGGGTATGGCTTCGCCTACAGTATGTATACTTGGCATGGCATCAGAAATGAAAGCCTAACCAACAATTTGTAACTTTCAAAGTACTTCAAACACCTTCTGATGCCTGCTCTTCGATCATTCCAGAGCATAATCTTTTATGGCACGATCCACAGTCACTATCTATTTCAGCAGCGACTAACAGCTGTTGCCTAATGTGAAAAGAAATCTTCTTAAGCATTGTCCAATAGGGCTATCAATATGAAAAGAGAACTATGCGGTAAGTGTTTTTCCCCATAGTTCTCAAGGGTCACAGGAGGACATATACTAGCGTCCTCCAGTGACCCAAAGCTCAGTATATCGCGAGCTACAGCTCACGGTATTCTGAGACCACCGCAGCCGGGACGGATCCTGACATTACTGTCGAGATCCACCCAGCTGCGTGAGTGACAGCTTGCACTGGCTTTCTGGAGGCAGAGCCAGCTGTACCCGCCCCTGTCCGTTCCTCCAGTCAGCGCTGGAGGATTGGGGAGGGGGGGAGCCGTGACTGACAGTCATCGCTCTCTGCAGGGAGATGATCGAGAAGTGAGCGAGCGACGGTATGTGTTCGCTCACTTCCTAATCTATTGAGCCGACGTGTGACCGTTTAATTGTCACACGTCGGCTCGAACTATGAGGTTGTGATTTTCACTCACCTCATAGTTCTCCTTTTTAAGTGCCGTAACTCATAGCACCTAATCAGAATCCACCTTCTTCTGGCTTGAACAGAGTGAATTTGTTATTTCACACACCAAAAAAACCTTAAAATAGATGTTTTATTGGGTCCCTGGTGATAATACTTATCTTTCGGGTTTAAGTTAATTATGTTTTTGAATTGCAGGTGCGGTGAAATTGTAATAAAACGGGAACAGTTCAATGATCTCTCCATTGACCTACCACGACGGAAAAAGTTATTAGCCTCAAGGTCCATACAGGATTCCCTAGATCTCTTTTTTAGGGTATGTTTTCAGAAGTATATTTACATTCATATTTGATTTAAAGCCCAAAGGAACTTTCTGTTTTTTATCGGCTAAATCCATCTTGGTGCTGGAAGTAGAAGCTGTACTGATTGGAAAGCTTTAGCTCTTACTCAGCAGGAGGTGTGCTGAACCTATGCAAAAAGACCACTGCTTCCATACCGAGAGCAAGGGTCCTTCTCTGCAGCATGCTAGTCGGGGTCAAACTTTTCTACTCAAACTGTGACTCGCTGCTTTTTAAAGAGCAGAATCTATAAGGGCTTGTTCACACCAAGCGCGTTTCAGGAGCAGAGCAGATCTGTTACAGACTGGATCAAAACTGCGCCCAATGTATTTCAATAGTATTTTGGGCTCTAGTTCACACCGCAGTGTTCAGTTCCAAGCATGTAAAAAAAACTACAGCCAGCCCTATTTTACCTGCTCTGGAACGCATGCAAACACATCAAAAACGCATGCAAATGCCCTGGAACACACAAAGCCCATTTTAAACCAAAAAAAAAAATACACATTTTGTTGTTTTTTTAACCAAAAATGGCCCGGAACGCATCAAAAACTCGCCAAAAAAGGCGGTATAACACACTGCACTGCGTGTGCGGAGACTCATGCAGATCTGGTCTGCATTTGGTGTGAACAAGGACTCGGACTTTGCACACCTTTTTTTGTTTTGATGTATCAGAAAAGTATTTAGGTAATTTAAATGCAAGGTGTTCTGTGAATACACAAGAGAAGAGGAGGAGCAGGTAAACAAGATGTACTCTTGTCCATTCACATAACGCCTTCCATTCTGTGAACAGAATACACGGGGGGATTTATCAAAACTAGAGCAGATTTGCACTGCAACCAATCAGCATCTCTGTCTCATTTTTAAATCTTACCTGGGCAAACTGGAGAGATGCTGATTTGGTTGCGATGAGCAACTGCTCAAGATTCTGTCTGCTCCAGTTTTGATAAATTCCCCCCACAATATTTTGTGTAATGGACAAAGAGAGGAAAGGGAGGGGGGAACCACAGAGTCCATTCACTACAAGTTCTGGAAAGCCCAGTCATAGTTCCTGAAGAAAAGGGAGGTGTCTAGTATTCAGCATCAATGAAGCTATGATTTTGTACAGCGATCTGGACCTAGCATAGTCATCATTAGAGGTATTTTATTTGGCTTGTGGCGTTCCCAAAAATATATTGTTTTCCTGGAGTTCTTCTGTAAAGTGGTAAAAGCATTTGGCTATATGTCACAGAAGCTGCTCTATTGATAATTTCCCAATACCACCTCAAATATGTTCACCATTTTGTATGTATTTTCTAAAATTTTACAATATTGTACCTCACAGATGGAAGATCTCGAATATTCTTGTGAAAAGTGTAATGGAAAGTCTGCAACTGTAATACACAAGTTCAGCAGGTTGCCCAAGTAAGTCATTTATCACTTTATACGTTTTTTCCAGATTGATCAGCAGATGTTTTTACTTCTAATAACAAATTGGCAAATTTTTGTTCAGCCCTTTCTGTTATCTGTGCACCTTGCTAGACGGCACAGCAAGATACTGCGTTCCCTAAGACCTATCTACAAAACTATACTGTAATGCGGTCTGGACTACGACACATCCTGCTTGAGCTTGAACAATAAAAGAGCAGCAGGAAACTGATGAGATTGACACTTTGCTGTCTCCTTCACTCAGGAAGCTCTCAGTATTCCAGAACGATGATGCAGTGCCACAAAGTCTGATTGGTTTACAGTGCTGCCTCTTCCAGTTTTAGTACTACCCTGTTTCCCCGAAAATAAGACCTAGTACTATTTTTGGGAATTGCTAAAATATAAGACCTACTCCGAAAATAAGACCTAGTTGTGACCATTCCCAGGGTCGGTGGTGGCATAAGGGGGAACTTGAATAGCCACGGGAGAGGCAGGAAAGAATAAGCGGTGCCAACGAAGCCAGTGGTAGAGGAAGCAAAGCGGCAGCTGAGGGAGCAGAGCCGCATAAGCCGATGTCTCCTCTATAGCGCCGGCTCCTGTCACAGGCGGAGTGATACCAAATGCACCCCGCCTGTGGGGAATTGATAGTGAAAGTGCGCTTCGCTCATTCTGGCCAGCGATCCCAGCAGCCTGCCCACTGCTTGCATCAGGGCTGAGTGCTCTTTTAGGGTTAGCTCACACCATAAGCAGTACGTTCCGGTCCGATTCTGGCCGGAACGCACTGCATCGCCAGGCTGGAGGGGGTGTGGCGGGCCATTGAAGTGAATGGCACCGTAGCCACGCCCTCCGGCTGCAATGCGATCGCCCGCACGCTATCGCAAGGCACATTGCACCGGACCGCACTGCAGGCATAATCAAAATGCTGCAAGCACTATTTTGATCGCACCGGACCGCACTGCAGGCACAATGTGCCTTACGATCGCATTGCGGGCGTGGCTACGGTGCCATTCACTTCAATGGCCTGCTACAGCCTGGCAAAAAGGTGAGCCGGCTGCAATGCAGTGCGTTCCGGCCAGAATCGGACCGGAACGCACTGCTTATGGTGTGAACTAACCCTACACCAATGCTCCTCCGGAGCCAAACTATCAGTTGTAGGTTTGAACTAGTCTTTGACAGTATTGCATTGTTACCTGATGTCATGCTTACATTTTTGCAGGGTTTTGATTCTTCACCTGAAGCGTTACAGTTTCAATGTGACCCTATCACTTAATAACAAGGTTGGCCAGCAAGTGATCATCCCGCGATATCTTACCCTATTATCACATTGTACAGAGTGCACACGGCCACCGCTGTCCCTGAGCTGTAACATACAGACTGTAACGTAAGTATGCTCCAATGTATTTTATATACACACACCCTGTCTTAAGAATTAAAAGCCCAATTGCAATTTTTAAGGAAATGCTGTAAACACTTTTAATGTGCTGCAAAATGGTATGTGTATGAATTCCCTCCTTCCTTGTTCCCCGTAAGGGCCTGTTGCAGCGTGCTTCCATGGGCAAATGCAGCGTGCTTCCGTGGGCAAATGCAGCATGCTTCCGTGGGCAAATGCAGCGTGCTTCTGTGGGCAAATGCAGCGTGCTTCTGTGGGCAAATGCAGCGTGCTTCCGTGGGCAAATGCAGCGTGCTTCCGTGGGCAAATGCAGCGTGCTTCCGTGGGCAAATGTAGCGTGCTTCCGTGGGCAAATGCAGCGTGCTTTTGAAATCCACTTGAGACACTTCTGACAGCATTCATTGCCAGGCGCATTTGACCTGCTTTTGTATCCCCCATGGGCTTGTATGGCAAGTGAAGTGGTTCAGAAGTGAACAAAACACTGTCAACGCTGGTACTAAATCAGCCTGTTCCTGCTAGTGTGCCGCAGAAGATGACCACTGTACGCTCTGTGAGAACAGTGGTTTCTCTGCAGTGGTCTGACACACTCCCAATGAATCCCAAACAACATATTTAGAGAGGTGCTGGGGAATTATTTCACTCTTGTACAAGCAGTCAGAACTTCAAGCTCAATAGCTCTGGCAAGGCATCTTCCCTCAATTACTACCCAACAGTAGCTCAAACCATGGAATTACAGAAAGGAGCAACCAGAGTCCAAGATCATTTGAATTGTTGGTAATAAGTCATAAAAACAGCCAATGTGTTTCAGGAGCTACACCACTCCCCCCTTCATTAAGGTTACAAGAATAAATATAAAGCATAGCATAAGGATGAAAACGTATTTCATTAAAGGGTTAGTTCACCTTTATAGAAAAGTATCCTATGCAGTCCCTCATCACCATTCCATAACCTTCAACTAATCAGATGTTACAAGCATGCATTTATGCTCCTTATATACCTGTAGGCTGTTTGTACAAGGAGTAAAGTCTGCCCCCCAAAAAATACTAACCCTTTTGAAAGCTTCACCCAGTTGATGTTCTAGCACAGACCAGCTGTTAGGACAAGTGCCCCCTAGTGGTACAGGAGTCCACGCTGTCCTTCCTCTGAGCCCCCCCCCCACACGTGCACAGTGTGCTCATTCTCCTGTCACTGGAAAACCTCAGCGACTGCGGGGACTCAGGAGAAAGATTGCACTTGCTCCAGTACCACTAGGGGGCGTTCACCCTAATGGCTGGTCAGTCTGACTGCGGTGAGGGGGGCAGGTCAATCAGATGCACAAAGACCACGCACAGCAATCTTCTCTGGAGCATACAGACGGGGTCAAGGCTGCTTGTCCCCCCACCTGTATTCTGCACTTACTACTATGCAGCACATTAAACGTATTTACAACAAATTTCAATCACCATATTAAATAATGCATCTCTGTTCAAATCTTCTTCTTGCTCTGATTTTGATTTAATCTGTTTCATGCTGACTTACTATTATCATTTTGTTTAATCTACTCAGGAGTTCACGTCCATTGAAAGCCTCACAGATGGTAAATTCCTGCACAGCGAATAGCGTTGTTTTAAGGTAAGGGATTTAAATTTGTTTATCACTGTTACGGTCTGGATTTTGATTTTTGCCATCAAGGAAGCATTGTTTAGAAAGCACTGATGTATCTTTTAACTTGAATATTTTTTAATATCCTATTTTAAAATATACAAACGTATATCACATATATCCCCAATCAAAACAGATCAACAAAAACAAATAAAACTTACAAAAACAAAACAGAAAAAAAACACAATTTTTCACTATATTATAAAAACATACATCAATGTCTAGAAACCAGATTAAATACATTCAATTATGCTCTTTTCTTTTAACTTGGTCACTTACAGTAAACTTCTCAATTTTATATAGATACGTTAACGTTATATGCATTCCACTTTTCCCATATTTTACTGTTTATCTAAAATGCCCCGACACTTTGACATTATTTTTTCATGTGTAACCACTCTTTCAAGTTACTAATGTATCTTTTTAAAAGGTATGGGAAGTACATGGGGGTGCTTGTGACACCTACCAGGGGAACGTGATGAATGTGTTGTGATGCAGGGGTACATAAGAAAATGTAACAGAAAAACCTGATGATGGTTTGGGAAAATGTGTAAGAATATGTTTTGTTTTTTTTAAAATCAGAAGTCAACTTTATTTGACAAATGCTTAGTACAAACGGTACAGGGGGGCGGTCACCCCAGCATCATTACAACATCTCCTGAGGAAATCAGGGGTGTAGAGAAACACAAATACAAGCTTACAGTACAATGTGCACATTACAGTTACAGGGTAGTGGTTTGGCTCAATGGATACATTGGTCAATCTGCTATTACTGCCGTCCTAGTGTCATCTAGACGATGAGATGTATAGTAGGAGCACAGGTGGTGTAAAAAATGTAGTCAGGTTAAAATTACACTGTTGACACTGTGGGGCTTCGTGTATCGGTACAACAAATATCGAGAGATAAGGCACCAGAGGAGCATTTCCCTGCATGCAAAGGCACTTATGCAGGAGTATGTATGAGCTTAGCAAAAGGTAAGGGACACGGGGAGAAGGATGACTGGGTTGGATCAGAAGGAAAAGTATATGGGGGTACCCCAGCGGAGATACAAGGGAGGCCAGAGGGGGTAAGGGGGGGGGCGGGTGTGTGTGGGTCAAGCACCTAGGATCTGGGTCTGTTCCAGCGCTCAGGGGGGCGTCACGAGCATGGCCCGAAGG
>NW_017306360.1:2122551-2132109 GCF_000935625.1 Nanorana parkeri | reverse complement strand
TTTGACTCGATTTCTTCTAGCAAGTGTCCCCAGGGCGACATGCTGGATGACTGTAGATCCTTGTAGTCTCCCCTGGGTGACCGTCGAGCGCATGCAGACTCTGCCACGGTGGGTCGGCTGCGACATGTGGTCCCCCCTGACGCCTGTGGGTTCGTCCCGGGGAGTGCATATGACAGGGGGTCCGGGCCTGCCTGTCACAGCGCTCCCCTCAGGCTGGTGACGCCGCGGCTACGGTCGGGGGCGTCTTCCTACCGTTTCCCTACTCGTCCTGGATCCTGGTTGTGGAGTCCAGCCTTCGCTCCGTGGGGGTATGTATGTGGGGTCTGCGGTGGATGTGTCGTGGGGACCTGGAGCTGCAGCCTCCCGTCTCCCCCCTCCCCCCTGCCTCATGGTGCTCGGGCTTCAGTGGGCCGCAGATGGGCTCCTGTGCGGGCTGCCTTGGGGGGGACTTAGGCTCTGGGGGAGCTTCTCGGGCCCCCTCCGTGAGGTAAGCTTTGGCTGCGCTGTTCTCTCACAGCTGCAGCCTCCTGTCTCCCCCCTGCCATGGTGCTCGGGCTTCAGTGGGCCATAGATGGGCTCCTGTGGTTCAAAGGGTTTTATTCAAACCTATTTACTGTGCCCAAGAAAGAGGGGGTGTGGCCCATCCTGGACCTCAGGCGTTTGAACACCTTCGTGTGGGCCCGTCGGTTCCGGATGGAGTCGATCCGGTCCGTGGCGGCCTGGCTTCGTCAGGGAGATCTTCTGGCCTTCATCGAGATTCGGGATGCATACCCTCATGTACCCGTTTGCGAGTCTCATCAGCGATATCTTCGTTTCGAGGTGGGGGAGGACCATTTTCAGTTTGTGGCGCTGGCGTCGGCCCCACTTGTGTTTCACCAGGGTGCTGGCCCCGATCCTGGAGTTGCCGGGGAGTTTCGATTGTGGGGTGCCTGGACGTTCTGCTCCTACGGGCGGAGTCGCATTCTTCGATGGTGACGGCTCTGGGGGTCACGGTGCGGTCCTTGGTGGAGTTCGGGTGGCTGCTGGACATGCGAAAGTTTTGCCTGGTGCCCTCTCCACGCCTGGAGTATCTGGGTTTGGTTCTGGACATAAACTGGAGACTTGTCAGCAGGTGGGGGGTTTGGCCACCGGCAGGGGCCGCCCCTAGGCTGTAATTGGTCTTTAGTTTTGTGCCTAGCGTCCTTCTCCTGCAGGTGGCGATATTACCCTACCATTCAGGATCTACGATCTGTTGCCTGTGTCCTTCAATGAACGGAGAGAAAAGGATTTTACGGTGAGTACAAAAATCCTATTTTTTTTAAATTGATGCTTTTTACTATTTCTGTACAATCTTACATTTACACATGTACATTAAATACATGGTTCATCCATGGCATTGGATTATTTGGGTTTCTTGAAGGATGAGCACAGCAGAGGTTGTTCGCGTTTAGGCCTCATTCCCACTGCTAAGAGCCGGCCCGTACAGATCCGTGCGGCGTGCCACGGCCGTATCAGGCCGGTCCCTTCAAGGACAGGTGCTGCCTGTGATTGTACGCAGCAGCCTGTTCTTCTCTATGGGAGTACGCGGCCGTACGCTCACCCGAGCTGCACATCTGTGCGGGTGTCTGTACTCTTATGCAGACAGGATATATCCTGTCTACGTCCGAGCACGGACACCCACACAGATGTGCACTTTGCGTGAGCGTACGGCCGCGTACTCCCATAGAGAACAGGCTGCTGCGTACAATCACAGGCAGCACCTGTCCTTCCCGAGAGCAGCCCGATACGGCCGTGCACGCCTCACGGATCTGTACGAGCTTGCTCTTAGCAGTGTGAATGAAGCCTTAGACTAAACCCCTCCAATCTCAAAGTGGCGATTGTATGAACAGAGGTGTAGATGAGGGAAGGTTACTCACTCCTCCGCTTCATTCCGATGATGAGCTATTGAGCTCTGGAAACAGACTATTTCAGCAAAGCAGTTAAGATTCGCCTGGTAAACCTTTTTAAAGAACCCAGGCATGCTGACTGATAATGTAAATGTGAAAAAGTCAAAATGTGACTGACAAAAAAAATGTGCTTTTAACAATGTATAAAAGACAAGCTTTCGAGAGTGAACCTCTCCTTCAGGTCAGAAGCAATACCTGACCTGAAGAAGAGAGGTTCACTCTCGAAAGCTTGTCTTTTATATATTTTGTTAGTCCAATAAGAAAAGTATCATTGCACACTGCAATACTGCGTTTTTGTCTTTTTTGACATCTTGTCTACTGGACTAATACGGCTTATATATAGATAGATATATAATTCCCTTTTAAGTATAATATTCTCCGTTTTAGAAAGCAGCCCTTGAAATCTGCAAGCAACACACCTGTTTGTCTGGACTCTGAAAGTGATGACGAGCATCTGAAGAGATGTGTGGCCAGCACCCAAAGGCTGAGCACCATTTTTCAGGGAAAGGAGCAGCAGACTGAAGACCAGGTGACCAATCCTGATTATTTTTTGGTGAAGCACTGATGTGTGTTTCTTCTATGTAGCCAGAAGTTTGCCTGGAGCGATACCACTATGACGAGTTGTCCTTATGTAGACTCATTGGATAGCTCGGTGGCACTGTGAATTACCTGATTGCTGAAGTAACATGGAAAGTGTGTGCGCATGACTGATGGAGAGGGAAATCTCTAAGCCAACCAAGACTCCTTTTACTTAGCACAGTGTTGTCAGTCTAAAACTATCAGCATGGTTACCAGGGTGGGGAATGCTGTGATCACTTCATAAATGTATTTCTGATCATCAATTATCCAGTCACAAGCTTGGCTTCATACTGGATTCCAGTGCAGTCTGCAAATTGGTTGCAAGCCTGGCTATGATGTCTGGCAGAAGCTCCAGTTCACCTATATGTATTTTAACTGTATATTTTGCCAGTTAGCTTGATATACACATTTCAACTAAATATTTTGCTGTTGCCTTACATTAGAAAACTGCAACAACTTTACAATTCAGTAACCTAGAACACAATCCTATATCAATCTGGACTGATGTGATTGCATCGGCCCTAAAGCAGAATTCCAGGTAAATTTATGAACCTTTGCAGTGGAGCTACCCCTGCACTGCAAGGGTTAAGTGCTGTTTTTTGTCTAGGTAAGAAAATAAGTTATACTCCTGATCCTCCAAGACGGCCGGCTCTTAGAAGAGTCCCTGGGGCCTCTCTCCACTGCAATGGTTTAAGGCAGGTATAGCCAAACTCCGGCCCTCCAGCTGTGGTGAAACTACAAATCCTATGATGCATCTCTCTCTGGGAGTCATGTCCATGAGAATCCTGCAATGCCTCATGGGATTTGTAGTTCCACCACAGCTGGAATGCCGGAGTTTGGCTACCCCTGGTCTAAGGTCTCTGCTGAAGGGTATGGTAGTAGTATAACTTTATTTTCCTCCCTGGACCAAAATGAGCTCTTAACCCTTGCAGTGTGGGGGTAGCCCCACTGCAAGGGTTAATAAAGTTTACCCAGAGTTCTCCTTTAATCCTTCATAATAGTCTATATAGAGTTTTTAAGGAGTTTACAACTTTCTGAAATTAAACCCAAGAACAAATATATAACATATTGCAGCTTACGCGTCCTTAGATGTGGTGGCTGCATTAGTTTCCTTTTTTAGAACTTTTGATTTTCACGTTATACCGCCAATAACCCACTTCCTATCCTAGGGTGACAATGTTCACTCACTGTGCTGTATCTATGGAGGGGCAACATTGTTACCCTAGGACAAGAATTGTAAGGACTACAGAGAACCTCCTTCTCTCCTCATCACCATAACCTAAAGTGGGGGGGGGAGACCTCAGCCAGGTCTTATAGCACTTCTTGAGATTTCAGTGCAACACGGGTAAAGTACATACAATCTCGCTGGATTTATGGCGAATTTTTTTTTTTTTACCCTTATTGAAAAGATCTAACAAAACACTTTTTAATGGTACGTCGGTCCGAGAGGCAGTAAATAAGAGAAGTTCATTGTTGGGGGTTTACATTCACTTGAATCTGGTGAATAAATTGCATCTAAAGGTACTTCGCACCTTTTGTATCCAGTCCAAGATAAACCGCAGATCCAGACTTAAAATGGCCTAATCGTACCGGCAAAAGCTTTAAAGGAGAACTATGGGGGTTAAGGCTTTTCCCCATAGTTCTCCTTACGGTAACGGGAGGACACAAATTAGCGTCCTCCCGTCACCCAAAGCTCAGTATACCGCGAGCTGTAGCTCGCGGTATACTGAGAAGCTGAAGCGGATCCCGACAATTATGCCGGGATCCGCCCAGCTGCGTGACTGACAGCTGGCTCTGCCTATCTAGAGGCAGAGCCAGCTGTGCCCTCCCCTGTCCGTTCCGGCAGTCAGCGCTGGCGGAGCGGGGAGGGGGGAATTTAGCCCCTCCCCTGTCATGGCAGAGAGCCGTGACAGGATCGAGAGGTGAGCGAACGCCGGCATGTGTTCGCTCACCTCCCGATCTACTGAGCCGACCTGTGACAGTCTCATTGTCACAGGTCGGTTAGAACTATGAGGTGAGTGAAAAGCATTCGCCTCATAGTTCTCCTTTTTAATAGCTGTTTGGTATAAGTTGGTGCGGAACTTTTTGTTCTCAATAAAAATTCCTGTTTCCTTCTCTATCCAAAAGAAACCAAAAGCACAAAGCCCCAAATGCCCAGAGGTGGCTGACACAAGCTTCGATGACATGAATGATGAAGATCTGATGGCTGCCGTTATTGAAATTAGCAAAAAAGACAGTCCCATGGGTCAAGAGGAGGAGAAACTTGCAAGCAGCCCAGACACAGGATTTGGTGGCGATGACGACCTGCAGGAAACTACTGCCACTATGGAGGTGTCCGAAGAGCAGAAGTCGAATGTGGCAAAAGATTCAGGTGTGTGTGTGTATAAAAAAAATACTGCTGTGACTTTTTAACCCCTTCATGACTGAGCTTGTTTTTCGATTCTGTTCCTTAATGACTGACGCACTTTTTATCTTTTTGCTGTGTAATTCTTCCACGGCAGTAATCTACTTTCTTACTAAGTGCACCCACACATATATTGTTTTTTTTAGAGGACAGATGAGGCTATGTATTTATATCACACGTGTACCCAACGCATCACTTATGACAAATAAAATATTTTAAAAATGAGGAAAAACCATAAAGAAAACATTTTTTTTTTCCCCCCAGTTTTGATGTATTTTTTTTTAGAAACCCCTAGCACAATTAAAAAAAATCCATTAAAATGAATTCATTTATTTGTCCTGTTTTCTGTACTTCTCAGCGTAAAACTAAAAGCTAACATTTACATTTTTTTTTTCTCTAAAAGCTAATAGTGGTCACCTGCCATATAATGTCTCTAAATGTCACGCTTAGTGACAACGACAATTTAACCCCCTCATGACATCACTGTCATGAGAGGCTTAAATAATAAAATAAAAATAACCCCTTGGTGAAAAACAAATATGCAGCTTAGCAGGTCTTAGAGATTTTTACACTTTCCGCAGTTTATTTAAAGGAGAACTATGGGGTCAGGGCTTTTCCCCATAGTTCTCCTTAGGGTAACGGGAGGACGCAAACTAGCCTCCTCCCGTCACCCTAAGCTCAGTATACCGCGAGCTACAGCTCACGGTATACTGAGACGCCGGAGCGGATCCCGACATTGATGTCGAGATCTGCCCAGCTGCGTGAGTGACAGCTGGCTCTACCTATCTAGAGGCAGAGCCAGCTGTACCCGCCCCCTCCCCCGTCCGTTCCGCCAGTCAGCGCTGGATGATCGGAGGGGGGAGTCCAGCCCCTCCCCTGTCACGGCAGAGAGCCGTGACAGGATCGAGAGGTGAGCGAACGCCGGTATATGTTTGCTCACCTCCCGATCTACTGAGCCGACCTGTGACAGTCTCATTGTCACAGGTCGGCTAGAACTATGAGGTGAGTGAAAAGCACGCCCCTCATAGTTCTCCTTTAAAAAATGTTTACGCTTTTTTTTATTTTTTATTCTATCAAGCAGTCATTGTGAATGAATCTCACTATGTTTGATAATGTAATTGTTTGGTTATTCAGTGACACTAAAGACTTTTGATCCCAGAAGGGTCAGAAGCTTGCAACACTGTTTCAGCAAAAGAAACCTGTAGCAAAATGTTTCTATTGCTGAAACTTTAGAAAAAGGCCGGTATATATGGAGATTTCCTAGTCCCGGTCCAGCTGTCAAACAGTGACAGCAAATGCAGTAAATACCGCTCTGCTCTCACTGTCAGGCACCCGATCCCTGAAAGTCATCAGGTGTCTGTTAAGGCTTAACTCTTCCATTAATAGATGTCTCGATACTGAGGCATCCATTAATGAATGGTAATTTTTAGCTATTTTCTGACACTCATTGAGGCTGGTTTGCTAAAGGATTTGAGAATGTTCACGCAATAAGTTGTGTGAAGAATCGCTTCAGTGATCCAATCATGTGAAAATAAAGTTCTTGTTTACTTATTTCATCTGCATTTGATTGGATAAATGAAGTCGGTATTTACACAAACGTTTTACTTTACTCACATTATGAACATTCTCAGTTCCTTTAGTAGATCAGCCCCTCGAGTCTTGTATTACTGAAAAATGGAATGTCTGACAGAGATGCAAATGCTCATTTCATTTGGAGGGAAAGAATAATGGTAATGTGTTCCTTGTTTCAGGTGTGACCCAGTACAGTGACTTGGTCAAAGACTTTGATGAGAATAAAGAGAACAAGACTCCGGAGGGGGCTCAGAATGAGGTGGAGTGGGTACAGTATGAGCTGGAGAGAGAGCGAGAGGAGCAGGAGCTGCAGCAGGCCCTCGCGCAGTCTCTTCAAGAGCAGGTGAGGGGAGCGACATGTTCTCCCTATAATTGTTTGGGTTTCCTCTGGGTACTTACGTCTTAATGTGTTTGCGTGTATGTGTGAGAGATGGGGAGGTCAAGATGGGGATGGTATGTAAAACGCTGCATAAATTGGCAGCACTATCAAAAATAACCTCTATTAATAAATAATGAGCGCCCGATTCTAAAAATCTCAGCGGCACTGAGCATTTCCTTTTGTAGAAATGAGAGTAGGCAACTTGTGACTTTAATTACTGACATATCTTCATTATACGGCTCCATTGTTTAAATAAATTCTATCATTCTGAATTTACGGGTTTTGTGTAATCTGATGTGCTTTGACTATGTAAAGTGAACCTGTGCTTTGCCCATACAATGCACTTAAATGCCTGCCTTCCCTTCCCTGTCACTATGTTAAGCTACCAAAAAGAAATGCCTGGTACTTTTGGGTATGGGGAAGCATGTGACTCATTGAATCACAAAGCAGCAATGGATTCCTGAGCAGGCATTCGCAAGGTGTCTGAGCTGCTGCATGCATGTGGGAAGGGGGGCAAGAGTTTTTAGCGTTGTGTAAGCTCTGACCACAGCAACTGGTTTACAATAGGCTTCTGCTACTTGCTCCGGCAGCTGAATGAAGTGTGTGGGGGGTCTGAAGAGGTGATGAGTATTAGGAGATGTTGGTGACGTGACTTCATATTTAAGTGAGCCCGTTTCTTTGCCCTTTATGGGGAAAATCACAGGTTTGCTTTGTTTTTATGTTTCCCTGTACATTATGGTTTTAAATGATTGTATGACACTTTGAAATCTGTCAATGTCTTGTTTTTGTTGCCTTTTATTTTTTTCATTTGCCTTAAAGGAGAAGTATGGGGTAAGTGTTTCCCCCATAGTTCTCCTACAGGTCATGGGAGGACACAAACTAGCGTCCTCCCGTGACACAAACCTAGGTAGCTCGCGGTATACAGAGACCGCCGCAGTCGGGACGGATCCCGACATTAATGTCGAGATCCACCCAGCTGCGTGATTGACAGCTGGCTCTGCCTATCTAGAGGCAGACCCAGCTGTACCCTCTCCCGTTCGTTCCGCCAGTCAGCGCTGGAGGATCGGAGCGGGGGGAGGTTGGGAATCCCTGCAAGGAGCTGTGAGTGACAGTCACGAACTATGAGGATGAGTGAAAATCACTGACCTCATAGTTCTCCTTTTAAACTAAAACTTTGTTTCTTTTGAAGGAGGCTCGAGAGCTAATGGAGGATGATGACCTAAAAAGAGCTACAGAACTGAGTTTACAAGGTGACATAACCACATTTTGTTTTGTTTTATGCATCTTCTTGGCAAGTGACCATCACGTTGTCATTTTAATAAAGATAACTGGTTGTTTTATTGATGTTTAGAGTTTAATAGCTCGATGCTGGATGGGATAATGTCAGATGAGGATTCTGGGAATGAAGACGTTTTCGACATGGAGTATACGGAAGAAGAAACTGAGGAACTTAAGAGAAATGCAGAGGTAACCATTTTCCAGCACTAAACTTATTTCACACTTTAAGGCCTCATTCACACACGAATCGGCCTGCACGTACAGCTCCGTGCTGCGTGCGGGGCCGTACCAAGTAGCTGCCGGGAAGGACAGGTGCTGCGTGTGATTAGAACGCAGCCCCCGTCCTTCTTCTCTATGGGGCTACACGGCCGTACGCCCCCCTACGCTCACCTTATTTGCAGGTCCATAGGGGTGCGGGTGATCGTATTCATACGCCGCCGGAATGGAACATGTATGCGTCCCGGCCAGAAAACCAGCACCTCTACGGACCTGCAAATGAGGTGAGCTTAGGGGGGCGTATGGCCGCATAGCCCCATAGAGAAGGACGGGTGCTGCGTTCTAATCACGCAGCACCTGTCCTTCCCGGCAGCTACTTGGTACGGCCCTGCACGGAGCTGTACGGGCAGGCCGATTCGTGTGTGAATGAGGCCTAAAGGCATAGTTCTTCTTTTGCAAACATTTTGTAAATGCGCCAACATTGATATAGTAAACAATGTGCGTTTAATCTTTCCATTGAGGCATTTAGAGAATTGAAACCACAATTAGTGCATCGCGGGTGGAATGCCCAGTCTCTTGATTGTTTACCTCCAGCACCATTACAGAAGTACGGACCTTCTGTTATAGAGCTGGAGGAAGTGCTGGCTGGAGTACAGTTGCCATGTCGTCAGGTGCACTCTGCTGCATCACTTTGCCGCGGTGGCCAATGCGAGTTGATTGATAACATGACTGCTGGTAGAGCTATGCACAAGCTTTGCTGAATTAATGTAAAAAAAAAAAATGCATCTGTGCATGGCTTTATCTGCACAGGCGAATCATCCATTCACAGATATCTCCTAAATGGAGAGATTACAAGTTCCATTTTTCACCGCAGCAGAGGGACACGTAGATCTCAATGGAGCAGATGTGCAGTGATGACACCTCACTTGAAGTCCATTGATTACTTTCTCCAGTCCCATAACAGAAGGTCCAGGAAGAGTCTGAAGGAGTCTGTGCATTGCACCCCTTAGTGCGGTTACAATGCTCTTCAGGCTCCAGTGCAAAAATGTAATAACTGCACAATTATTTTATTTTCATCATTGTTGGTGCATTTATTACATCTTTGCAAAAAGGTGAACTATGTGGTACTCTCACGCTCTCTCTCGCCTCTCTCTCTCTCTCTCTCTCCTCTCTCTCTCTCTCTCTCGCCTCTCTCTCTCTCTCTC
>NW_017306360.1:2120287-2122438 GCF_000935625.1 Nanorana parkeri | reverse complement strand
CTCTCTCTCTCTCTCGCGCTCTCTCTCTCTCTCTCTCGCGCTCTCTCTCTCTCTCTCGCGCTCTCTCTCTCGCCTCTCTCGCGCTCTCTCTCGCGCTCTCTCTCTCTCTCTCTCTCTCTCTCTCGCGCTCTCTCTCTCTCTCACACACACTTCAAGTTTTTGGCAAGCATTATAAGGGTGATTAAGTTGATTTGTTCATGTACAAGGTTTAATCATATCCTATGCTTTCCATCCTCAGACAGGAGAACTTCCCCATTCCTATCGCCTTGTCAGTGTCGTTAGCCACATTGGTAGTTCCTCCTCCTCTGGTAAGAACCCCCATCTATTTCCCCAACTTGTACAGCTTTAATTGTAGCATTGGCAGGATACTAACTACCATGGTTTCTTTTCCCCAGGTCACTATATCAGCGATGTGTGCGATGTCAAAAAACAGGCCTGGTTTACATATAATGATTTGGCTGTATCGAGGACACAGGAGATCACCGTTCAGAGTGACCGAGACAGAAGCGGCTACATATTCTTTTATATGCACAAGTAAGTGTTGCTTCTGCAAGTGTTTTGCCGCAAAGCCTTTTCGTGTCAATGGAACGAGTTGCATCTATTTAAAGTGGAATTTTAAGCAGAATCCAAAATGACATATGATGCAGGCTTAGGCTAGCCACCCTGTAACTTCTATTATCTGTTCATCCTACAAATAGACTCATTTTTTCCACTTCCATTACTAGGCCGACAACACGGTTCTGAAGTCATGCAGCAGTGTTGTCACTGTGTGTAGAGTTAGTCTTAGACATGTAGTTTTAAATAGGCTTTGCGTAAACGGCAAAGTAATTAAAGCCCAAAATCATCTCACACTTTTAAAGAGTTATTAAACCCTTATTTGTTTTTACATATATCTATGGCTAGCAAGCAGTAGATATATGCAAATACGCTAAAAATTAGTTTCAAAATGGGTATAAACCTACCTGTGTCTACAGCGCGTGCTCCCGTCCGAACATCTGAAAATATTTTGGGCGGCCGCAAAGGATCTTGGGGCGGGCGCATGCGCAGTTCAGATGTTCGGCTGTGAGACGAGAGACACAAGATAAGTCTATGGAACAGACTCCGTGGGACATCGGAGGAAAGGAGGACAGAAGAGTCGGCGCTGGATCGGAGACCCGCACCAGCCCAGGGGGATTTGACTTTAATGTCAAACAAAATGAATTACAGCTGTCTGTCGTAAATACTCCTAACATTTTGATATGGCTTGTCCCAATCCCTGTAACTGCCACTTCACTGGATTAAGGATTTATATACTTAAGAAGTATTAACCACAGAGTTGCCATAATGCCATAATTTTTTTGGGGGGGCTGTAGTGGGCCTTTAGGAAATATGTATCATTCAGCATGTCTAAGGGTGACTTTACAGAATATAATTGCTGGCTGATTCATTGTCTACGACATTTGGGCAATTTTTAGGGCTACCCAGAGAGCGGTAAGAGGTCGTTCTAGCATTTATGCTTTACAGGTATTTTATTTATTGCTGTCCTATACATACTGCGCACACTATGGTCCCCGGCTCAAATCCTGATCAGGACATTACCTGCAAGGAGTTTGCATGTTCTCCCTGTGCTTGGTTGGGTTTCCTCCGGGTACTCCATTTCCTCCCAGACTCTAAAGACATGCCAGAAGGTTAATTGGCTCCGGTCTAAATTGGCCCTCGTATGCATGTGAGATAGGGACCTTAGATTGTAAGCTCCTTGAGGGCAGGGACTGATGTGAATGTGCATCTATACAGTGCTGTGTCAGTTGACGGCGCTATAAAAAATGCCTATAATGATCATAATTCACATCAGTCCCTGCTCTCAAGGCGCTTACAGTCTAAGCTCCCTATCTCCCATGCACACATACACGTGCTAGGGCCAGTTTAGGCAAGAGACAATTAACCAACCTTGCATGTCTTTGGGAAACTGGTAGAAACCCAGACGAGCAGGCAAACTCCATGCAGATGTTCTGACTGCGATTCAAGCAATGGACACCAGTGCTGCAAGGCAGGGAAGTGCCACGGAGCCATATTTGAAACACTGTCAGTGCACATAGAGACTTTTCTGCTTTGTTTGGTGGTATTTTCTCCCACAAGATTTATATTTATTACTCCTGATTTTTCCCCCCCCTC
>NW_017306360.1:2110578-2119788 GCF_000935625.1 Nanorana parkeri | reverse complement strand
AGAGACATTTTTGATGAAGGTGTTGAAGAGGAGAAAAAGGCGCAGGTTACAACGGCTGAAGCAAACAGGTCATCCAGACCTCTGTGACGACTCTGAAGTAGAGGACTGTACATTTGCACTGGACTGCGATCTGAGGTGCGCACAGCCCAAAGACAAGGGGGGGAAAAAAAAGAAAAGCGCATTTAAAAATCCCAATGCTACTTTTCCTATAGCTGGAGCGCCACCTTGAGAGCCGGGGATCGTGACACGTCTGCAAACTGCTTGTGATCTATGTATCCCTGGGCCCTTCCTTTCAGCAATAAGACTTGGATGTCCCAATGGCTTCAGCATTATTGCATCAGTGGGCAACCTCATGACACTATACTGCTGCAGTCAAGGCAGGCTGCCCCAGTTTTGTGGACAGACAGCGGTTTGTTTTTCGTATCCCAGAAGATCTGCTAGCACTGGCGTTAAGGCAGTCGTGTCTTTTCATTTTTGAAGAAAAATATTTCTATCACAAAAATCTATCTTTTTGGTATGGTTTATAGTAGGCACTGTTAACAGCAAAACTACATGTGAATGTTTTGTTTTTTCTTCTGAGTGTTCAGAGCAATAAGATGAAAGCAGAGATTTATGAAAGTGTAAACTGCTCTTTTTGGGCCTCTTGTGTTTAAAGCCCGAGTCAAGCCAGAACTTTATTTTTTTTTTGAGTTTTGGACAAAGTGGAGAAGGAATTGAACCCCTGTATGGTCTTTACTGTGGTCTGTGACTCCCATTGTGTAGATTTTCCCCTTCCTGTCTGCACAGGAAGTGGTGGAAAGTGTCTAATGAGCGGTTACAGACTGCAACAAACAACTTCGGAAAGGTTTAAACCTGGCAGGTGGGGGGGGGGGGGTGGTTGTTTTTTTTTTTTTTTTTTTTTTTTTTTTTTTAGTCCGCCGCCCCTGTCCTTCTCTATGGGAGTACGCAGCCGTACGCTCACCCGCCCTTCACGTCCGTGTGGGTGAGTGTACTTGTATGCTGACAGAATGGATCCTGTCTGCGTACGAGCCAGGACACCCACACCCGTACGGACCTGCACTTGAGGTGAGCGTAAGGGGGCGTATGGCCGCATACTGCCATAGAGAAGGACGGGGGCTGCATACTAATCGTACGCAACACCTATCCTTCCCGGAGGTGCCTGATACGGCCGCGCACACAGCTTGGAGCCTTTTTCTCATGTAAATGAGGCCTTACTGTCTGTATCTTTCTGTCCCAAATGACAAGCGCTGCCCGGGGTCAGCATTAGAAGTTTGGCATACGTACTTACCCTTCCCAAGTCTATCCAAAGGCAAAGGGAAAAAAATTTGCCTGGAGTTGAGCTTTAAAGTGTCTTTTTATAGGAACGATGTGTGCTTCTTCATTGCCATCATACAGATTCAGACCTTTGTTAGTGGATTTCAATATTTTGTGAGGCTGAAGTTTCTGATACATGTTAATAATTGAGGCCTTGCAATTTTTTTTTAAATGCCTGTGTGGATGGGTATCCTGCCAGGGTTTATGTTCTGTTCAATCATTCAGTGAGTTCTGTTCATTATACAGTGACTAGGGAGAACATGGCAGATGCATCTGGAATCAATGAAAGTTCATGGAAGCAAGCCTTAAACTTTGTGCATTCGGTAACAAGCAAGAGATGGTTTGTTATTTACAAGTTTGCTAAAACGCATTTAATAGTTCTAGGAGAATATTGCCTCAGTCCTGACATTAAAGCTGAACTCGAGGGATAATTAATCCTTACCCTTGTGGTGGGTCCCTCCTTCCTGAAAGGGTTAACTGTTTTCTTGCCTAGGGGATGATGAATAGGGGAATCTACTTGCTTTATTCCTCGCTTCCATGGCCGATGGTGCTGTTTTGAGGTCCTGAGTTTTGAGCAGGTCCTTGGCAGTGTCCTGTATAACACAGGGCTGTTGGATGTCAGAGATATGACTGCTTAGGCAGCGAAGGGATAAGGCTTTGGGGGACCAGTTACAAGAAGAGGAGAAAGCCTGTGGCAGTGTGGAATAAAGTGAGTATATTCCCATATTCATCATCTAAGCAGAATGCGACGTGAACCATTGCAGCAGGGAAGGGGGACCAACTGCAAGGGTTGAAGGGTTAAAGATTTCTCGATCCCAGAGTTTAGTTTTGAATGTTACTGTGCATGTTCCTTAGCTCAATGATTTGGCAGCCATTGATTATTGGGGTAGATGCATATAGATGAAAGTAGAAATCCAGGCAACAGGCTAAATGCACACTAGAAATGTGTATGTGAACTGAATACCTGCCAGAGGAATTGAGATTTACTAAGCTCGGACACACTGCATAGCCAGAGAAATCATTGTTTCCTGTGTCACCTCCCTGTTTATGGGACCGAGTGGATGAGGTTGATTTACTATCCAGTGAGGAAGATGGGAGGTGCTTGTCTGTGCAGTGTGACTGGTGTGTCAATCAAAAGTTCACAATAGAAGTCACCAGCACTCGATATGTGCAAGAATTAAAGCACTTTTTATTGTCATATAGCCAATGTTTTGGGACCTTGCAGGGTCCCTTCGTTTGGGCGACATAGTGACGACATGGCCCCATCCGTGTTGTCACTTCGAGCGCCAACCTTTCAACAAGGTCTGCTGGACGCTGTATGGAGTGCAGATGATTTTGTATTGAGTCAATCCAAAGTTCATCTCAATAGAATCCTTTGCCAGGTGAAACGTTTTCACGTGTATGTATTTCAATGGTGTGTGTCCCAAGATCAGCCATAGCTAGAGAGCAAAAACAAGCTCGCCCAATGGCATGCAGAGACTTTATAGAATGCTTAAATCTGTTCCCCATTGATCATGGAGTATGCCCGTTCCTATGTAAAGGTTGGGGGGGGCAATTTGCCTTCACACCACCTATGTAGATGAGTCGGGGAAGAATAATCACAGAGGTGCAGCAGTTCAAGAAAAGATGCGTAACTTTCTCACTGCCTGTCTGTCAAAGGTTTGCCCATGTGTGGCTGCTTTTAGAACTGCAAGTTTTCATTGAATTCCCTTCATAAGCTGTACTCCTATTTTAATCTTTTCATTATTAAAGGTCCTGGCCAAGAACAGACACACCTCAGATTTCTGCCATTGTCTATAATGGCCAGAAAACCTCTTCTGTGCCCCTCTCTGATTTAGTTTCACATACCGTGTTTCCCCGAAAATAAGACCTAGCGCTATCTTCGGGGATGTCTGTAATATAAGACCTACCCCGAAAATAAGACCTAGCGCTATCTTCGGGGATGTCTGTAATATAAGACCTACCCCGAAAATAAGACCTAGCGCTATCTTCGGGGATGTCTGTAATATAAGACCTACCCCGAAAATAAGACCTAGCGCTATCTTCGGGGATGTCTGTAATATAAGACCTACCCCGAAAATAAGACCTAGCGCTATCTTCGGGGATGTCTGTAATATAAGACCTACCCCGAAAATAAGACCTAGCGCTATCTTCGGGGATGTCTGTAATATAAGACCTACCCCGAAAATAAGACCTAGTTCGGGGTAGGTCTTATATTACAGACATCCCCGAAGATAGCGCTAGGTCTTATTTTCGGGGGATGTCTTACTTTCGGGGAAACACGGTAGTTACTGGGGTCCAGCCTTCCTGGTTACATTCCATCTGTGGCCTTTCCACTGTCCTCAGTTGCTGAAGCCACAGAACTAGATATTCTGTCAGATGTTGTGTTAGCAGGTTAATAGTCTACATTTCCCTATACTAGAAGTTATGCAGTGTGTCCTATAAGCGCCAAAGTTTAACCATGCCAGCCCAGTGTAGCTGAAGCCTAACTGTCCTGGTCAAACCCACTACCCCTCCTCACCAGGGCTCGCTGGATTGCAAGTGCATGTGTGAGGACTTGGCACAGGAAGTACATTTCCACCAAGGAAAAAAAAAAGGTATTTTAAAGGCATTTCTATAATAAAATAAAAAAATAACATACAGTGGTAGAGTATTATGAAGAGTAGGTGAGACTTTAGTTGGGCTATAAGGGGGCTCTCACTTTAAGAGGCTGGCAGGTGGCGGTGCTTGGCCACTAGGTCTATGGTCCTGCTAAGAAAGGTGAACAAACTTTGGGCACCAACAGAGGGATTTCTGGCTATTAAAGGTGATATCGGGCATCTTAAGGTATCTGCTCTTGCGGAAGGATTTTTAAAATGGAGTACAGGTGCACTTGAATCAGAGCTGAAGTAGGTGCCCACAGGTTATATGGGTGTTTATTGCTGTACAATTGGCAGCCCTAGAGATGAGAAGAAAGTACAAGCCCTGGTATGTTATGCCACCTGTGATTTCCACGCATACTGAGACTTGTAGTCCCCCCTCTTAGCTGAAAGCCTCCCTAATTTAGGGTAGGTTCACACCTAGGCCATTCAGACGCTGCGCGGTTTCGATCGTGCGACTTTATTTAATGCATTTTCAATGCATAAAGATGTCTATGGGACCAAAACCGCTCGACAACCGCCCGAAAAATCGCTCCTTCACCTTTTCGCAAGTCAGGCGTTTTCGGCCGGGCGACAAAGGGCAAAGGTGTGAACAGACTCCATTGACTTCAATGTGAATCTGTTTTTTGCGCGACAAATCGCCTAGGTGTGACCCTGGCCTCAACAAAACATGAACACTGGCTGAACATCGAACTCTACCAAACCCTGTAAGTGGCAGCTACATGACAGCCAGACGTAATTGACAATCATCACTCTTGGGAGGGTCAGAACGGTGGCCATGTTTTTAACCCTTTCTATCTATGTGCGTGTTTGTACTTCACAACTCTGGCCATTGTTTGACCTTTTCAGTTCTTCAGTATTTGTGCGTTTCTCATAGTTTTATGGATTTTGTCGGTTCTTTTGTGTGATCGTTCATGAGTTTGTGTGTCACTAGCAGGGATACATTCAGACTGCGACTTCCGCATCGTCTGTTGTCCAGCAGGCTGAAAAACGTTTGGCTTGTTCATGTAGCAGCTTCTTCCGCAATGCAATTCGTAAAAAAAAAAATGTGGGTTACGTTCTTTCTTTGGGTTTTGTTTTGAATGAGATGTATTTTGTTTTTTGATGTACATATTATATCATATTTAACTGTTTTAGGCCTTGTTTTTATGTTCGTTTTTTTTTTTTAAACACAGAATTATAAAACGGTTCATTACTGCACTTCATCTACTGTTTATGCTTCCGAGGGTTCAGAGGTGCTAGATTTGGCTATGGTTTGCGTTTTTTTACCTTTTTGGGCCTGCGAAACTTGCCGGTCAGTTTTGTATTGCAGTGTGAAAGTCAATCCCTAGATGGCGGTCGTGAAATCTTTCTCATCCATTGGGGGGGCGGATACAGTAAATCTAACTCAGGATATCCCCTTCTACTACCAGCACGCCTCAATTTTTCTGCAAGGCCCTAGAACAGTGGTTCTCAACCTTTCTAGGTAACATTTGCCAAGTTGTGGTGACCCCCAACGGTAAAATTTAGGGATGGCGCTGCAGCGGCATGGCGGGAGAACTGACACTGCTGCGCTAGGAGACGGCTGAGGAGGACTCTCACCTAGCACAGCAGAAATCACACAGCGACCCACAGGTTGAGAACCACTGGCGTACGCCATCAGAATAAAAAAAAAACAACATACCTTTCCCGGGAGAAAGTGTTTCTTGCCCAGGCAGCAGGGAGCCGCTATCCAATAGCGGGCGACCCCTGGCAAATCGTCATTCCACCCCCACTGCACTAGAAGGATGAACATCTTCAGCTTTGCTATATGGAAGACTCGCCTATTATTGCTACCACCTTTTTCTTTAGTAAAGACTTCTCTCTACATCACTCTAGACGTTGCCTCTCCTCAACACCGCTCTCCAGCATAACCATCCTCATTCTGGCTTTTGGAGTGCCATGTCCTTGCCCCGCTGGACTGGATGTGGCAGGGATTGCCTGGAAGAGACCTTCGGGCACTGGGTTCTGTGTAGGGTGCTACTCAGATTCCATTCTGGTAAAGTTAGCCGTGGAGAGCTTACCAGGTCCAGAGCCATTAGCTCAGGGGTAGCCAAGCTCCGGCCCTCCAGCTGTGATGAAACTACAAATCCCATGATGCATCTCACTCTGGGAGTCGTGGCTTTGAGAGTCTTGCAATGCCTCATGGGATTTTGTAGTTCCACCACAGCTGGAGGGCCGGAGTTTGGCTACCCCTGCACTAGCACATTGCGTAAGTACTTGCCCTGTCATTGAAGACTCACTTTGTGAAAGAGCTAGTTGGGCTGAGCACTGCGAGCTATCTCATGTATAAAGATCGCTGGGGCCATTTTCCTGCCGGTCTCCACTGCAGGAGGGGTTAACGCTGTGGGTCCGAGTGCTGATGTCCTCTGCGGGGGCACAGTGTCGTCTTTGCTCCACCCTCTCTTCCGCCATACAGCGTAGAGGAAGCATCTCCCTGCTGCTGCTCCTGCTTGCAAAAAACATGTGGAGCTTCAATCTGAATTCTGTTCCTGCTGCCCACCTACAGTAACTTTGGTCACCTCGGTCATCCAACCCCTACTTGCTACCAGCTGTCTGGGTTTCGTGAGTACCTGATTATGCGGTCGTGACATGTCTGATTCTAGAGACTGGAATCTGTCCCGCTGTAAGGATTCCCCCAGCTCACACTTCAGGGCTGCTTGCACCATGCCTCCCGGTGGTGCCCACAGCTGCAGCCTAGAATCCTGTTACCCATTGCTCTTAGAGTCTATTCCATTATCAGAGTCCTATTTAGCAGAGGCCACAAGTGCACTCTGGTGCCTTCTGCAGATTCTGTATCTGATTTATCTGTGGCCTTGGAGGCTTCTTACCCCTTAGCTACTGAGACTCTAAATTTGGGTCACTTTAGTCCTTGATGAGCTTGCTTATGAAGAGTCGCAATCCATTACTATTACTGCCAACTTAAGAGACAGTTTCATCTCTTATCAATGCAATGTGCACCACTTTAAAGCTAGAGGATCAGCCTGTTGCTTCTACCAGTGCCGGCCCTAGTCTTTGGGTCCTTTTAAACCCCTTAAGACCACAAAGATTTTCCTATTCCAACTGCTTTTTCAATGCCTACTCTACAGATTTTGTCTGCTTGCCAGTGGCTACTGCAGGATTTTGTACTCACCGAGTCCAATGTTCTCACTACAGGAACAAGGAAAACGGGAAACAAAATCATGGGAAATGACCTAGGCAGGAAAGACGGAGGCTTGTGTGTAAATTTGAGCATAAGCTGTAAATTCCCATTAGCGAATGAAATACCTTTTTTCTGCCACTCTGCGTGTACATTAAGGAGGCTTTTTTTTTTTAGAACAATACATTTATTTTTCTTTCTGTAAAAACTCTGCAGATTTGCCTGGAGGCCCAGGTCTGGAGGCTCTGCTTCTGTAGACCGATTGTTCCCGTCGTAGGCACTAGATGGAGCAAATACATTTAAAAATAAAAAAACCCAAACAAACAAAACGTAAAAGGCCGCAGTTTGATCAGAAGAGTCCTTTCGATTTCTTGAGATTTTGCTTTTTCCATTCAGGTAAGCCCTTGTATTCAGCAAGCGACATTCCGAATAGTCTCTGAAAGTCTTCATTGGACAGATAGTCCTGAAAGAGAGAACTCAGGTTTAGGCACCTTGTGTTTTACTGCTCATCCTCGCAGAGTCTCGGACCTGAAACAATTACACGGCCCATTCAGTCAGAACCTGCATGTTTGTTTGTGGCCGCTGGCTTTGTAAGGGGTCCGGTCATACGGCGCTGGCAAAGCCTGATTGTGGCCAGGCCGTGCATTTAAAAATAAATATATACAGATGTGCATTGCGCTCCCAAGTGCTTCATGCCTCCAGCCTCTCCTCCGTTCTCATTGCTACATTATACAGAGAGGACTCCATGGCATACTGCAAGCTGTGCACCATGGCTGTGGAGTATAATGGAGGGTCATAGTTTATCTCTGCTATAAGTAGACCCCCTAAGTTCTTTATGAATATAATTGATATTTTACTCTTACTAGCCTGGAACGTGTATGCAGCAAAGCGTCTCTAAATCCACAATGTCCTGGTGCCCACTGCCGCCAGAATTAAAAGTGAAAGATTTCCTGATTTCTGTTCTGGTGACAACTCAGAATTTCCTTCAATGTAGACACTTGTTCCAGTGGCAAGTAAGAGGGGATTTGCCTTAAAAAAGAACTATGGGGTAACCTTTTTATGCCATAGTTCTCTTTTAGGGTCACAGGAGGACATATACCAACCTCCTTCCGTGCCCCAAAGCTCAGTGTATAGCGAGCGAGGCGGGACGGATCCCGACAATACTGTCGAGATCCACCCAGCTGGCTGACAGTCGGCTCTGCCTATCTAGAGGCAGAGCCAGCTGTGCCCGCCCCCTCCCCATCCGTTCCTCCAGTCAGCGCTGGAGGATCAGAGAAGTGGGGGGGTTTGAGAATCCCTGCGGGGAGTGGTGACGGAGAGTCACCGCTCTCTGCAGGGAGAGAATTGGAAAGTGAGTGACGGTATGTGTTCGCTCACATCCCGATCAGTAGAGCCGACGTGACAGTTTCAATGTCACACGTCGGCTCGAACTATAAGGATGAGTGTAAATCGCTCACCTCGTAGGTCTCCTTTTAACTTTGGAGAGATTTTCTGTTACTTGTTTTATTTACAGGATGGGATGTAAAGGGAGACACAAAAAACTGGGTTTTAACTCTCCCCTTTGTAAAGTAGAACTGAAGCCCAAAGTTTTAGTTTTGCATAGAGTAAGCGTGGGTTATAAGCCCCTGTCTCCCACTGGGAAGATTTCCCTTCACTTCCTTTCTGATAGCCACAACAGGAAGTGAGAGGAAATCCCTGGTGGGCAGCATGGTCCCCGGACCTTGTCTCCTTTTGGAAGATGTGCCCATCTAGTCCTGTTCTGGAAAGTATTTGCATGACCACCAGGCAACCAGGATTTACTAAGGCGGTCATCAGTGGTGGTCTCGCAGGTATCATTCACCATTGCCTGGCTGAAGAACAACTCTGATGTATCCCATTGCCCTTTCTTTACCTCTTTCCTGGTGGGGTCCACACCCGGTGGCAGCTCCTCTGCGGTCTTATTTATCAGTGCGTCGGCTGGGTATGTGGTGAGAACGAGAGAGCCCAGGTTTGTTGTGGCATTAAACGAATTTAGTTTGCTGTTAGCAAAATCCTGACATGAAAAAGAAAAGCAGAGTTACTACGTGACCGCCCCAAATCAATTCTAAATGGTTTCTTCTA
>NW_017306360.1:2108364-2110549 GCF_000935625.1 Nanorana parkeri | reverse complement strand
TTTTCTGCCTAAAATGCACTTATGTGTATCAAAAGAGAATGGAAAAAAAGTGGTTTCATCCTCCGAGGGAGACACCATCCTGTGTTTCTAGGACATAGAAATATCTGGTAAAGGACGCCCCGATCAGGTTCCAAAGATTTAACTGTCGGGTTCCTGCAATAGAAGACTAAGGTTGGCCATAGGTGGCTTCGATTTCAGCCGATTACAACATTTTACCAAGATTTGTTAAGATGACATGTTTAATATTTTGTATCATTTGGTGCTTTCGCATTGAATCTTCATCTAAACCGACCATGGCCTTCCGAGTCTTGTTACTTACTGAGGCGAACTGGTCAATTGAGTCTGCGTCGTCCAGTTCGGCTTTCAGTTCGGCATAAGATTTTGTGGTCTGTGTGAGAAAGAGAAGACCGTCAGACTTTTTATGACTGTAAACCGGTTGGATGAGGGAGTGTGTTCACAAATGTTTATACTGTTGATTAGCTACTTTGTCCATTTCTTTGTTTCTCCAATCTATCCAGGGGCTGCTTTGAGGGATCTGTCACAGCTCCCTCTCCACCTGCGAGGTCCGTTTGCTTACCCGTGCTCCTTCACCACCCCACTGCAAAAGTCCAAACTGGGCTAGCTCTGGTGTATATGATGCCAATGCCCCACCCTTGTGACAGGGTCCAGCCCTGGCAAATTTCTGCTCAGGCCTCAAAGTCAGAAGCCACAGAACAATGGCATCAAGGTAGCGTGAGGAACGTGTGTATACATTACTGTAGGTGTAGGCAACCTTGGCCAGCTGTCTGATGAGGTATTGCAAGACCCACAGCCACAGGCATGGCTCTGAGAGGTAGAAGCATGGTGCGTTTTCTATAGGGATGCACTCAGTGGGGAGGGATTGCGATGATCGCAAGTACGATCTGCCTGTCCAAGATGGGCAGATTGTACGTTTTGTTTTGTTTTTTAAAGTACTTTACAACCCTCGCAAGATCTTTATCTTGCGAGGGTTGTAAAGTGTATGGCCAACTATAGCCTGGAGACGAGACTGCTGGAGATCACTACTCTTACAGCCTACCCATTATGCCGGCGTATAAGACGGGTTTTTAGACCCAAAAACACTGCCCGAAAATCGGGGGTCGTCTTATACGCCGGGTATACTGTATGTAGCTTTGGCTACATACAGTATACCACGCTGAGCCAATCACGGCAGGCTTTGTATTAATGAATACAAAGCCTGCCGTGATTGGCTCAGCGCAGTAGGACGGAACTCGGAAGATGGAGGACGCTGCGGGGATCGTGGACAAGGTAAGAGACTGTAATCCCGAGTGTGGCTCGGGGTTACCACTTATGGTACTGAAAATTAACCCCGAGCCACACTCGGGAATACCGCCAAGGAGGTTAGGGGGGTCGTCTTATACGCCGGCAAATACTGTATTTACAAATCTGTCCACATTTGTGCGGCAACTTTAAAACACTAGGGTCCATACTGTCTGCAGGCGCTTTGAGAGCCGCATAATAAGTTCCAAAGGGGCCATATGGTGCCTCTGGGCCTCACATTGGGTACCAGGGTTTTAAAGATGACCAGTCCATAGGCCTAGTGAGAGTGGTCTCATAAAGGTACCAGTACCACTAAATCAGAGCTGGTGCCTCTCTAGAAGACGTCATAAGATTATAGGTCCACTTTAAAGTACAGGTTCTCTAGCTCATGGCTTCACTTCGGCTAGCTGCAGTTTCATCCTCTGAACCAAAAACTATATCAATTTTAATGAGAATAAACAGAATTTATGGCAATAGGTGCGGGTTCCGTCTCCTATACAGTATTGCACTGCAACCTAGCTATGGCTGTGTCAATGAGGATCACGTACCTCCCACTTGAATGGATCCCAGGCATGGAACCAGCCAGTGAAAGTGGGGGGCTCGAACCCTTGCTTCACGACGTTGATGGGGGTGTTGAGGTCCCGCCCTCCAGGGTGACTCTTCAGGTATTCCTGAGCTGTTACGACAGCCTGGGACTTCTCTGCGTCATTCGCGTCTTTTCCGATCCACAAGAAGACCTGGTGACACAGTTATTACAAGCAGCCATTACACCTACATGTCCAACCCAGTGCCTAAAAATTACTGTTGGAAGTCATAGTGCAATGGAAAAGAAAAAATAATCACAAACATTACTCCAGCTGTGACATTTTCAGGATACGCTTTCAAG
>NW_017306360.1:2091614-2107481 GCF_000935625.1 Nanorana parkeri | reverse complement strand
ACAAGTGAAAAAATGAGTGTGCAGCACTATACTAAGTGAAATGTAATCCCTCTTTCGGGATATATAAAAGTGAAAATTATAAATATTTTAAATAAATATCACACAATATTAAATAATCTTATAAACCATTATATACAGTGAATATCCAAAAATTTAGGTTAAAATGATGTGTTCACACTGTGGTGATAAAGATAACTATAGTCCTTGGGTGAGGGTACAGATAACAACCAATTTTAAAACAATTCCTAATAGTGCTTCATTTCTCAAAAGAAAATTATTGAAAAAATATTTAGTGGAAAAATGATTAACGTTCTGTGCAAAAAAGTTTTCAAGTGGATCCAATAAAACTCTAACAGAAGCTACTGAACAAGCTACAACAGCTACTGAACAAGTACAAGTGCACTGATATGATTACAACCACCTTAAGGATGTTGAAAGCAATGACCCACAAATACCTTTTGTCCTAAAAGATAGCTATAGGGTTAAAACATGTAAATATATTCTTTCTACAGTGCTTGGAGAGCTGCCAGTCCTGAATAAGTGCATTGTTTACATCCACTTGTCAGCATCTGCACTGAACTGCAGACAAGGAGCAGAGCTGCCTGATACACTGCGAGGAACCATACATGATTTTTATCCATGCACACCTGTAATCAACGGAATTCCGGGAACATGGCAGCCCCTGGAGAAAGGAGCTGACGTCTCCAGGTCTTGACTGAGAGCAAGGAAAGCAACAAGGATCCCTTTAGATGTGCATTCAGCTTTCCATAGCAGGCTGTCTGGAACTGCATCTAATGTAAGATAGGCAGGGCTTGGCTAAGCGTGTACAGCCAGCTTCTAACAGTTTGTCCTCTCCAGTGATTACATGAGCAGAAGGCAACATAGAAAGCTTCATTAATGGCTGCTGGCATTAAAGACATTGAATCATCTATGTGGTACATAGGCCTTCCTTGTTCTCAGTCCTCGTCTGCGGTTACACAGTGGATTCAGACAAGCTTAAAGGAGAACTATGAGGTGAGTGCTTTTCACTCACCTCATAGTTCTAGTCGCCCGGTGACAATGAGACTGTCACAGGTCGGCTCAGTAGATCGGGAGGCGAGTGAACACATAGCAGCGTTCGCTCACCTCTCAATCCTGTCATGGCTCTCGGCCGTGACAGGGGAGGGGCTGGATTCCCCACTCCGATCCGCCAGCGCGGTATACTTAGCCTAGGGTGACGGGAGGATGCTAGTTTGTGTCCTAGCCCCATAGTTCTCCTTTAAGCTGGCTATACACGGTTAGAATTTCAAATGAACAATCCGTTTCAGACTGTTAATTCGACTTTCTATTCAGTGATGCGGTGCAATCGATGATCGATTTCAATCACAGTGACTAAATCATTTCAAGGAAACTCTAACAGAGAATGTGGTTTTCGTTCGAAAAAACTCCTTTCATTTTCGAAGCCAAACGTTAAAAACGAAAATCTAACAACGATCGACAAGACGCTGACCTAGGCTCTCTGAGGGGGGGGGGGTTCTATCAAAGATTGTGACTGGGTTGGAATGTGTGACGGGTCACGTGGTCACACATTTTAACGTAACCCAAAGCGTTTTTCAGCCGGAAAACTGGGCGGGATTACGTTAAAATGCGTGACCACGTCACCGGTCACACTTTCTAACGCAGTCACCATCTTTGATAGAACAGGGGGAAAGGAAAATGCAGCTTGGAGGGAATATTTGCTTGATGTCCCTAAATATATTGAAACAGCTAAAGTGTCTTTACAAGTACAATCATCCTTTGAGCTGGCAATATACCAGTAGAATGTTATTAGGAAAACATTTTCGGAACGTTCTATCAATTTTCTAATATTGGGGCTAAATCGACTATCGTTTTCGATCGCAGTCACTAAAAAAAGCAAAAGAGCAGGATGGAAATTTTTTCTTTGAACGAACAAAAATCTAGCAGTGCATGTGGATTTCGTTCAGGAAACTCCATTCATTTTCCCAAAACAAACAACATTTTCGAATGACATGGGGCAAGTTTCTTTATGTCATTATGGGATGTTCTGATGAGCGTTCGTAGGAAAATCTACCATTGTATGGCCAGTGTGATTTGTTGCCTGACTATGTTTCCCCTGTAAAAGAAATATAAACTCACGTTATCTGTACTTCCTCTTTTGAGTTTCTGTTTCTAGGATGATGGGAATGTTTGTTCCTACTAAAGTCTTTTCACTCTATAAGTTCGTTACAGAAACGTTTACCTCACTGCGGTTTGGTAATGATCTACCTTAGTAGATGCACGGACCAGCGATTATAATCCACGGCAACCAATAAGAAGTTTCCTCCCCCTCCGTTACCTTACGGCCGTTAGAAAACCATTGGTGGCTATGGGTTTAATAGAATCACCTACGGCAGCTCATGGGAGTCATAGGTTCCCGCCCCTCTCACCTGATCCCAGGCATCCAATAAGAAGACGTCATCTTGAATTAAATCGTCTTGGTTATAATTGGCAACTTCATCTGCGATAAAGGTTCCTGTCTTGTTGGAGCATTCAAAGAGACGAGGGGCAATGTCGAGAGTTTCTTCCTGCAATCTTCAAGGAGAAAGAGAGAAAATGTTGCAGCTTCTGACAATGTATTCCTCTGGTTATATGTTCGTTTATCATCAATCTCCATATAAATTTGCATTCAGCATCCAGAAGAATATGAACATTGGCTTCCTGCAGCACTAAGCGACGATGATACAGCTCTTTATAAAGTGTATCTGCCCATCTACAGCAGTGGTTCTCAACCTCTCTAGGGCCTGGACCCCTTGGTAACATTGCCAAGTTGTGGTGACCCCCCAACCGTAAAATGTAGGGATGCACCAATACTAGTATCTGTGTGGGCTCTTGGGAGGCTATGCGGGCTCTCAGGTGGCTAGTGGGACTCTCTGGTGGCATCCAGTGCGGGCTCTGTGGTGATCAAGCACTCACCTCCCCTCACTACTGCCCGCTCCCCTTTCTCTGATCCTCTCTGGCCGCTGCTGCTGCAGCGCCATCTAGGAGTACTGACACTGCTGTGCTAGGAGGAGGCTGAGGAAACTCTTACTTAGAGCAGCACAAGGCACGTGGGGACCGCCTCAACTATGGGTTGCGACCCACTTTTGGGTCGCGACCCACAGGTTGAGAACCACTGGTCTACAGAGTAAGGTTGGGCTTGATGTTTGAGTCGAACGTCGGCAGTTCGTATGTTTGGCGACCACACGAACTGTCAGTGTTCGGCGGGCTGTTCGCCGCCGAGCACCCCCACACAAGGCACTGTGTCTTGTGAGCCCTGATTGGCTAAAGCCTTGCACCTGACCACACCTTTTATGGCCAATGACTTGCATATAAGCCCTCTGAAAGGGGATAATTGTTTTTGAAAGTTCTACCCCCCATAGACTTGCATTGAGTTCGAGTTTGAACCTTTTGAATGTTCTAAAGTTTGAAGTCGAAAGAAGTCACCTGCACGCCAAGGTCCACTATGTGGAGCACCTTTAATAAGGACGCTAAACAATTATGGTGACACCAGTCAACAACGTTTTGGAACTGTTAGTGGTTTCTTCGTCATGCAAACACTGTGACGCCGAATGAAGGGGCCACTAACGGATCCGAAATGTTGTTCACTGGTGTCACCATGATTGTTTAGTGTCTTTATTAAAGATGTTCTACATAGTGGACCTTGAAGTGCAGGTGACTTCTTTACTATATTTAGTTTTACGCGACGCCATCCGCAGGTCATGCCAGCACCCATCTTATTACATTATTATTATTATACAGGATTTATATGGAGCCAACAGTTTGCGCAGCGCTTTACAATATAAGGAAGACATTACAATCACAATACAATACAAGACAAGATGGTAAGGAGGGCCCCGCCCCTGAGGGCTTACAATCTAAAGGGAGGGGCCGGTGATACATGAGGAGGTAGCTGTGTGGGGAGGAATTGTTTCAGAATGTGATGGTTCAGTGGTTAGGTTGAGTTGGGATTCCAGTCTGGAGTGCAGTGGGACAGGGACTACTACTGTCCATATGTTGTGGTGGGACATTTTTTAATCATGAATTAGAGAAACTAGGACATCAAGATTGTATCTTGAGCGAAAAAATGAACTGTGTCTTTCAACAGCGACCGGCCCAATTTAAATCTTCAATGTTATGTCTCGCTTGCAATCACACGTTGAATCTGCTAGTTTGGTGTTGGCCAATACGGTTCCTTCTTTTTTGGACACTTTGATCAAAGGCCTATTTGATCTCCAAGTGTTTCTCCAAGGATTCAGTATTCTATGATCACCAGTTATTGACTCTAACCGGAGATAATAAATGGCAGAGCTGTCTAACCCCCAAGTCTCAAGGACTCTGTGATGAGGAGAATTATAATTATGCATAGTATCAGAACTGCACTGATCAATGGAATCCAAGCCTTTCAGTCTACGTTGAGTCTGCTATGGTGATCAATAGGGTAGCACAGATACCAAGTACAGTACTCGGTACAAGTACGAGTACATGTACCGATACTTTTGAGCTCCAAGACTACACTAGAGAAAAATTCTAAAGTTAGGAGGCCGCTGTCATTTGTAAGGAGCACACGGAGCTCTCGGGATTTCTACATCTCTGTTTTAATGTACGCTTTTGTTTTTATAAATATAAATAAAGTGATGCACAGATACCAGTTTTGGTACGAGTACTGGTACTTGCCGAGTACTTTCAGGTACGAGTACTGATACATTTTTGTTTAGTGTCAAGTTACAGTTTTTCTAAAACAATACAGACTTATGATTTCAGGACAGTGGTGGAGCGCCAGAGCCCGGTCCCAGCTGCAACCGCTGCAACCCTGGTAGTTCTCATGAAAATGCCAAGTATCTGCACTGGTACTCGAAAAGTTTCTGTGCATCCCTAGTGATCAATAGTTGGCATCTCAATCTGGTGATTGCATGGCCTTGGGTCTCCTGCTATCTCTGTTTGGAGCTGAACGTACTATTTCTGCATCTTGAAACAGACCAGATATTGTTTTTGTATTTAGAGCTGAACATGGTAAAACCCAGAGCTGTAATCTTTGTGCCATTGTATGGAGACGCCGTGGTCTATGGGGTTTCTACCAAAATATGAGTACAGTGAACTCACCATTATCTGGCATTCAAGCAACCAGAACTCTTAAGCAACCAGAAAAAAAAAAAGGAGGACATATGTCCTCATTTTATTTTTTGCCAGTTGCTTGATAGACATGTGCACACAAAACTTTTTGTTAGCAACCAAATTAATTTTGCATGTGCAATAGCCAGCCTGCTATTGGATATGGCAATTTTAAATAGCCCATAGCAGAATCTAGCCAGCAGATGAATGGGGCAGGAGTGAAGGGGTGGGGTGGGGTTGTTGCTTGACAGTTAAAGGAGAACTATGGGGTTAAGTCTTTTCCCCATAGTTCTCCTTAGGGTAACGGGAATACACAAACTAGCGTCCTCCCGTCACCCTAGGCTCAGTATACCGCGAGCTGTATACTGAGACGCCGCAGCTGAAGCGGATCCCGACAATTGTGCCGGGATCCGCCCAGCGGCGTGACTGACAGCTGGCTCTGCCTATCTAGAGGCAGAGCCAGCTGTACCCGCCCCCTCCCCTGTTCGTTCCGGCAGTCAGCGCTGGCGGATCGGAGCGGGGAGGGGGGGAATCCAGCCCCTCCCCTGTCACGGCAGAGAGCCGTGACAGGATCGAGAGGTGAGCGAACGCCGGTATGTGTTCGCTCACCTCCCGATCTACTGAGCAGACCTGTGACAGTCTCATTGTCACAGGTCGGCTAGAACTATGAGGTGAGTGGAAATCACTCACCTCATAGTTCTCTTTAATAGTAACTCCCAAGCAACCAGAAACTACAGTTATCCGGCATCGACCAACCCCCATGGGTACTGGATAACTGGGAGTTTACTGTATTTGTTTCATGAATTGGATATCCTATGGTTTCCAAGTTTTTGTATTCTAAGGCTGACATGTGATGAGTACCATGACTGAGGATGATGGGGAACTTTTGCTGAACTCTATAGCATGGTCTTCTCGTCTTTGCTTCTTGTAGGATGCCATGCGTATCATTTATAGAAATATGATATCTAAGAAAGGATCCTTCTGATGTCTGTAGATTTGGTTTATTCATGCATGGAAGAAAAGGTAAAATTCATTTCTCTAAGAGCAACTGGAAGAGTTCTTAAAGCACCCCCGGTTCATTTATGACTGCTATGTTATGATCTCAAGTTCTCCTAAGCGCCTCATGATTCTTACTTCGTATCTGGTACTGGAGATCCCTGAATCGTCACAATAATCTGTCTAGAATATGTTTTTTTGTGTTTTCCAGTCACACTAGCATTGGGGGGGGGTCAGATATTTACCTCCTGTTGTTAGCATACTGAGATTTGCCTCCCAAAGCCAACCAGAACTCAGACGGTTCCTGGCCTTCAGCCACAACCACTTTCTCACCCCTGGAGATCAGGTCAGCCACAGTCTTGGCCATGGCTCTCTCATCACCGCTGCAGCCCTGCGTGAGACAAAACGTACATTTTATTTTAGTTCTTCCAGCCATACAAGCAGGGCCGGTGCTAGACTATTTTGCGCCCTAGGCAAGACCAGCTACCTGCACCCCCCAGCCCCCCTCCTGCGGTGCAACCCCCAACCAAACCCCAGCCCCCCCCAAGTGCGCACGCAGCCCCATTCTCCTGCCTGCTATCTTCTGCTGGTGACAGGTGAATGTAAGCAATAGCCAGACTGCTATTGGCCATTTGAATTTGAAATAGCCAATAGCAGACTGGCTATTGAAACCCCCCACTGAGCAGATGGGCAGACCTGAGAGAGAAAGTTGTCTCTCAGTTCTGTTCCTCTACTCAGTGGGCGGGTACAATAGCCAGACTGCTATTGGCTTTCCATTTTTTTAAATAGACCGGGAGGGTAGAGGGGGGGTGGTGAGTGTTCGAGGCTGCGCCCTAAGCGACTGCTTAGTTTGCCTATTGGCAGCACCGGCCCTGCATACAAGTCCCTGAGCTAGAGTCGGAAAGGACATCAACCACAGATGTGGAACATTTCCACCTTGCAGTGTCTGTAACATGGTTTCATTGGTCAGCATTTGGGTCACTTTTATTTTTTTCAATTTTTGTTTTAAATCTTTTTATGCTGTGAGGGGCATTTATCAAAACCAGAGCAGACAGAATCTGGAGCGGTTGCCCATAGTAACCAATCAGCTTCTCTCTCATTTTCAAAGCTTAACTGAACAAAACTATAGAGAGAAGCTGATTGGTTGCCATGGGCTCCAGTTTTGATAAATTCCTCTCTATGTGTATAAAATCTGTGTATTGCGAAGCAACATTGTACAGGGTGCATTCATGTCACTGGATTTATAGAACACGGGAGGTACAGTCACAGCACGGTTTCAGGCTTTCACTCTAATTGAAGCCAAAACTAAGGTCTAAACATAGCGGGGAGGGGAAAAGAAGAGTTCACTTCCCTGGCTCTATGGGCCCGACTTTATACATCTTCTGCCCAGCAACACATTGCGCAAATGACATTCTCACAGCATTCCCACCACTAGATGGAGCTGAGGACATAGGATATTTCTCTGCTCCTTGGCACCAGGTAGTGGAAGCCCATGGGAGAGAGAGAGACGGGTGAGAAAAAGAGGAGAGGCAGCCAGGGGTGAGAGAAAAAGACACCTAGGAGAGAGATAAGAGACAGCCAGGGGAGAGTGAGGAGAACCAGCCGGGGGAGAGAGAGATGAGAGCAGATAGGAGAGAGAGCAAGGAGAGACAGCCAGGAGCGAGAGAGGAGAGACAGCCACGGGGAAGAGTAAGTAGAACCAGCCAGGTGAGACAGATAGGAGAAAGAGCCAGGAGAGACCGCCAGAAGTGAGTGATGTGAGACAGCCAGGGGAGAGAGAGACAGCCAGGGGAGAGAAAGAAGAGAAACAGTCAGGAGAGTGTGCCCTTCGAGACTTATCTGCACCCTGTGTTTCAGTTCCAGTGTCCCGTCAAGTTGGTACACCAGGACCCCGTGGGTGCCCCTGCCCGCCTGACACCATGACATCTTGTGTCCAGGTTTCAGCAGACCTAAAACCCGTACTGTCTGGGTGAATCCCAGACAGGTGGCAACCCTACGCTTGGGGTGATAAGGGTGTGTCTGGCACACCCCATGTGAATGCCTGTTGGGGGTTACAAGATATCTTTTAGCCTGGTCTCTACGTTTGACCTATCTGGCAAGAGTGGCCCTACCAGGAACATGAGGATCCAGCCAGCTCAGGTTCCCAGGTTGGTTTCCTTACCTTTCCACACCAGATATAGCAGGCTCCCTTTGTCTTCAGCACAAACACATCATTAGAGTTGAGGGATGAGGCCCGCACCTGAACTTCAAAAGCCTTGGTGTTGTATTCATTGGTTCCGTGCACATGAAACAGCCGGATCTCAGGGGGAGTCTCATCGCTGTCTGCACGGGAGGTACCACCCTGAGTGAGAAAAGATACTTTTTTCATCCTCTATTAATTGCACTCCAGGCAAGCGGCTAAGTAAACAGTTTACATATTGTTTAAAGTTATACTATAGGCAAAGGAAACATATATTGCAGTCTGCTAGTAGCATTAGCACAGAGTTCCCTGTGTAACATAGCTTGATTACCTGCTGATACTGCCATTTAATCCATTATTGTTCTACGTCCTCTAACATATAAATAAAAGACGACCGTTGTGAGCACCCGAAACAGTTTCACATCACATCATTGAACCGAATGTATCTTACCTCGTACACCACCATCTTCCCTTTAAATATAGCCATGAGGTGCGGGGGTTCCTTGCCCATGCTTACACGTACTTGAACAGGCTCCCCATTATATTGCTGATCCACGGCCACAGCCTGATAGGCTGACGCAGCAATTTCATCGGCACTGGCATGGCGACCCTGTGGGAGGCATGTATAAACATGGTGGGTGAGTGTACCTCCCAGCGTACCAAACAGGACAGAGTGGGCGAATTAGAATTTTTACTGTTAGGGATAAAACAGTAAAAAAATAAATCTAACAGTCTTGTGAGCTTAAAATGTATGTAAAGCCTAAAATGTTTTTTTTGGTATTTTTAGCATTATTCCTGTATACAGTTTTCCTACATAGACACTGTCATGGGAGGTTAACGGAGACCACCATAACTCAACTCTCTTTGGAGAACGCTAGTTCCTGCCATTCTGACGCTGGTCCGGAACAAGTATAGAGATACACCTTTTCTGATGCTTGTTCTGGAACTGTGACTGAAACATACTAAAGTAACAGCCGGGCCTCTAGCGTTTTCAGAAGAAGATCAGCAATGGTAGCCGCCATGTTTGTCTCGTGATGGAGACACCTTAAGCCAGGGATATCCAAACTCCGGCCCTTCAGTTGTGGTGAAACTACCAATCCCATGAAGCATCTCTCTCCGAGAGTAATGTCTGTGGCTGTGAGAATCTTGCAAGCCTCATGGTATTCGTAGTTCCACCACAGCTGGAGGGCCGCAGTTTGGACATCCCTCCCTTAAGCAAATAGTTTTTTGAGAAACTGCTGCAGGCTGACATTGCTAAGTCGGCCATGTGTGCTCCTTCAGTTGGACTTGGGCCACCTAGCTGAAAGACCCCGATAGGCAGCCTAAAGGTCAGCTTTTTGTTTTTCTAAGTTTTGGATATAATAGGGAATGGTTAAAAAGTCAAATTTGTATGTCCCATTGGGAAAATGTATTGCTTAGAGTGAACTATGCTTTTAATTTATGACTGACATATGATGAGCCGGGGCTTGGTGTGAACCCAGGTTGCCTGATCCGGCGCACAGAACTGCATGTCCCGGGCATCGGGAGATAGGAATTCCACACCCCTGCTGCCCCTCTACTCCCTGCTGCCCCCAGGCCGGGCCTTGGTTGGCCTTGTGGGAAATCCGGCCCTGGGAATGCCCCCGCCACTGATTGTGAGAGCCATGACCCACCTCATCTCTAATCCTGAACATTATTCATGTCAGCCATCAACTGTGGGCCCTTACTGGTCTTACCTGCCAGATGTAGAGGATGTAATGGTACTTGTTATTAACAAGGTACTTGTACAGAATGAGGTAACAGTCTCCGCCGTAGAAATGTCCCAGCCACTGTTTCTCTACTGGTGCCAGTTCCATGTTTTCAATTCTCCAGACCTGCGGGGACAGGAAACAGAATATCAGCGCAAGGACAAAGCAAAGACTTCTGCATGCGCGGGAGCATTGCAGAGACAACGGGTCATGGCTCTCAGTGCAGCATCACATGTAAGGCCCCATTCACACTGAGCGACATGAAAATCGCGTGATTTTGAGATGACATCGCGCAACTTTTTCCTATTGGGCTGTATGCAATCAGGAGCAAAATCGCTCGAAATTGCTCGAAAAAAGGGTCATGTAGGAGCGACAAGCTACCAGCGACGAGCTACAAGCCATATTGAGCGACGAGATGTGAACAGCTCCATTGAAATGGATTGGAGAAGCTACATAGAGTGATATCGCGTGGAAATATGAGCGATATCGCTGCAAAAATCGCTCAGTGTGAATGGGGCCTAAGGCCCCGTTCACATTGAGCGATTTATCGCGCGGTAATTCCCGTGATATCGCGGCTATTTACCGCGCGATATCGCTCTTCAATGCTTTGCAATGGGGCAAAGGGTCCTGCTGTCGCGGGTCGTGTGTCGCTAAAGCAGGACCCTTTTTGGAGCGGATTTTGCCGCGATTCAATGGTTTTTGATGCAAGCATTTGCGCGACAAACGCGCGATTTGCGAATCGCTCAATGTGAACGGGGCCTAAGTGTCCTTCATCAGTCTGATTGCAGCTGTTGAATTTTTACTACAAGTTGAAAAATGAGAGCAACCATCTGATTGGTTACTATGCACAACACATTCCTAAAGTTGACCTTTCCCTGGATTTACATGCAGTTTTCTCCACTGACATGTAATCATTTTACATTTATCTACATTTGGCCTTAGGCATGTAGATCACCGCTCACATCCTCCATTAGTCTCCACCTGGGAGCTCAGAGGGGGGCTGATCACAAGCTCGTCCTTGATTCTGAAATGTGCTTCAAACAAAATGATTGCACATCGCTGCTCTTCACTGAAAGCATTTTATTCCTCCTGCAGTGTACAATCACATAGCTTCTCTGCTTCTACTATCACCCTCCTCTAATCCATTTCATCCATTTGGGCTTACTCATAGAGTAATGAGTAAGCCCAATGGGTGAAACGCATTAGAGGTGGGTGGCAGTAGACTGTTTTTCCTCTTCCTGGTCAAGTGAGGCACTGGTGATGTAGTCCTGGTTACATCACCAGCGCCTTCCTGAGACATCTCATCTGCAAAAACTGCAAAATCCCTTGAGAGCTTGTGGGAAGGGCATCCCCCCCTTCAGATGATGTGTACATGTTCCAGGAGGCCAACCTGGATGTAAAGGCAGATGGAATAATCTGCCCTAAGTGAAAATGGCCCCCATGAGAAGAATGGGGAGGAAAAGAATAAGTTATGCAAAAAAAAAAAAAGATTGCCATTACTAAACATTTCTAATAATGCCTTTGCTGTCATTTTTAAGACAAAGTTGACATTCCTCTTTAATTCTTCAAGCGGGGAACAGCATCTGATACTCACTCACAGATATATGAAAATATATTCTCACCTCCGCCTCTCCCGATCCGTCATCGACCATCTTGTGATGCGCGGCTACCTCTGGTTTGGCGTGCATGAGCGTGGCATCAAACTTCACTTGTTCCACTTTGGCTAAATGAATATAGAGTTTAAAATGGGCGTTATCAGTAATATATTGCCAGCGCTGGGTCATTGTATTGTAATACTGTATGCAGACACAGAGCCGTGCCAAGCAAACTAAAAAGCATGGGAATTATTCTTAGTAACCATTTCTAAATGTCTGTTTGGCTTTTGTTTCCAGTGTGTGGTGATGAAAGTGCCAGAGTTGTTTTTAAAATCCAGTAAATGAATTATAATGAAAGTCACATACACTTACAGCAAGGGGCATGCCAAGGCAGAGGTAGAAGAGGCAGCCGTCTTGGGCACGTTGCCACAGCGAATGCAGCTGGGATGAAAGCCTCTCCTGCTGAGGTGCCAGTTCTCTTATACCAAGCAGCCAGTGATGCCTGGGAAAATCTCATCATGATTTGCTCTCACCTCTAGCCAATGGCACCCCCTACAGAAATACACTATATTACCAAAAGTATTGGGACGCCTTTACACGCACATGAACTTTAATGGCATCCCAGTCTTAGTCCGTAGGGTTCAGTATTGAGTTGGCTCCGCCCTTTGCCGCTATAACAGCTTCAACTCTTCTGGGAAGGCGTCCACAAGGTTTAGGAGTGTGTCTATGGGAATGTTGGACCATTTGTGAGATCAGGTACTGATGTTGGAGGAGAAGGCCGGGCTCGCAGTCTCCGCTCTAATTCATCCCAAAGGTGTTCTATCGGGTTGAGGTCAGGACTCTGTGCAGGACAGTCAAGTTCCTCCAACCCAAACTCCCCCATCCATGTCTTTATGGACCTTGCTTTGTGCACTGGTGCGCAGTCATTTCGGAACAGGAAGGGGCCGTCCCCAAACTCTTCCCACAAAGTTGGGAGCATGAAATTGTCCAAAATGTCTTGGCATGCTGATGCCTTAAGAGTTCCCTTCACCGAAACTAAGGGGCCAAGCCAAACCCCTGAAAAACAACCCCACAGCCTAATCCTCTCCTCTGCCAAACTTTACACTTGGCACAATGCAGTCAGGCAAGTACCGTTCTCCTGGCAACCGCCAAACCCAGACACGTCCATCGGATTGGCAGACAGAGAAGCGTGATTGGTCACTCCAGAGAACACGTCTCCACTTCTCTAGAGTCCAGTGGCGGCGTGCTTTACACCACGGCATCCCACGCTTTGCATTGCACTTGGTGATGTAAGGCTTGGATGCAGCTGCTCGGCCATGGAAACCCATTCCATGAAGCTCTCTACGCACTGTTGTTGTGCCAATCTGAAGGCCACACGAAGATTGGAGGTCTGTAGCTATGCAGACAGTTGGCGACTTCTGCGCACTGTGCGCTTCAGCATGCGCTGACCCTGCTCTGTCATTTTATGTGGCCTACCACTGAGTTGCTGTTGTTCCCGGTTGCTTTCACTTTGTTATAATACCAGTAACAGGTGACCACAGAATATTTAGTAGCAAGGAATTTCACAGAACACCTGAATCCAATGATTTGGAGTGGGAGGGTCCCCATACTTTTGGTAATATAGTGTACAGTGAGTTCGCAATAAATTTATGTCTCACTTACCTACTGCACCAACAGTATGTGTCTTCCCCAGGCCAGTGGTCTCGTCCTTTGTGGGCCACTTCTGGAAGAGCTGCTTAAACACGGCAGACTCGGAACCATCGTTTTCTACCTCCACGTTGGTGGAATTGGGGTAGTTCTTTGCTTTGATATAATTCTGTGAAGAAAACTTTCTCTGTGATTTTAGGTTCTGGAAGGGGCAGTAGAGTGCTGTACGGTGTTAGCCTTGAGGAAAGTAGAAGTTGGGATGTAGGGTCCATTCATTTGGCTGTTTTGAAAACATGCTCTACAATCTTTTGAGCTTGCCAATAAATGGTGTCAACCTAAATCCAAACTTCAGGCTTTAGAGAAAAAAAACAGACTGCCAACAAGAGATATTGGGGTACATAACGCCTGGGCCTAATCCAATGGCATTTGCTAGCCAGATGTCTTACCTCCTACTCTACAGTATAAACACGAAAGTCTAGATGACCCATCCATTCATGTTCATATCTGAAGCTAGACCAAAGGAACCACAGATACATTTTTACAACCAACCTTCAGTTTCTATGGCCAGCTGTAGTAGCTGCCATAAAAAGTCTTCACACTCATGTTCAGTTGGTGTCCTATTTACCGAAAACTTTCCAAAACATCTATCAAATCTTGAAATTATGATATAGTTGGGCATGCCAAGGGCCATGGGAGACCAACAACTTTGTAGCAGATATTTGTAGAAGCTACAAATATCTCTGGGACCTTTCTGGCTATAGAGTTGCTGCTTTAGATCGCTTCCATACTTGTCTGTACAGCTACAGATTGCTGATGGTGCTATGGTCATGAGCAAGAACATCAGATAACATGAGTAGCTACTGAAGCTGGGGATTCTCTGGCTTCAAATCCCTAAAGTCAATTCCCTAACAGCTAAAAATACCAGAATCACTGCAACACAAACCTGCCATTGATGACAATTTTTGCTTTTTCATAGCAACACAGTTACGTAAAGGAGAATTATGGGGAGAGTGAAATACACTCATCCCCATAATTACAGCCGACATGAGACAATGCATCTGTCACACAACGGCTCTATTGATTGGAAACTGAGCGGTCACATACCGCTGATTGTTCAGTTCTTGATCTTCTCCATGCAGAGAGCTGTGACTGTCAGCCACCACTCCCCGCAGGGATTTCTACCCTTCCCTCTCTCTCTCTATTCCTCCAGCGCTGACTGGAGGGACAGACGAGGAGGGGCGAGAGGCAGATCCAGCTGTCAATCAGGAAGTGGGGTGGATCCCAACAATATTGTTGAGATCTTTCCCAGCCACAGCGCGGCTCTGCACTGTCAGCATAAAGGGGGCAATAGTCTGCTATTTGCTGAGTTTTGGGTCAAAGGAGGACATTACTATATGTCCTCCTGTGACACTGAAGAGAACTAGGGGCTAGAAAGGTTGGGCCATAGTTCTCTTTTTAAAAAAATGTTCTGCTAAATATCACCACCACACAGTTGTTCTTGTGCCAAAACCCTTAGAACAACCTTTTTCAACCTTTTACCAAAGAGGAACCCATGATACAATTTTCGGGTCTCTGGGAACCCCTGCTAAATCTACAACTTATGGTACATAAACATGCTCAGTTAGTTATAACTATTTTAATGCATAAATGACTGAAGGAGCCCCCCCCATACTGCTTGTCACTGGGAGAAGGACCCCCCTAGACTGGTAATCAGTTGGAGAAGTATCCCCTCATACTGCTTGTCAGTGGGAGAAGGACCCCCTTAGACTGATAAGCAGTATGAGGGGATCCTTCTACAACTGACTGTCAGTGGGAGAAGGACCACCTTAAAATGGTAGTCAGTTGTAGAAGGATCCCCTCTGACTGCTTGTCAGTGGGAGAAGGACCACCTTAGACTGATAGTCAGTTGTAGAAGGATCCCCTCATACTGCTTGTCAGTGGGAGAAGGACCACCTTAGACTGATAGTCAGTTGTAGAAGGATCCCCTCATACTGCCTGTCAGTGGGAGAAGGACCCCCTTAGACTGGTAGTCAGTTGTAGAAGGATCCCCTCAGACTGCTTGCCAGTGGGAGAAGGACCCCCTTAGACTGGTAGTCAGTTGTAGAAGGATCCCTTCAGACTGCTTGTCAATAGGAGAAGGACCCCCTCAGACTGTTAATCAGTAGTGGAAGGACCTCCTTAGACTGGTAGTCAGTGGGAGAAGCACCCCTTTAGACTGGTATTTACTATTGTATAATACTGGAACGATGCAGGCACCAATGAGATCGGTCCACCACTGCTCATTGCTCAAAGACCCCCTGGCCACCTCTATAGGAACCCTGGATGAAAAGGGCTGCCTTAGAAGCTATGTAAAGTCCAGCAAATGTGTGTAGGAGGCGCTAGATCTTCTATTATCGAGTCTTTTATTTGAGGGTAGCCCGTCAATTCTATGGAGCTCACTGGCTCTGGTATTCCTACTCTGATAAAACAGGGGGCCTCTGCCTGGAGGATCCAAACTGAAAGCCCAAAATGCAAAAATTAAAACAAGAGCTCCAGACCAGTAACTAAGGAATCCAATTCAACTTTGAGGTAAAGTAGAACGGCCAATACATTTGGG
>NW_017306360.1:2072061-2090890 GCF_000935625.1 Nanorana parkeri | reverse complement strand
ATATTTTCTCTTCATAGTGAGAAGTAAATATTCATAGAAATGGTTTAGATACACATCAATTACTGCATTACTGACAACACCAAAGTGAGCGCCTTCAGGGGGAAGCCTTAGGCCCTTATAAAGCTCCCTCATGGGCGGATTTGGGTAGACGATGATGGACATTTTGGCGGTTGATCTACTCACCAAGGCACGAGGCATGGCTTGCTTTCTCTCCTCTTTTGAAGCATTCTTTCCTTTCCACACAAAGATCTTTATTCCGCCTTGATCCAGGATATAGCAGTCCTGCCCGGGACAAGACAAGAGTCATTATTGGCACGCTGCAGACCAATTTTTAGCTTGACAAGATGTGCTTAGAGTGACGGAAGCCCCCCCCCCAGAAAGTCTAGCAGGGTCAAACTCCATACACATGCAGCCGATTGGCCATAGTCAGTGTGCAGCCAATCAAAAAAAAAAAAGACTTTTTCTTTCAGCTGATTCAGCAGGAAATGGACAAAATTTTACCTGTCTATGGCCAGCTTAAAGGGATGACTCATTACAGTGGCGGCTGCAGCAGCAGCAGTGACCAATCAAAGGCTGGGGGTGGGGAGGTGACCAAGCTGTATTGCTTAACTGCAACATAGAAAAGGCAGGTCACCAGGTTGGCTGTACTGTCTGGCAGGTCTGTGTAAATCTCAGGACGGGTTTACAAATTCTTTGGCAGTTATGTGCTTTGAGATCCAAGTGAGCTAAGCCGTAGGTGTTTGTTTTTTTATCAGAACATGGGGTCTATTTTTTATACAGTGGCTCTCTGCTATGATGATCTGTATGTGTGCTCCACGTGACAGCGGGACTTACCTCGTGTTGCAACAAGTTCTTGGTCAAAGGCTTAGTAGCCACTTCCTGGACCATCAGGTTTCCATTAGAATCTGATACTCTGTGTACAGAAGAAAATCAGACATTTTAGTGAAAATAAAATGACAATACAGTTTCTTTGGAGTGATAATATCTACAAAATGTTTCTGGCCTCCCGTACACTAGTGCTGAGAAAACTCCGGGTTCAGATTGGACTCCTGTCTTCCAGGGCTTATCCGGTGCAGTGAGAGTCATCCATCTGAGCAAGTTGCAAATATTTGTGTGCATTTTGTTTTTTCTTTAAGCCCTCCATGACCCATGATGGGATAATCCCGTCATGTGTCCTCAAGGGGTTAAAGCTGCAAACAATGCATCGTAACAAGAGCATTTGGAAGCCTATCTTTAGGTACGCTGAATTTGTCCAAGCCCGTCCCCTTGCCACTTACTGATACAGTTTGATAGATCCTTTGGCCGCTGTGTCCACCACGTCATCACTTATGGGAGGTTTAATCGCCTTTTTCTTCCCCAGTACTTGATCGTGTGTCAGGATTTGCATCAGCTTGGGTGTTGCTTCTTCGTCGTCTCCTTCCACCACAAAAACGTGAGTACGTCCACCCCGCTCCCGGTCGCGGATGTCTTTCGCCAGGTTCATGCCCTGCGATGAATCAAACATTTGTTGTTATGCCCTATAGAATGCAATGTAACTATGTTATAGAAATAGAAGTTTTACTTTTAATATATAAAAACACAACTGATTTGCAGCAGTTTGCTGATGGGGTATGGCGCCGCGTAAAGGGTTATAGTGTTTGTATATGTGAGGTTAGGGAGACCTAAGGATGTAAGATGGCAGATGGCCATGCATATAATTATTCTAATGAACAATAGGAATGGGCCCAAAAATTAAAACCTGGTCAACGTCCCCCCCCCCCGCATCGACAGCACGCGCAGGGGGGGGGGTCTTTAGGGGTGGCCTAGGTCTGGATTAACATAGAGGCCCACCCCTCAAAATAGGCCCAATCGTCCCAGTGTTTAATCGAAACGGCCAACTTGTTGAGATCTCCAACTCGTTATGCCACGTCCGGGGACTTGCCAGTAGGAGATTTCAACAAGATGACGCTAGTGTGCCAGCCATGGGAGTGTGAGAATCCTCGATGAGTTCTCCAACTCCCATCAGTGCGGCTGCGCGGCCACCCAAGAGCAGTATCAAGTTCTCCAATTGGCTTTACTGCGGCTGCATGTCCACCCGATGGCATAACATGAAAGATGCTCTCTGATTGGTTTCCTTTGCTTTGCAAACGAGGATTGTGAAGCTACGCAGGAACACTGACGGGAATTGGAGAACTCGACGAGGATCCTGAACTGCCACAGCTGGCGCACGCGCAATAGCACCATCTCGTCTGAATCCCCTACTGGCAAGTACTGTTAGTCATTTTGGTGTTACCCCTCCAATGGGGACACCCGGGTGCGGGCCGAACCCCCCGCACCCCCCTTGTGACGCCACTGTGTCCAGTAGATGGATGACAGAGAACTGAAAATCCACATGTACAGAAAATGAGAGTGCCAAACAAAGGGCCTAACAGTCCAAAATCTTTTGAATAATCTTTTAACAAGAGAACTCATAACATCCGACGCATCTCAGGGGCTCTCCCCCTTCTTCAGGGCTTAGGTGCGATAAAACGTGTTTTACTGACCTACTGGTGCTGGATATGTTTAAAGTCTATTCAGCAAACAACTATTTCTGGTGACTGTGCCATCCCGGGATTGTCCCTATTGGGTATCACGCCTATGCACAGATGAAGGGGGCCCCTGATACTGTTTTGTAGTATCTTGTTGTGAACCAATATGAATATTACACCAAATACAGAACTGCCCGCATCACTCCGATCACTTTTAAATGTTAACAGTTGATTGGACGCCATCCACTGAAGATGCAGAAAACGGTGAAGAACCCAGTGAAGGTAACATGTTTATTATGTTATAATAATATCTTATCTTTACAGTGTATCTATACCTAAAACCCCCAAATAAATAAGCCAGCCAGTATGTGAAATAAACATGACCAGTACCCTCAGTCTCTCCATTTTGTTGCTTTCAGGTCCGTTCCATTGGATGATTAACTTTCCCAGGTCCACCAAGAACACGTCCCCGGTATTGAAGCTGTTCCAGTCCAGAGCTACCTGTGGAGAGAGAACCGTCTTGTCAGTGGCAGAGTATTGTCCTGTGACCGGTTTAAATCGTTATTTGAATATTTAACTTCATGACATTTTTTATGCGACAAATGACACGCTCGCTGTACCATATTATCGTATCATACATACAGATTCCCACTAGAGGCGATCTGTCATTCACTGCAATGAAAGTATTTGTACATTCAGATAACATCAAATTGAGGTTGGGATTGCAGGCATGCCATGTGTTGGCAAGGTGCAGCTGTAGCTCCCCAGTTGCAAGCAAGTACGCACGTTGAGCACGCTAGGATGGATCTGCTTCCATGCCTAGCGTGGCCAGTAAAGAGTTCTTTAAAAAGACAAAGTCACCATTCATTTCACCAAAAGTCTTCCCTATGATTATACATTATGCGCATATAACGTGTTTTATACATGTTATTTCGCAGTGGCTGGCAGCTCTTCATGCGGACTGGGGATTGTGTAAAAGACACAGAACGCGCTGGTCTCAGGAAGCAACTCTGAAATGTATAATACAGCATTATAATTAATGCTCCTAATACACATCAGAGAAAATGAGCTTATTATATCCAAATAAATCGCAACATGAATGGAGCATCAAGGGGACGTTAGATCACTCTGCAGCACGAGTTGTACAAGACCACATCCAGCGACAGTTGATGGGATTTTGGAGTCCTGCCCCAGTCATTAAAGCCTCGTGTAGTGATTTATGTGGATTTCATGAGCTCATACTCCTGGACAGTGGTCCCCAAACTCTGCTTCTACTTCTCTCATTGACACAATGGGGAAATTATTCCTCCCAATGACAGCAACAGGCACTATTCTGCCCACTGACAGCAACAGGTACTATTCTGCCCACTGACAGCAACAGGTACTATTCTGCCCACTGACAGCAACCGGCACTATTCTGCCCACTGACATCAACAGGTTTTATTCCTCCCACTGACAGCAACAGGCACTATTCTGCCCACTGACAGCAACAGGCACTATTCCTCACACTGACAGCAACAGGTTTTATTCCTCCCATTGACAGCAACAGGCACTATTCATCCCACTGACAGCAACAGGTTTTATTCCTCCCATTGACAGCAACAGGCACTATTCATGCCACTGATAGCAACAGGTTTTATTCACACTAAACTCATCAAACCATGTCTTTAGGGTGCTGGCTTTGTGCATAGGGGCCCAGTCATGCCAGAACAATAAAGGACTTCCTCAAACTGACTACAAGGCTGAAAGAGCACAACTATCTAAAGTGTATTTCTATGATGTAGAGTTAGCAGTGCCCTTCACTGGAAACCCTGAGGTTTAGTATAGCTTGTACCGTAGACGCCAGACGTCTGAAGAATTCTGAGATATATACTTCTACATGCATTACAATGCTGATAGTATCAGGATTCACAGTCTTCCGGTGCAGCGTAAGGAGCCTTACCTCTCCAGCTAAAACATTCTTCTTTCCCTTGACATGCAAGAGACGTTTTACGTTGTAGCTGTTCGTCTCAACCTGCTTCATTCCCGATGCTACCCCGCCGTTTTTATAACTATGAGAAATAAGAGAGGAAATTCACACATTACAATGTATGTAGAACCAATACTTTTATGTTAGTGCGGGAAAACAGGGGAGCTCAGCGAGCTATGTGTGTGGCTTTTTTTTTATAAGTCACATGTCCATATTTACAACACAAACCACAGAATTAAAGGAGAACTATGGGGTTAAGTCTTTTCCCCATAGTTCTCCTTAGGGTAACGGGAGGACACAAACTAGCATCCTCCCGTCACCCTAGGCTCAGTATACAGTGAGCTTGCGGTATACTGAGACGCCGCAGTATACAGCGAGCTGTTGCTCGCGATATACTGAGACGCCGCAGCTGAAGCGGATCCCGACAATTGTGCCGGTATGCGCCCAGCTGCGTGACTGACAGCTGGCTCTGCCTATCTAGAGGCAGACCCGGCTGTCCCCGCCCCCCCCCCCGTCCGATCTGCCAGTCAGCGCTGGCGGATCGGAGCGGGGAGGGGGGAATCCAGCCCCTTCCCTGTCACGGCAGAGAACCGCGACAGGATCGAGAGGTGAGCGAACGCCGGTATGTGTTCGCTCAACTCCCGATCTACTGAGCTGACCTGTGCAGTCTCATTGTCACAGGTCGGCTAGAACTATGAGGTGAGTGGAAAGCACCCATCTCATAGTTCTCCTTTAAGAGGGTAAATGACGGCAATGAAAAGTGAGAACATTTACGTAAAACACAAGCAAAGCGCTCATAAAACACTTCTTGTGTTAAAAAGGCACCAAAATCGCATTATGCGTCTTGAAGGGAAAGTCAAACAGCAAAAAGTTTTCCCAGCACACTCGCCAGCCAGAATGCAAAAAAACTCGTCTCACCGCTAAGGTTAAAAACAGAGGTTTAGATACACGTCTTCTGCAGAAAATGTGAAAGCCGCTCAGCCGCGTCAAGGCACCTCTTATAGTGCGGTCCTAACTCTAACCTATGAGAGTCTCCATCTTGGAGCACATGGGGCAAAGGATCAAATTGGGTGCAGGTTTGTCAGGAGGAAGCCCAACCTCACTTAAAGGCACAGGGATGCACAAAGCTGGTAACAAATTGATGAGTGCGTTTGCCATTTGTTTTGCTTGAAGGGAAAATCTGTGCATTTTCTAATGTGATGGTGTCTAATGTGATGGTGTCACTGTACTCCTAGAATGAGATCCTAATAGGTTGGACTTGATGGACTAATGTCTTTATTCAACCTCAAATACTATGTAACAGACCCCTAAGGCTGCCCATACACCTTGCGATGATCAAACTACACTTTCTGTCCGGTGATCGAACCGTCGTACGATTTTCGTACGGCGGCCCCATCCTGCCCCGATTATCGCAAGGTTGGATCAGTGGTAATTAGAAGAAAGCACCTGGACGAACTGCAGTAATCGACCGCATGTGCAGTGTAGATCGTACTAATTTTGACGTACGGAAACGCCACCAACCTTGCGAAAATTGCACAATGGACCGAAGTTTTCTAACCTGCTGGAGAGTCAAAAGTCGATCGATTGTACACTGTTCGCGGTTGTACACTGCCCATCAACCTTACAAATATCGGACGAAAACACAATCGCATCCGAAAATCGGCCGATATTCGTAAGGTGTATGGGCACCTAAAGGGTCACCCACCCAGGAGGAGCTGACGTCATACTCACACTATGCCCTGCTTGAAGTAGCCCTTGAATGTGTTGCTCTCAAATGCCTGAACCTCGCGGTGCTGCACGGCCACACCTCCCAGGTGTTCATCTATTTGTACCGAGTAAATGGCGGCTGCTCCTTGCTCGTCCACAGAGGAATTATTCCCAATCCAGAAGTGGATGTCATAGCTGAAGTTGTTGCTGACCTTGTGTGTCTGTAACAGAAAGGAATTGAATAATCAATGTTATTCCCTTCACCTCTCAGAGTTCAGGATGGTTTGCCTGATCAGTGTATATACAATATGGAACTCACCATCAGCAGCAGATAACAATCTCCATCAAAGAAGTTCCCAAAGGTCTTCTCAGGGACCGGAACCATCTCCATGTTCTAAGGGAAGAGACAGAAATGCAGTTCATGGAACGCAGGGAAATACATATACAGAGAACGATGCACCAATCTGGGCGTATTAGGTAATAATAAACAAATATACCAATAAATTCTTAGTAATGATACATTGCAATACAAACTTACAAAGGTTGAAGAAAAGACGCACGTCCATCGAGTTCAACCAAAAGTCTTCTCATAAAGAGTTGTCAAATTACGACAGACAGACTGAGAAGGTCATTTTTACAAGTGCAATTTATTTTTCTAAAATTTTGCATGTATCATGATGAGTGTAACATATACATTTCAGCAACCTTTAGAATTAGTTTTAGCTGATGGTGTATAAAGTAAGTTAGAGCTAGATATCATCTGTGACAGACGTTGGAGAGTTGCTAATAATAATAACTCTTTATATTATGTAACATATGCATGATCTTATACAGTACCTGTAATAGTTACAGATCAAAAGCCAAATTTAAGTCCTGTATATATATATATATACACTGAGTGGCCGGATTATTATATACACTGAGTGGCCAGATTATTATGACCACCTGACGTTTGTAGGCAAATTAGCTATAATTTGGCGCTGAAGTTGCTAGAGGGCCAGACCATTATAAATAGGGAAGCGGGTTGTTTACCACGACAGTAGAAGTGATTTGTTTCTGAAGATTCGGGGAAACAACGCGATGTAACAGCCTTTGAACGTGGGATGATTGTTGGCGCTCGGAGCCATGGAGCGAGTATCAGCAAAACAGCAGAATTCGTTAAATGTTCAAGAGCAGCTGTTGTTAAAGTGTTTAAAGACCGGACTGTCAGCCGAAAATCTGGGTCTGAACGTGGGAATTGTGGCCGTCAGCGACTAGTCAATGTTAGGGCAGAACGGAGAGTGGCAAGACTGGTACAAGACAACAGAAGGGCAACAGTGCAGTGTCAGATTCCTCACATCACCTTTCATCATCTCGTGCAGTCACGAGGCGGCCCAACGAAGTACTGATGGGGTGGTCATAATAATCTGGCCACTAAGTGTATATGCACCATATATAGAAGCAAAGCTTAAACAGAATTATTAGCAGTCAGCATACGATGACTACGTGGATTGTACTACTCATTTACCTCTATCCTCCATATCTGCAGTCCTGGGGTGGTTTTATTTAGAGACTTGGTTACTTTTTCCGTGAGTTCAGCCATGGTGGAATACCGGAAGATGAGAAGTCACCTGGAAACCTGGAAGGGAACAGAAAGAGTTTTTGTTTTCTTTTTTGAGCTATAGATCTAAACAACAGTGACACGGCGCCTACTGTGTTTCCCCGAAAATAAGACACTGTCTTATATTTTTTTGGGCTCAAAAAAACACACTTGGTCTTATTTTCGGGGGAGGTCTTATTTTTTGTTTTAATGTACAACAATCCACACTTATTCATATAGAAAAGTCTACATGTATTCATATACAAAAATATGGTGATCAGGGCAATCAGGGGTGCCGTACCTTTCCAAGAGCAATTTGGTAACCAATCACTGGCCAGAATGAGGGAAGCGCGCTTTCACTATGGATTTCTCACAGGCGGACTGCATTTGGTATCACTCCGCCTGTGACAGGAGCCGGCGCTATAGAGGCATCGGCATATGCGGCTCTGCTCCCTCCGCTGCCGCCTCGCTTCCTCTAGTGCTGGCTTTGTTGGCACTGATTCTCTCCTGCCTCTCCCACGGCTCTTCAAGATCCCCCTTATGCCACCACCGGCCCTGGGAATGGTCACAACTAGGTCTTATTTTCGGGGTAGGTCTTATATTTTAGCAATTCCCAAAAATAGTACTAGGTCTTATTTTTGGGGTAGGTCTTATTTTCGGGGAAACAGGGTATATAAAGGGCTCTTATAGAGGGGTTTGAGCCTGTTAAGCTGACCATTTAAAATCTCATCAGAACGTTCGATGATGCCATTAGATTTGACGAATGTCGTTCCAAATTTGTTTGGTTTTAACATTCGATTTCGGAATGAATAGAGTTTCGTGAATGAAAACAACGTTCACTGTTAGATTTGAATTCATTCGAGGAACGTTTTCCATCCTGCATTTGTTTTTCAGCACTGTGGTAGAAAATTATTTGACTCCATTACCTAATAGAAAATCGAACATCTACTACTACTAATCGGCTACTAAATTTAAATATGTTCACGCTGGAAGTAAGGAGATTAAGGGGGGATATGATTTTCATGTACAAGATGTTCTATAGTCATAGCACCTATACACACACTATATGGACTTGATGGACATGTGTCTTTATTCAACCTCAAATACTATGTAACTATGTAACTATGAACAAATGTTTCAAAGATGGATTTTTTTTACATGAAATTCTGCTGGTGTGTGTGGTCAGCTTTAGGGGAAGCGATGATTCTTTCTCCACTGTGGTTAACTTTTTAACAATGGAGAACTGAGAATTCATTGTGCCTGGGACAGCGAGTAAGATTATGTTTGCTGGGTGTGGAGTTGCCGGAGAGGATGCAATGGAGAATGTTCATTGTACACGTATAGCTGACATGAGGGTTGCTGGAACGAGTGTTTCAGTGTTTATAACAATACGCCTGTCATTCCATCACATTTCATATATACCCATGAGAATATAATTGTTCTTTCATTAAATTCAGCCTGCCTGGTACCTCCAAAGGGATGCAAACAGGGAAAAAGATGAACTCCAGTCGACATTTCAATTAAAACTTTTATTTAAATGTATTCCCCAATAGCCACAAACAATACAAACAAGTTTTGTGCACCAAATGCCTTTCCAAATGCAATTATAACCCTGGAAAAGTTGCAGTGGCACCATCACTGTGCTGTACATAGCCTGTGCAGATTGCAGAGCTGTGGAAGATGGCCCAGCAGGCTTCACCCACTACAGACCAGTCACCCTGCACAAGGAGAGAGAGCAGCAGTGAGCGGTCTTTATTACAGGAGTGGGCGGAGACAAGACCAGTCACCCTGCACAAGGAGAGAGAGCAGCAGTAAGCGGTCTGTATTACAGGAGGGGGCGGAGACAAGACCGGTCACCCTGCACAAGGAAAGAGAGCAGCAGTGAGCGGTCTTTATTACAGAAGGGGGCGGAGACAAGACCGGTCACCCTGCACAAGGAAAGAGAGCAGCAGTGAGCGGTCTTTATTACAGAAGGGGGCGGAGACAAGACCGGTCACCCTGCACAAGGAAAGAGAGCAGCAGTGACCGGTCTTTATTACAGGAGGGGGCAGAGACAAGACCAGTCACCCTGCACAAGGAGAGAGAGCAGCAGTGAGTGGTCTTTATTACATGAAGCTCCAAGTCTCACAAACTCTCACAATGGATTACTGCACAGATCTGGTAGAGATACACAAAGCTCACTAAGATTCAAGAGAAACCCCTGCAATGTCTTCAGTTATGCGGACCATTAAGAATTTATATGCCAAAAATTATTGGTTAACCCAAGCATTGTGTTTTTTCCCGCCATTACTTTTTCTTTATAATGAGTTTTGTAAATAGCAAACAAGATAATTAAAGGAGAACTCTGAGGTGAATTATGTACACTCATCCTCATAGTTAGAGCCGACGTGTGACAATGAAACTGTCACACGTCGGCTCAATAGATCGGAAAGAGAGATAACACATACCGTTGCTTGCTCACTTCCTGATCATCTCCCTGCAGACTGTCAGTCCCCGCTCCCCGCAGGGATTGACTAGCGCTGACTGGCGGAACGGACGGGGGAGGGGGCAGGTACAGCTGGTTCTGCCTCTAGATAGGCAGAGCCAGCTGTCACTCACGCAGCTGGGCGGATCATGAGAGTATTGTCAGGATCCGTCACGGCTGCGGCGCTCTCAGTATATAGCGAGCAATAGCCCGCTATATCTGAGCTTTGGGTCACGGGAGTTGGTTAGTATATGTTCTCCTGTGACCCTAAAGAGAACTAGGGGATAAAAAGGTTAAGAAACAGATGTGGCATTTGTACTGATATGACACTTGGTTCCTTTTATTAATGAACGCTTTGCCAATAATATATTTTATATTGAAATGGGAAGTGTCAGGGATAATCTGAGTAATATATTATACATGTAATCATAAAACAGAATGATCTTTGGTCTCAGTACTGGTTGTGCTATTACCAGGAGCTCTCTGGCCGGGCTGATCTGGCATTGCGTTTCTAGTTATGTTGGATTCCTGGCACACAAGGTTCCCCTATAGATACAGTGTGACACCCGGTCATTTCATAGGTACATTCCGGCCTGCCACCTCACAGGAAATCCTCAAACCTGTCAGCAGTTGGAAGCCACTGATTGCGATTGCTGACATTATTAAGCCGATATTTTATGTCAATATCATTCATATAAAAGTGTCTACTAATATCTAAAACATTTTAGATGTGTTGACCTTATTGCCTTCACCTGTAAGATCCCGGGACATTCTGAAGGATGAGCGTCTCCATATTACATCATTCTTGAGGCCCATCTCTGGGCAAAGGAAAAAAAAGTACCCTTGCAGCAGGGCTACCCTCCCCCCACCCCTGCAAAGCAGATTTACTTACCTAACCCCGGCCCCCTGCAGGCTCCTGGACCAATCCCTGCAGCCTCTTCTCCCCTTTGGCAGTCTAAGGTCCACTGACATCATCACGTCTCATGGAGGTTCCCACAAGGCCAACCGAGGCCCGGCCTTGGGGCAGCAGGAGGTAGAGGGGCAGCAGGGGTGTGGAATTCCTATCTCCCGACGCCCGGGAGATGCAGTTCCGGGCGCCGGGCTGGTAGTTGTTTTCTACATTTAGCCCGGCTTTGGGTAAGCAGAGCTAAATCTACAGCGGGGAAGCCGCCGCTTGTTTTGTACAAGTGATCCCGGCGATGTCACCAAGATCATTTGTATGCAGCCTGCAGGTCTGCCATTCTCCATGGGGTAGGGGAGGGGGGTTTGGCGGGTAGGGTGGCGCATTGAGGAACCTTGCCTTGGGGCAGCAGAGAGACTAAATCCGGCCCTGGTCACCACACACACTGGAGTGAGAAATAATTCTAGGTCACTCATTCACTGAAAGGAATTTAAAGTGTCGACTATTGATCAGTCCTGGTAATGTAATCGTTCTCCATTAGGCGGGAGGTTGTGTTTGATATCTCTTTACTCAACACAACCTCGTCTTTAATGTTGAACACAAATGGGGATTATGTTGCCTTCCTTTTAGTGTATTTTGTCCTGAAAATAAACAGTTGTGAAAATATTGCGCAACATAAGAAAATGGCAACTACCATCTTTTAGTTCTTCAGAGCCTCTGAGTTCAGAAAATATATACCATAGAGGAAGAAATAATGTCACCAGCACACCATAGTAGTAAAGTAATAATCCATTTCATGGCACATTGCCATTCGATGCAAGCGCTTTCAGGGCCTCAGGGGGTCCCCTTCATCAGGCTCAGAATTACCTGAAGGGGACCCCCTGAGGCCCCGAAAGCGCTTGCATCGAATGGCAATGTGCCATGAAATGGATTATTACTTTACTACTATGGTGTGCTGGTGACATTATTTCTTCTTCTATGGTATACACGGTGCCGTCCGTGGTCACTACGAGCACCCACCCATACGGGTTCCTTCCGGTAAGGAGTGCAGCACCTCTGGTTCTCAGAAAATATATACTGCACATTGTCCCCTCCCCCCAATGCTAGTGTCAGGACTTACCTTAAATGATGCCTCTTGATTCGATCTTCTTCTTTCCTGTACGTTTTAGCTGTCCCTCCACTGATGGTGTGGGTCTCCGATCCAGCGCTGACTCCTAGCTGGCACTTCCTGTCCCACGGTGTCTGTGCGGGTGCACGCTGCTCCATAGACTTACCTTGTGTCTCTCCTCGCCTCCCGGTCGAAGATCTGAACTGCGCATGCGGCCGCCCGAGACTCTTCAGACGGGAGCGCGCAGCGAAGACACAGGTAAGTATTAACCCTTTGAAAATGTTTTTTTTTTAATCGTTTTGCATATATGTACTGCTTGCTAGTTTAGTAACCCTTTCAGTAGTCTTCAACGTAAAAATGCAGATTTTTGACATGTGTGCGAAAAATTAAAAAATTGCTCTGCTTACAATAAGGATTTCATGTTTGGTGAGATACGCTGTAAGGGTTAATTATTCCTAAAGGGATGCCGACGCTGCAACTTTCCTCATTACAACACAGAAAGTCCACCAGCTGATTATAATAAATCCAGACCCTCCCATTCAGGAATCAGTCTGGAAAAGACATAATGAAACAAACTGCTATTTCTTCAGAACAGAAACAGGTCAGAATCTGCAACAATGTTTGTTAAAATTCTTGCAATCTACATTGATCACCCAGAGGGGATGGATTTATTCTCAACAAAAGTAGAGTTAGTCTTTAAATAGATTCCCCATCACTCACAAAGGACATAAATCCATTTTGTGGGCACCAAATGCCTCTGGAAACCAAGATATAGCCATGCAAAAATTGCAGTGACATCATCACTGTGCTACACATAACCTGTGTAGAGAGCAGAGCTGTGGGAGGGGCCCAGCAGACCTCAACCACTATAGGATGCCTGCAGAAACTACAGGAGGGGGTGAAGACAAGACCAGTCACCCTGCACAAGAAGAGAGAGCAGCAGTGAGCGGTCTTTATTACAGGAAGGGGCGGTGACAAGACCAGTCACCCTGCACAAGGAGAGAGAGCAGCAGTGACTGGTCTTTATTACAGCAGGGGGCGGAGACAAGACCAGTCACTCTGCACAAGGAATGAGAGCAGCAGTGACCAATCTTTATTATAGATGGGGCCGGATACAAGACCAGCCACCTTGCACAAGGAGAGAGAGCAGGAGTGACTGGTCTTTATTACAGGAGGGGGCGGAGACAAGACCAGTCACCCTGCACAAAGAGAGAGCAGCAGTGACTGGTCTTTATTACAGGAGGGGGCGGAGACAAGACCAGTCACCCTGCACAAAGAGAGAGCAGCAGTGACTGGACAGGAAGTACAGGAAGCCCCAAGTCTCACACTGGATTACTGCACAGATCTGGGGACTCTGGTATAAGGACAATATTTGTTTAGCCAGAATTTTGGCTTTAAAAAACCCTCCAGCAGTCAGTAAGCACAAGAAGATAAATGTTATAAAGTAGGAGGCCAGTCACACTCAGGGTGTATGTATGATTGGCTTGTACCATGCCCAAGCATGACCCCTACCTCCACGCCGCTGGTCTTCGCTCGCATTGTGCCAGGCCTGCGCATGCTTATGTCATCTGGACCCGGACTACCTGAGTGGGCATGAATGGATCTAATCTGCTGCAGTGTTCAGGTTCCGCACTCGGGCGCAGTTAGCGATCACACATATGCGTACCATTGCTGGAGTCCAACTGACTTGTGCCGCAGACCGCTTCTGTCAATCGGGTCAGTACCCTGACCCATGCCCAAGCATGGCATGGACCGATGGACTGACCTGCACACAACACACCGGCTCCACATCATGAATACATTTCCTTGGTCATCTCCGTGTTTGTTTTGCGAGTGTGACCGTTTCTATGTGCACAGCACGTATGTGCAGATAACAAATCTGACAGTTTATTTTCGTCCACGCTGGAGAGAAGATGAATTATTTTTAACACATCCACCCCGCCTAAAAAATGTACGAAAAACCAGAATTCCAGCACAAAAAAAAAGCTTTATGTTGTTTTAGAGTGGGCGGGAAACGCTAGAAACGTATTTATATAAAATGTATCCAAACAAAGCCACAAAATTATCATTGTGTCTGCATTGGTTTTCTTTTCTTCAGGAATGTTTTCTTTATTGTCACCTTGTGATCCTGCCAGTAACACACTTCCTGTCCTAGGGTGACAACGCTCACTGTGTCTATGGAGGAGCAGGGGACGTGTGTTAGGACTACAGAACACCTCTCACATTATTGTTATGGAGAAAAGGAGAATGGGGAGTGTTCTGTAGTCGTCATATGCTTCTAGAATTAGATTGTTTGAGATAAGGACAGAGCGCGGGACAGACCTGAATTTTGGTGGGTTCAAACAGCGATATAAAAACGCTTCCAATTGTATATTTAACAGTCGAAAAGAGAGCAAATAAGAGAAGATCATTGTTAATGTTTAAAGCTGACCTCCGTCCTTCCCTTCAGTCTTCTATCTGACCTCCGTCCTTCCCTTCAGTCTTCTATCTGACCTCCGTCCTTCCCTTCAGTCTTCTATCTGACCTTCGTCCTTCCCTTCAGTCTTCTATCTGACCTCCGTCCTTCCCTTCAGTCTTCTATCTGACCTCCGTCCTTCCCTTCAGTCTTCTATCTGACCTCCGGCCTCACCTTCAGTCTTCTATCTGACCTCCGTCCTTCACTTCAGTCTTCTATCTGACCTCCGTCCTTCCCTTCAGTCTTCTATCTGACCTCCGTCCTTCCCTTCAGTCTTCTATCTGACCTCCGTCCTCCCCTTCAGTCTTCTCTCTGACCTCCGTCCCTCCCCTCCCGTCTTCTATCTGACCTCCGTCCTTCCCCTCAGTCTTCTATCTGACCTCCGTCCTTCCCCTCAGTCTTCTATCTGACCTCCAGCCTCACCTTCAGTCTTCTATCTGACCTCCGTTCTTCCCTTCAGTCTTCTATCTGACCTCTGTCCTTCCCTTCAGTCTTCTATCTGACCTCCACCCTACCCTTCAGTCTTCTATCTGACCTCCGTCCTTCCCTTCAGTCTTCTATCTGACCTCCAGCCTCACCTTCAGTCTTCTATCTGACCTCCGTCCTTCCCTTCAGTCTCCTATCTGACCTCCGTCCTTCCCTTCAGTCTTGCACAGTGGTGCCGCCTCCTCTCCTGGGTTGGAATGGCTTCCTCTGATGTCACTGCACACTGGGAGCTTCTCACAATGTGTATTAGAAGCTGCAGCAAGCCAGATAGAGCTCCGCCTCATTTCCTGACTGGAGGACACCCAGCATCATCTAGGGCTTCTCTCCCCAACTTGACTGTCCCTGGCCCCGCCCCTTTGATTCATTGGATTTCAGTTCTTTCAATCATGGGGGCTCAGCATCACATGAGCTTGTTACATAGGGCGGTCTGTAAGCAAATACAGCCAGCCTAGGAACGTCCACTCCTCCAGATATTTTGATATTTGCATAACTCCTCCCCTTCCCCATTCACTGTCGGGAGGTGTAAAAAGTACTGACAAGCTTACTAGAACCTAACTCGCGCCTGTCTTATTGCATGCAAACTTTCTGCATGGCCTGTGTCTCAGTGTGTAATAATTAAAGTGATACTTTGACCCATCCGTAATTAGTCAGGGCAGGGCAGGCAGGAGAGGAATTTGCCCCGTCCACGAGTGTGAGCAGCAATTTTCTCCTGTCTCATCAAAAGCTCCGTCAGTGGCGGAGGGTTCATCAGGATGTTGAAAATGAGACATTCGAGGAAAACTAGAAATCAGTGACAGCAACAGGAGACGATCCCTACATCTTCATCCAGCACTGGGGCCCTTCGTTCAGCACTGGGTCCTCTCATTCAGCACTGGGTCCCCTCATTCATTACTGGGGCCCCTCATTCTCAATCAGCACTGGGTCCCCTCATTCAGCACTGGGTCCCCTCATTCAGCACTGGGGCCCCTCATTCATCACTGGGGCCCCTCATTCTCAATCAGCACTGGGTCCCCTCATTCAGCACTGGGTCCCCTCATTCAGCTCTGGGGACGATCCCTACATCTTCATCCAGCACTAGGGCTCCTCGTTCAGCACTGGGGCCCCTTGTTCAGCACTGGGTCCTCTCATTCAGCACTGGGTCCCCTCATTCATCACTGGGTCCCCTCATTCATCACTGAGTCCTCTCATTCAGCACTGGGTCCCCTCATTCATCACTGGGTCCCCTCATTCATCACTGGGTCCTCTCATTCAGCACTGGGTTCCCTCATTCAACACTGGGCTCCCTCTTTCAGCACTAGGTCCCCTCATTCATCACTGGGTCCCCTCATTCATCACTGGGTCCTCTCATTCAGCACTGGGTTCCCTCATTCAACACTGGGCTCCCTCTTTCAGCACTAGGTCCCCTCATTCAGCACTAGGTCCCCTCATTCATCACTGGGTCCCCTCATTCAGCACTGGGTCCCCTCATTCTCCACTGGTTCCCCTCATTCAGCACTGGATCCTCTCATTCAGCACTGGGGCCCCTCATCCAGCACTGGTTCCCCTCATTCAGCACTGGGGCCCCTCATTCAGCACTTGGTCCCCTCACAGCACTGGTTCCCCTCATTCAGCACTGGGTTCCCTCATTCAGCACTGGGTTCCCTCATTCAGCACTGGTTCCCCTCATTCAGCACTGTGGGACGGCCCATCCCGCCCCAGCTCTCTGATGTCACTGGTTGCCAGAAGCTCTAGAGTTTTAGTACTTTAGCAAAAGACAGTAGGCAGGGCTGACACCAGTCTATAAAACAATCTGTGCTGTCTGCCCACAACAATGCTTAGGAGCTGAGTGCATTTCTGTCAGGTCAGGATGTATTTTTCTGTACTCGTCTTTAAATGGATAAAACATGGGGGGATGTGCAGGTATTGCGGAGCTGCATTGTATGTATTACTTCCTATTTTGCCTTGACATACACTCTATAACACCACAAATAGAAGGAAGTGACAATGATTGCTTTTAACTATTACTTTCTGCAGCATTACCAGCGCTTAACATGATACTCCATGCTGCTCTGACCACGTGCCACTTTCTCTCGCTGATGACTCATCCATTGAGGAATGGGTTCAGACATTTCCTAAGAACTACACAGAACCCGGCCAGGAAGCAGAACGTAACCGCAGCAAATTCAACTTCCTCTTGTACAACTTCCTGTCCGTTGTGGTCTCATGGTTTCTAAGATTTTTTTCCTGGAAGACCGGGCACAGTCACACAGTGTGAAGAGCAACCAGTCACTTGTAAGGGTAGTCACACCATCACTAGGCACGACCATCATTAGGCTCCACCATCACTAGGCTCCACCATCATTACGCTCCACCATCAGTAGGCTCCACCATCATTACGCTCCACCATCAGTAGGCTCCACCATCACTAGGCTCCACCATCAGTAGGCTCCACCATCACTAGGCTCCATCATCAGTAGGCACCACCACAATTAGGCTTTGCTACCATCATTAAGCTCCACCACCATCATTAGGCTCCACCATCATTAGGCTCCACCACCGTTAGGTCCCACCACCATCATTATGCACCACCATCATCATTAGGCCCCACCACCATTTGGTACCACCACCGTTAGGCCCCACCATCATTAGGCTCCACCACCATTAGGCACCACCACTATCATTAGGCTCCACCATCACTAGGCACGACCATCATTAGGCTCCACCATCACGAGGCACCACCACCATTAGGCCCCATCATCACTAGGCACCACCACCATTAGGCCCCATCATCAGTAGGCTCCACCATCAGTAGGCTCCACCATCAGTAGGCTCCACCATCAGTAGGCATCACCATCATTAGGCATCACCACCGCTAGGTCCCACCACCGTTAGGTCCCACCACCATCATTAGGCACCACCGTTGTTAGGCGGCACCACCACATAGAGCTCAGCCATTCACAATGCCACAGTTGAGACCTGCAGACTCCCCGATGGCTACACAAATGCTGTGTTGTTCAACTCACAGCAAGCTTTTCATTTTGCCATTGACTGAGAATGATTCCAAAATTGATCTTACAAGATTTCGGATTACACAGCAGCTACCAAGGGGCCCGATGTACTATTGTGTTTTCACTAAGAGTTATATTCCCAGCCACCAATCAGCTTTAACTTTTGGGGAAAGGCCGGATACTGATTGGTGGCTGAGAAGTAACTCCAGTTCCTGGTAGGGACACATTGATACATCAGCAACTCATAGATTCATCAATTCTCCAACAGGGTCTGCATTGCTCCACCTCCCGTGCAGGACGGTCACCACAGAGTTATATCAATTCATCATCACTCATTACCAATCACAAAAGACGACGCCGAAGACGTACAGCGAGTACCGACCTGCGTCCATGACACTGACTGCAGCTCTACAATCCAATATTCAGAACCACACATGACATTCAGAAGACAGACGAGGCTTCTATCACTGACAACAAATAACTATTATAGCAAAATTCTATTATTTCCTGAGCCAATCCGAAGAAGAGAAAGAAAGAAAAATAATAATAGTAATAATAATAATTTACATTAAAATGTATATATATATATATATTTATTTATAGATATATAGATATAGATATATATTATTATTATTATTATGTTTCAATAATAAATGTAATCAAAAT
>NW_017306360.1:2071464-2071751 GCF_000935625.1 Nanorana parkeri | reverse complement strand
TAATATTCGGGTCTTGTTCATGCACTTCCTGTTTTAAGGTGACAACACTCTGTCCCTGTTTCATAATTGTGCCCCTGTGTTGTCACTTTTTTCACATGGGCTTCCCCAGAGGCTACAAGTGGCCTATTCAAGACACATTATGCAAACACGGTCCACTGTTGTCGCCATCAGGAAGCGCGCCCTGACAAATGCCATGCAGCCATTGCTGGAGTGCATGGAAGCAGGAAGTGGCTGCAAGGGATCAGCAGCACTGAGATGCAGCAAAGAATAAAAAAGAAGGTACAAAG
>NW_017306360.1:2066985-2070118 GCF_000935625.1 Nanorana parkeri | reverse complement strand
TATACTACTAATACCATATATATGCTACTTGTTTATGGTACCCTTTGCTAAGCGAACTAAATGCAATTGATTTAGGGTTAACGTTGCCCCTCCCTTTTAGATTGTAAGCCCTCAGGGGCAGGGTCCTCCTTACCATCTCGTCTTGAATTGTATTGTGATTGCAACGTCTTCCTTATATTGTAAAGCGCTGCGCAAACTGTGGGCGCAATATATAAATCCTGAATAATAATAATAATAACACAGTGGAGGGAAACTCCGGCCCTCCAGCTGCTTTAACTACAAATCCAATAACCACATCTGCCTCAGGGAGCCATGCCTGTTGCTGTCAGAGTCTTGCAATGCCTCATGGGACTTGTAGTTCCACAACAGCTGGAGGGCCGACGTTGCCCACCCTTGGGTTAACATCTACTTGAAGCGGTTGCAATCAGCGTATCATAAATTTAAATAGGAAAAATATATATATTTGTACTGCAAATGGTAGCAGAACATTGTTGTCTAAAAAAGGATCCCGTGTCATGTGACAGCGGGAGAACAATAGACACTTTAATTTATAAAAAAAGAGAGAGAGGAAGAAGAGGGGAAGAGGAGAGATACTAAATGCAATTGATTTAGGGTTAACGTTGCCCCTCCCTTTTAGATTGTAAGCCCTCAGGGGCAGGGTCCTCCTTACCATCTCGTCTTGAATTGTATTGTGATTGCAACGTCTTCCTTATATTGTAAAGCGCTGCGCAAACTGTGGGCGCAATATATAAATCCTGAATAATAATAATAATAACACAGTGGAGGGAAACTCCGGCCCTCCAGCTGCTTTAACTACAAATCCAATAACCACATCTGCCTCAGGGAGCCATGCCTGTTGCTGTCAGAGTCTTGCAATGCCTCATGGGACTTGTAGTTCCACAACAGCTGGAGGGCCGACGTTGCCCACCCTTGGGTTAACATCTACTTGAAGCGGTTGCAATCAGCGTATCATAAATTTAAATAGGAAAAATATATATATTTGTACTGCAAATGGTAGCAGAACATTGTTGTCTAAAAAAGGATCCCGTGTCATGTGACAGCGGGAGAACAATAGACACTTTAATTTATAAAAAAAGAGAGAGAGGAAGAAGAGGGGAAGAGGAGAGAAAGAGAGAGAGGAAGAAGAGGGGAAGAGGAGAGAAAGAGAGGGAAGCCGCTGTACCAAAAACTCTTACCCCACCCCCACCGCCAAGGGCAAGATCAGACTTGTAGCCCCAATGAATTAAAATGCTCTGGAAATGTTTCGGTTTCCCTGGTGCTGTCTCTCTTTTTGTATTCTTTGTAACAGGGCCAGGACATAAAAGTGATGAAAGCAGATACAATGTAACGTCACCTCTTGTAGAAGATGCTCCAGGAAGCCTCTCCCCTCAAAATAAATATTATAAAGATTTCATTGGCAGAGTTGCCATTGTTACAACATTGTAACACCTCACAAAAAACCCTCAAAGCTCTAACAGTGCCCACCTGACACCAGCCCAAACCCTGCAGGGACCAGCCAGGGTTTAGTCAGTGATTCTGATTTTGAGAATTAAAGGAGAGATCCACGCTGCCAGAGAGTTTGTAAGCAGGAAAGAGAAAAGAATTCATCCATTTATAGAAGACATACACACCTGAATGGGTGACAGGCGACCGCACAGAGAGTGAGGAGACGTACCTGTGTGTCAGGTGTGGCCGGCTGACAGCAGAGTAGAGCTGCGCCGTGCGCCTGTACTGTACTCCCCCGGCAGGCCGACCTTTGTCCCTGGATCTGCTGGGCTGAATTGGAAGCTGCATTTGCCATATAAGGCCATGCGCTCAGCTGTGTCACCTGCCTGACGCTCCCTTGTGTCTTCCATGCTAATTGGACTCAATTAATGCTATTTTATTACATCTGCTCACTTTTCTCTCCCTAACCTGTGCAGCTGTAGAATGCTGCTCCAGGCGCTAAAAGCCATTTCTCGAGATGGAAAAACCAAGGTTGTGCCGTGCGTTGGCGGCGGCCTGCTCACGCATACTTGCAAGGGCCCCTAAAATGTCCACATTGACCAGATGTATCATAGAAACATGTTTGCATGCATGCTGGTAATGTAACAGCAATACCTTGGTAAGGGTCAGTCCACCTAAGGTCTCCTTTTAGATGGGCGACTGAGGGGCGGTAACATCAGATACGCGTTTTACCTTTCCCCAAAACCATATAAAACTGGCATTGAAGTGTCCAAACCCCTTTAGACCCCCAGATAGTCAAAAGTAATATGTTGGCGCTCTGCATGATCGTGTAAGCATGCCTTGATCTATGTTGGCGCTCTGCATGATCGTGTAAGCATGCCTTGATCTATGTTGGCGCTCTGCATGATCGTGTAAGCATGCCTTGATCTATGTTGGCGCTATGCATGATCATGTAAGCATGCATTGATCTATGTTGGTGCTCTGTATGACCATGTAAGCATGACCAAATTAGGGATGCACCGATACCGATACTAGTATCGGTGCCGAAACCGATTATTTGGGCAGAGTACTTGTACTCGCTCAAATACTCAGATTCCTTCCCTGATACCAGAACCTCTGGTCAGAGGAAGATTTCCTTCCTCTGACTGGCGGTGCCGGGCAATAAGGAAGCCGGGCTGCGAGTAATGACCTGCCTCCCGGCTTCCTGCACTCTGCAGGAGCTAAGTCAATCCTGCAGATTACACAGGGAGATCGCAGCTCCCCCGTATAACCAGCAGCACTCCACTGTGAGCGTGATTGCTGCCTGTTCTGTATCCGAAGCTCTGTGCGCTCCTCATAAACAGACAGCGTCCGGCTGTCACAGAGCTCCGATGATTAAACAGGGAGAACCGCATTTTCCCAGGTAGTACTCGTATCTTCTTTTAAATAAAGCAGCTCAGACCTCATTTCCAAAACACATTGTAGCTTTGAGAAGAACAGAAATACCCGACGGGTCAGCAAATGGCAACATAATTGTGACGACATGGTCATCAGTTTATGGGTTATATGTGTGTTGGTGTTGAGTTATGTTATATTATGTTATACTGTGTAACATGTTCATCAAAAGACTGTCAGCAAGATGACCACTATGGACTAAGATGACCAGTACAGAACTAAAATGATCAGGCCCCCCACCCCCACCCCCCCA
>NW_017306360.1:2047097-2066662 GCF_000935625.1 Nanorana parkeri | reverse complement strand
GTATTATTATTATTATTATTATTATTATCTTCCTCTTTTTTTCCTTCCCTTAGCTGTTTTCTTTTTTTTGTAAACAGTTTTAAATTTGTTCCTTTTCACTGCACTGAATGTATCAGCTGTGGGAGGGGTTGGGTAGCACACCTTGGCATCCTCGCCTTGGATTCCAGAGGACCTTGTCCCGTCACTGATAGGACGCATTGTTATAGAGGTGACAGAGCAGAGTCTGGATCGGCTTTGCAGCTTCTATGCAAATTTCTGAAGGAATTACCTCAATATCTGCATATAACAAAGCTGACGCCCGATATTGTTCCGCTGCATTCACCTTTATTGTTCTTGGAGATTTGTTTTTCCACAGACACTGAAACACAATGAAGGATTACATGTTGCCAATGTTGACCGGGCGGCCATTTTTGTTTTGTTCTCATCTCTCTGTGTTTTGGGAATGAGCTCTGTGCTGCTTTATTTAAAGGAGAACTATGGGGTCAGTGTTTTTCCCCATAGTTCTCCTTAGGGTAACGGGAGGACACAAACTAGCGTCCTCCCATCACCCTAAGCTCAGTATACCGCGAGCTACAGCTCCCTATATACTGAGACGCCGCAGCCGGAGCAGATCCCGACATCGATGTCGAGATCCGCCCAGCTGCGTGACTGACAGCTGGCTCTGCCTATCTAGAGGCAGAGCCAGCTGTACCCGCCCCCTCCCCCGTCCGTTCCGCCAGCCAGCGCTGGTGGATCGGAGCGGCGAGGGGGGAATCCAGCCACGCCCTTCGAGTCGACCGCAATGCATTCGGCCGCACGGGATTGCAAGGCACATTATGCCTGCCATCCGGTCCGATCAAAATGCTGCAAGCACTATCTTGTTCGGACCGGACTGGACCACAGGCATTGCGGCCGGAGAGCGTGGCTAGGGTGCCATTCACTTCAATGGCTCGCCACGCCCCCTCCTGCTCTACAAAAAAGTGAGCTGGCCGCAATGCGATGCAGTGCGTTCTGGCCAGAATCGGGCCGAAATGCACTGCATCTGGTGTGAACCTAGCCTTAACGGTGAACTCCGGGCAATCGCAAAACATATATGGAAGTTGTTTTAGCTGCCAAAGGGTTTGTATTTCTGTCCATCTAGGCCCCAAGATTTACACAGCTCTGTCACACAGCACAGCCCTGATTTTTCTCTGCTGCAGATCAGTAACACTTACAGGTCTTGCCTGTGACTGGACAGTGAAAGGAGAAGCAGCAGACTGATGAGCACATCTCTCCATCACTCTGCTGTCCCCTCCTATCAGCATGTTTCTTGTAAGCACCTAAGCACTGCAGCACCACTGATTGGCTTTTTTTGCTGTTTCTTCCTCTCCAAGTTGGAGCTCTGCTGTACGGGGACTGCGAGAGATATCATATACAGTATTTTATATATATTAATACATACAGAGATGCATTAGGTGTGTATTTTATATCTGCCTTGAATTCAGTTGAAGAGTAGGGTTTTAACCCCCGTCAGCTTTCTTTACATCTTTGTCCCATTGGGGAGAATTCCCTTCACTTCCTGTCTAATAGCCACAACAGGAAGTGAGAGGAAATCCTTTCAAAGTGAGGGAAATGGTGGTCTCCAGAACCAGTGTCCCCATTGCAAGATTTTTCATGTATTCCTGTTCTGGTGACAACTCAAAATGTGGGATTTTCTTTCACTTTTAGTGATAACGGTCACCAGGACCAATAGAGAGGGGGAATCTCCCTAATGGGGACACAGATGGCTATAAAAACCTGACGGGGGGTCTAATCCCTCTCTACTCCATCCAGAACTAAAAAAAAAAAGGCTTTGGCTTCAATATTTAATATTTTAATTATATATTAGATTTTATTTCCTGTAGTTGTAAAAAATGAGGCTGGCAAGGCTGGGGCGTTCGTGGCTACAGCGGTCATGTGACACATTGTAGCGCCGTGCTTGTAATTGCTGCGGGACCTCAGGGACCGCAAGCAGGAGGAATTCATGAGTTCATTAACCGTTTGTGTGCCGGACACCTTCACGCGTCCCTCCCCCGGGCTCCGGCTACACACCGCAACTCCCCAGATGGCCGAATCTCCATCCTCACACCTGATACTTCCCACAAATGTCTGACACATTAAAAGCAATGTAACAGGAATTGCGCCAACACCTGGGAAGTGACGAGCAACGTACTGGAGTCACCTGACTGAGATCGGGATTTCATCATCAACAAAGCAAAATGAATATGCGTGGGATGATCGGCGATATCACCAGCAGCAACGCTTTGCTCCTCCACAGCCGGCAAGAATGGCCGGCATATGGAGGAGCGTCAGGCCCGGCGCTACCGCAAGGCAAGCGGCCGCCTGGGGGCGCTACAGGGTGAGGGCGGAAAAAACAGGGCATTTTGACAAGTACTTGTACTTGTCAAAATGCCCCGATGCTTACGCTATGGTTTTTTTTCACTTACTAATCCTAGCACCGGCCCTGAGAAGCGTGTGACCCGGTTCCCTGTGATGGTGCCAACGCATAGCAGCAAACCATCGCTCCCCAGGTCGCCGACACAGCTCATCTCAGCACTGGCTCCAGAGGAGCATGAAGCTGCGGCGGAAGCAGAGGTAAGGTCAGTATATGAAAGTCACAGGTCACCCTTTCCAGTAGGGATGCACCGATACCGTTTTTTCGGTATCGAGTACCGATATTTTGCTTTCAATACTCGCCGATACCGAGTACTAATACCGGTGCTTCCGCTGGCATGGAGCAGGCTTCCCGGGCAATCAGAAAGCTGGGTAATGTTTGGCTGGCTCGATGCTGTTTGGCCGGGAAGCCAGCTTCTCGGCCAATCAGCAAGGAGCCGGCTGTTTGGCTGGCTCAATGCTGATTGACTGGGAAACCTGCTTCCTGGCCAATCAGCATCGAACCAATCAGCATTACTCGCCACCCAGCTTCCTGATCGCACGGGAAGCTGGCTGCATGCTCCCCTACGGCACTGCCGGTCAGAGGAAATCTTCATCTGACCGGAAGTTCCGATTTCGGGGAAGGTATCGGAGCATTTGGGCGAGCGAAATACTCGGTGTGAGCACCAATACCGAAAATTGTACCGGTATTGGTGCATCCCTACTTTCCAGTGACACTGTTACCTTTCAAGGATGGTGGGAGCCCCTCATAATGGGCACAGCAGGTGTGCAGACCCAGAAACCCAGTTTGAGGTCATAGGAACCCCTCATAATGAGCACAGCAGGTGTACAGACCTGGGAACCCAGCACAGGGATCTCACCGATAGTCCCTGAGAGATAGAAGAGACTCCCCCTTATCTACCACTGATATATCAGTTTAGTAAGGAGTAGGACTGACCGTTTAAGCTGTGTTCAGGATCATACCACCCATTCTTATTGTATGGTCAGACATGAATGTTCAGGTAGTTGGTGGGGGTAGTGTCCAAATCTTGGGCTTAACATGGGTAAATATTTTTTTTAAGGAATCACTGGTGAGTTGAAAGGCCAGCTGAAGTCTCAGACATAACTATATGTAGAAAGACAGACTTTGTACCAACAATCTTCATTTTTACGGTCTTAGCTCCATTTCCCTGTTGCAGGAAATCTAAATAGGCAACAAAGTTAGACCCACTGTACTCTCCAATGTCACAGACCCGGTGAGACACGCCCCTTTCCCTTCTCAAGTCTGAGAGAACACTTGTGCTGAGGGGTGTGGCCATTACTCGGCTCTGCCAGCCCATAGCACTGGAGGGCGAGAGCAGGAAGCAGCTTTGCGCTGTTAGTGCTAAATAGCATATCCCAGCTAAAATCAGCCACAGTGATGAGTGAGGGCGGGAAAGGGAGAGAGGGGGTTGGGGGCACAGGCACAGGACCAGTTAGTATAATAATACCACAGTAAATATTTGTGTGTGGTATTTATGTGTCACGTGGAAGGAAGCAGGTTGAGTGACATGCTCCCACTCTGTATTCTGGGTGTGGCGGGAGCATAAGTATAGCAGCCGCCACGCGGATTAGCATTAAAGTGGACCTGTTGCTTTGCCCTCCATGAGAACAGAGTGTAGAAAGGAGAAAGAGGTGAGTTGAGGAAAGGGGGAGCCCAGAGCACTTTGCATATCTTTGTGTTTTTGCACGTTGAAGTTTTAGCAGCCCAGTGAGATGATGTAAACTCAATAAATAAATTGCATTTCTGCCGGGGAGAACCGAGGGTAAGGGGCATTTTCCCCCTGGGCCAGTACTAATGAGATAGGTTGGGCTGGTGGCAATGAGTGAAGATACTTCACCATTCAATCACTGATCAGGGCAGGACATGAAACCAGTGGCTCGTCCTAGGTGCTATATATTTATGTGCATCCCATTCAGAGTTGTGATCCCAGCATCTGCCAAAGTGAAGGCCTCCATTGCTGACTTCCTTTGCAGAGCTGAGAAGTCATGTGACTGAATAGCAAGAGCCACTAAGAAAGCTGGTCCTGGAAGAAGTGAAAAGGTGTGTCACAGCGAACCATGTCCTTTAGGAACACCCACCATTGGCCATGCCCACCAATAACTGCGGGTTCATGGCTCAGTTCATGTTGAACAATTTCTCTATCAACCAAATCAGTCTCTGCCATAAAAGGGCCACTTGGTAGCATTTATACGCCAGGGGCAAAGGTTCCCTGTCCTCCCTTGCGTCCCCGTCAGTGGAAAATGTGAAGGGAGTAGAGTTAGTGACACACACCTATCTTTATGAAATGACATTGTGATAGAGCAGAGGGTTCTGTATGGCTGGTAATCCATTAGGTGAGTCCTCGGACTGTGAACTTCGACTATCTAAGGTATTTCACTATATCAGTATATGTGGCAGGAGATATACACGACCGTAAAGTTTTATATCTCCGCTGCAAGGACTCCCACTCAAAAACTGATGGAACACTGACAGCCCAAGCCCAAGCCCAGGAATGGAGAACATTCCAGAGAGACACCCAGACGTCACTTTCCAACCCTCAACCTGATTTTCCTGTCACCGGTTAAAATTGTGGATTGTTAAAACAGTGGCTTGCAAAAGTATTTTGTTCTATTACCTGGAATTAAAATGCATTTTTTATTTGGATTACTTGTATTGGACATAAAATAGTTCAAAATGGTGAAGTGAAATCAAGAAAATAACTTGTTTTAAAAAAATCAAGAAATAAAAACGGAAAAGGGGTGCATGCATAAGTAATCACCCCCTTTGCTATGAAGCCCCTACATAAGATCTGGTGCAACCAATTACCTTCAGAAGTCACATAATTTGTTAAATAAATAAATCTGTGTCACATGTTCTCAGTATATACAGCACCTGTTCTGAAAGGCCCCAGAGTCTGCAACACCACTAAGCAAGGGGCACCACCAAGCAAGCGGCAGCATGAAGACCAAGGAGCTCTCCAGACGGGTCAGGGAAAAGTTGTGGAGAAGTACAGATCAGGGTTGGGCTATAAAAAATAATCCGAAACTTTGAAAATCCCTCGGAGCAGCATTAGATCCATTATTAAAAAATGAAAAGAATATGGCGGCACAACAAACCTGCCAAGAGAGGACCACCCACCAAAACTCACAGACCAGGCAAGGGGGGCATTAATCAGAGAGGCAACAAAGAGACCAAAGATAACCCTGAGGGAGCTGCAAAGCTCCACAGCGGAGGTTGGAGTATCTATCCATAGGACCACTTTAAGCCGTACACTCCACAGAGCCGGTGTTCTATTGAAAGCTCCAACTCATTGAAATCTCCAACTACCTCACTTCCGGTGCTCAGAAAGACTGGAGCTCTGTACAGTTGCGGTGCGCATGCGCGCATAGCGTTTTCAGAATACTCGTCGAGTTTGCCACCTGCTGAATATTGTTAAAATGCAGCTGTACAGAGCTCCGCCAGTCTTTGTGTTTTGCAGTCTATCCCCTTCTGGTCGAAATTTCCAACTTGCAAGTACCCGGCAGTGAGGTGGTTGGAGATTTCAACGAGTTGGAGCTTTCGATAGAACACCAGCCTTCATGGAAGAGTGGCCAATAAAATCCATTGTTTACAGAAAAAAATATGCAAACACGTTTGCTGTTTGTGAAAAGGCATGTGGGAGACTCTCCAAACATATGGAAGCAGGAACTCTGGTCAGATGAGACTACAATTGAGCTTTTTGGCCTTCAAGGAAATCGCTAAGTCTGGTGCCAACTCCATACCTCTCATCACCCCGGGAACACCATTAGTGAAGCATGGTGGAGGCAGCATCATGATGTGGGGATGTTTTTCATCGTCAGGGACTGGAAAACTGGTCTGAATTCAAGGAACGATGACGCTAAATACAGGGAACTTCTTGAGGGAAACCTGTTTCAGTCTAAGAGATTTGAGACTGGGACGGAAGTTCCCCTTCCAACAGGACATACTGCTAAAGCAACACTCGAGTGGTTTAAGGGGAAACATTTAAAGTGACATTAAAGTCAAAAAAAATGTCCCCCTTCCCAATCCTGCTGGAGGGACTTACCTTAAATGATGTCTCTTAATCCGATCTTCTTCTTCCCTGTCCTTTCCAGCTGTCCCTCCAGGTGCGTGTCTCCCATCCAGCGCTGACTCCTCTAGACTTACCTTGTGTCTCTCCTCGTCTCCCGGCCGAGCATCTGAACTGCGCATGCGGCCGCCCCCAAGATCCTTTGCGGCCGCCCGAGACTCTTCAGATGTTCGGACGGGAGCGCGTGGTGAAGACACAGGTAAGTATTAACCCTTTTTAAAAGGTTTTTTAAAAATTGTTTTTGCAAATATCTACTGCTTGCTAGCCATAGATATATGCAAAAACAAGCAAGGGTTTAATACCCCTTTAAATCTCTTGGAATGGCTCAGTCAAAGCCCAGACCTTAATCCAATTGAGAATCTGTGGCATGACTTAAAGTTTGCTTAAAAGCAATCCAACTTGAAGGAGCTGGAGCAGTTTTGCCTTGAAGAATGGGCAAAAATCCCAGTGGCCAGATGTGCCAAGCTTATAGAGACATAGCCCAGGAGACTTGCAGCTGTAATTGCTGCAAAAGGTGGCTCTACAAAATATTGACTTGGGGGTGGGGGTGAATAGTTATGCACACATTTAAAATGATATCTCCTAATTATGCTTTTTATATCATGCGGTTCACAGAGGGTTCTCTTAGGTTTCATACAATTTTTTTTTCATTTACATAACAAACCGCCCTGATTATGGAGGAATCCTTGTAAACTCTGAAACACATTGGATAATTTAAAGAATGTTACTGATTAATAGACAGATTAATAAACTTTTATACTTGGACCTTGTACTCAGAGGCACAGTGACAGCTGTTGGCGGGACGCTACAGCTGTCACTTAGCACGACAGTGTTTAAAAAAAATATGTATATATAACGGTAGTAATAGAAAAAACGTTATTAAAAAATGCATCATTAAAGGAGAACTATGAGGGGGGGGGGTGCTTTTCACTCACCTCATAGTCCTAGCCGACCTGTGACAATGAGACTGTCACAGGTCGGCTCAGTAGATCGGGAGGTGAGCGAACACATACCGGCGCTCGCTCACCTCTCGATCCTGTCACGGCTCTCTGCCGTGACAGGGGAGGGGCTGGATTCCCCCTCCCCGCTCCGATCTGCCAGCGCTGACTAGCGGAACGGACGGGGGAGGTGGCGGGTACAGCTGGCTCTGTCTCTAGATAGGCAGAGCCAGCTGTCACTCACGCAGCTGGGCGGATGCCGGCACAATTGTCGGGATCCGCTTCAGCTGCGGCGTCTCAGTATACTGAGCCTAGGGTGACAGGAGGACGCTAGTTTGTGTCCTCCCGTTACCCTAAGGAGAACTATGGGGAAAAGCCTTAACCCCATAGTTCTCCTTTAAATAAACTGTATTTATGTATTAAATTCATTTTTAAATCAATTGTATTTTTAAATCAATTGTATTTAAAATTGTATTTTTTTATTAAAGAAATTTAAATGAAAGAAAGAAAATGAAATAAAAGAAAGAAAATTACTGAAATTAAAGAAATACAATTACAGACACATGATCGGGGAATTCATTAAAGAAATACTAAATTAAAGCCCTGTATTTATTTATTTAAAAAAAAGATATAAGTGGACAAATAAGAAATAAGTCAGAGCGGCATTGTTGGGTAAATCAATACAGACTGACGCTGCTAAATTTAATCTTGAGCTCTGGTCATGAAGGCATTGGTTAAATATTGTAGGGAAGTTAAAGATGACAGCACTGCAGCTGGTAACAAGTCATCACTGGCCGCGTCCATTTCTCTTTCCCGTCTGGTTCCCCCTAATACTATAGAGTTATCTATTGGGTGGTTGTTATGTAGCCTCAGTGTGTGTTTGTACTTGATGTGGTGACAGTGCTGTCACTACACTGGAGCCGATGAAACCGACTCCAGGCTCAGATCTCTCGGTCATAAAAGCCAAGTCAACTGATGACTATCTGGGAAAATATTAACCACATTGCATCCTATTACCCTCACAATTTATGAGCTCGTTATCTGACATTTCAAATACAGCTGTAACCTATGGACTGAAAATTTGCACATAGGACGAAAACCGCACACTTTCCAACTGGGCGCACCCAGGCCGGCTAACCCGCACGATATGGTCACCCATTGGCCAACCCAGGACATGACATGCTATCGTTGAGAAGGGCTTGTTTATTGTTCTGATGATCTATTCCCTTCTTAAAGTTCATGCCCAGCCAGAAACTATTTTTTTTTTTTTAGTTTTGGAGAGTGTGGGGAAGGATTGGAACTCCTCATTGACTATGCACATCAGGTGTCCTGACTCCATTTTGAATTCTCAATGCATGCTTGTTCCAGGTCAGCGACTCAGAGGTCAGCAATGGTAATCCACATCACTTTCTCAGTACAGATTTACTTACAAAAAAACCTCAAATGTAGCATTTCATAGCAACCAGAGATCACCTTTCATGACTGAACTGCTGCGACTTCCTGTCTTCGGAATGGTTACAGTGTGTTACTTAGTAAAAAGCTCATCTGCCAAGCCAAAGACGTGCACAGGGCACAATGCAGACAGCCAGGAGGAAGAAGAATTTTTATGGCAGTTAATTTTCAGTTACGCAGTTACCTTCCCTAGATCTCAATCGATATAATATTTACGTCATGGGCGTGCTCTACATGTTTGATTTCCCGCAAAGAAAAAAAACATTAATCATTAACTCAAAGAAATGACAGTAAATGCATAGCGATCATATGAAGCAATTCTCCCAACAATATAGAAATTAAAATGGGCTTGGCCCCCTTACCCCGTCCCTCCTTCCCTCTAGTCTCTATTATCCCTGCACCTCTTTCTTTTACCGTCTCTTCCTTTACTACTTTCTGGTTCGATCTGGGCCAGCATCTCTCAATCTTTTTTGTTGTTGTCATGGCACCCTTTAAAAGCATGCAAAATATTGAGGCACCCCCGTCTAAAATGTCATAGATTAAGGCCCCGAGCAGACCTACGCGATCCAGGATCCCCAATGCAGGCAGCGATTGCTGCGTGGCCCCATTGAGTTCAATGGGGTGACATCAACGCGGCAATAACAGAAAAAAGGTACCTTTTTTTGTGATACACAACGCACGCCTGTTATCGTCTTCAGGAGCACGAGCGGAATTGCGGCAGGAAACCGCGCGATCCGCCCGGCGCGACTGGGGTGTCATTAGAAAATAATGGCACCCATTATTTTCACATAAATGAGAAAAAACTATAAACCGAGTGTACAAACACGTACATGGTACAACAAAGAAACACTAAAATGAGAGTAAGGGGATATGATGTAAAGTAGTCACCGTTTCGAGCTCGCTCCCGGGATGGACTACAATCTCAATACAAATCAGTAAACTAAACCTGAGATTGTAGTCCATCCCGGGAGTGAACTTGGATCGGTGACTACTTTACAGCACACACAGGGATCATGGGGAACAAAAGTAGCCCCCCTCCAGAAGGAAGGACAGCGTCAGCACCAATCCAGAGATGATTGGAGGATCTACAGCCGAGTGATACACAAATAAGAGACATTGTTGTTAATAGTTAAGGTACTTGAATGTATTTATAAGATTTAAATAGAATAAACAGGAAGCAGCGTGCCCAGGTGACATAATATGAACACATAGCAGGTCTTACCTGTAGCAGGGAGCCGTCATGTGCTGTGTGGGTTCTGCGACCCGAGGTGTCTCCGCACAGCTCCCTTCAGCCTCTCCCCTTCCTGCACTGGAATTGGCCCACCGATAACCCAAAATTCCAGCCTACTAAGAAGAAGCATTGGAGCGGAACCCATTGGAAACATGTTCATTCTGCTTCACTGACCAGTACATATTTTATTTGTGTTAATAAGGGAAACGATGACAATTACTGTGACCGGACACAAAGATCTGCTCATTAGCAGCTCCACAACAATGAACTCAGTCCTCGACTGATGAATATGCCAGAATATACGGTATGTGTGAATGAGTATACTGTGTGTATGTCCATGAATCCTACTCTGAGCCTGACGAAGGGGACCCTGTGTGGCCCCGAAAGCGCTTGACAATCTGAGGGACATCTATCAATAAATGGATTTGCACTGACTTGGACTTTGTCGTGCTGGTGTGCTGATGACATCCTGGTTTAAAGTTCTATGTATATATACACGCACACACATGGAACACTGTATACAATTGGGAAATACTGGCGCTTTCATCTTCCTGGATTTGTCCACATTTTCTGGACAAAATAAAATTAATTAATTCAATGATAAAGTTGAAAGGAGAAATTTGCGGAGGATGAATGGTGTTAATAACGTCAATGAAGGAATTGTTTGGTGTATCCACATAGATTTAACATTTTAAGGGAGGTTTGTGATCCGGCCCCCTGTACTTGTACCAGTGAACATGGCCGTCTGCATTTTCCTTGTCTCATGTGTATGGCAGAGGATGAGGATGCCAATAAATAGAAGAGTTTTATTTATAGTTGTGTAGGGGATCCCATGGGAATCCTGACCGAAAATGCCCCAACTTCCAATGGGGGGGGCAGGTGCTGAAATGACAGCGGACGGCGACGTTGGATCAGATAAATGAAACAGTAAGGCCGGGTTCACACCCAGGCAGCACCGTTTTTGCGTGTTTATACGCACGTTAACAGCATGTGGATTATGAGCGTTGTGCACATTTGTATGCACGTTTTAATGCGCGTACATGAAGACGCACGTTTTGATTGGCAGCTCAAACCATTGTGGGCAATGGTTTAAACGCGCCAAACCGCTCAGGAAAATGTACACCGTGCTTCTGTTGCACGTTTTTGGGCATTTCCATTGAAGTCTATGGAGCAAAAAAAACTTTTAACTGCCCAAAGAAGCTCCTGTACCTTTTCGGGCGTTTTTTTGCTCAGGTGTGAACCAGGGCCATTGAAAATCATCTAATTTCTTGTGTTGGGCAGTTAAAGGAGAACTATGAGGTGATTTTCACTCAACCTCATAGTTCGAGTCGACGTGTGACAATGAAACTGTCACACGTCTGCTCAATAGTTTGTGAAGTGAGGGAACACATACCGCCGCTCGCTCACTTGTCGATCATGTCCCTCCAGAGAGCCGTGACTGTCACTCATGGCTCCCTGCAGGGAGTACAGCTGCCTCTGCCTCTAGATAGGCAGAGCCAGCTGTCAATCACACAGCTGGGTGGATCTCGTCAGTAATGTCGGGATCCATCCCGGCTGCGGCGGTCTCAGTATACCGCAAGCTGTAGCTCGCCATATACTGAGCTTTGGGCCACGGGAGGACGCTAGTTTATGTCCTCCCGTAAACCCTTAGGAGACCAATGGGGGGAAAAAAACTTACCCCATAGTTCTCCTTTAAAAGTGCTTTTTCGAACTGCTCAAAAACTCCTAGGTGTGAACCAGGCCTAAGTCACCAGCACTCCAAAGATTCTCCAAGCAAAGTCCTTTTTTATTCCATGTGTAAAGTTACATCACCAAGTGTAGCAACGTTTCGGAACGCATCCGGTTCCTTCATCAGGCAACACAAAGTGATGCTGTACTCATCACAAGAACTTTGCTTGGAGAACCTTTGGGGTGCTGGTGACTTAATGTTTTGTTGATTTATAGTTGTGGAAAGAGCGAAGAAAGGGTAAAGTGTATCTAAACCCAGAAACAAAAATGTAATATGTTGCAGTCTAGGAGCCCTCAGTTTGGTTTCTTTTTGAGGCTTTTTTCCTTTGTAGTCACCTGGTGATCCGGCCAGTAACAAACTTCGGGGACTATTTATTTGCAGAACCATCTGCCCTGCGAATCTCTGTGAATGTTCTTTAAACATATGTATAGCTAAAGAGAAGGGAACGGTGAGAACACGTCAGGCTTTCCTTTTACATCTGTATCCCACTGGGGAGATTTCCCCTTACTTCCTGTCCCGTAGGCAAAATAGGAAGTGAGAGGAAATCTCTCCAAAGCTGAGGAAGTTCCCCTCTCAGACAGTTGTCACCAGAACATGAAAAGATTTTCCCTTTATTCCTGTTCTGATGACAATCCAAATGTCCCATCACGTTCAGTTCCAGGAAAAACAGCCAGCGGGACAAATAGAGTGAATCTCCTCAGCTATTAAAACCTTAAAGTAACAGGTTTTGACTTTTTACGCTGTTAGCAATGCTGATGACATCACTTACAATGGATGCTGCTCCTTGATGTAGAAAAGTTTTAGTTTCTTGCAGAATCAGCTGGTCCCCTGAACTCTGGTCCTGATATCCTGTTTTAGGGTGACTACTCCCCCTTGCAGGGTCCTATAGAGCCACCGTTGTGTGCTAGTAAGCTGTGCGTGTCTCCACTAATACACAGCAAGGCAAAAGACTACCCTGATCCTCCTTTCCCCTCCTCCCTACTACCGTGTTCCCCCGAAAATAAGACCTACACCGAAAGTAAGACCTAGCACTATCTTTAGAGATTCCTGTAATATAAACCTACCCGAAAATAAGACCTAGTTTGGTGATAGGGGGGCTCACTGCTTTGGCTTTTACTTAGAGTGCTGCCGCCGGGCAGAAAACTACATTTCCCAGCAGGCAGCTGCACAGCGCGGCATGGCCAGTGGGGTCGCAGTGAGGTCAGGGAACTTCTGACTGGAGGTCCGTGTGACCAGGTGGCGCCCTGGACGGCATCAGAGAGGAGAGCTCCAGGACAGCAGCAGCCTGCAGGTACTGTGACAGTATTTTTTCATTTTGTTGCACATTAAAAAAATAAAAATAAGACATGCCCCGAAAATAAGACCTAGTGTGTTGTTTTTTGTTTTTTTTTTGGGGGGGGGGGAATATAAGACAGTGTCTTATTTTCGGGGAAACACGGTAGTAGATGGCTGGCTGGTGGACTGCTCTGTCCCTTGTGAGCTTGTACTAGGCAGGAAGTTCAGGGAAGATGAAACATGACTGTAAGTACGTGGGCAAAATTAAGTGGCCAGATTATTATGACCACCTGACGTTTGTAGGCAAATTAGCTATAATTTGGCGCTGAAGTTGCTAGAGGGCCAGACCATTATAAATAGGGAAGCGGGTTGTTTACCACGACAGTAGAAGTGATTTGTTTCTGAAGATACGGGGAAACAACGCGATGTAACAGCCTTTGAACGTGGGATGATTGTTGGCGCTCGGAGCCATGGAGCGCGTATCAGCAAAACAGCAGAATTCGTTAGATGTTCAAGAGCAGCTGTTGTTAAAGTGTTTAAAGACCGGACTGTCAGCCGAAAATCTGGGTCTGAACGTGCGAATTGTGTCCGTCAGCGACTAGTCAATGTTAGGGCAGAACGGGGGAGGGGGAAGACTGGTACAAGACAACAGAAGGGCAACAGCGCCGTGTCAGATTCCTCGCATCACCTTTCATCATCTCGTGAAGTCACGAGGCGGCCCAACAAAGTACTGATGGGGTGGTCATAATAATCTGGCCACTCCGTGTATTTGTTTGATCTGGATTTATTATGACAAATGTTAAGAGTTTAACCCCTTAAGAACCAAGCTTCAGATGCTTGCATTTCAGTTAAGGACCCAAAACAATTTTTGCTGTGTGTGTTCAACCGCAATTTCCATCTTTATCATTTATTGCACCAACACATATTATATACCGTTTTTTTAAAGGACAAAAAGGGCTCTAATTTGATGTGACAAATGCATATATAAGTTCTCATTTAGTGCATGACGGAAGCTTAAACCCTTAAGGACCCATGACGGAATAATTCCGTCTTGGGTCCTTAAGAGGTTAATACCATTTTAAGGGTCTGTTCACACCATATGCAGTGCGTTCTGGCCGGAACGCACTGCAACGCATGGCGGCCGGCTCCCTTTCTTTGCTGGCAGGAGGGGGAGTGGCGGGCCATTGAAGTGCATGGCGCCGTAGCCACGCCCTGCGGCCGCAATGCGTTCCCCCGCATGGGATCGCAGGGCACATTGTGCCTGCGGTCCGGTGCGGTCAAAATAGTGCTCGCAGCATTTTGAATGCACCGCACTGGACCGCAGGCACAATGTGCTCTGTGATCCCGTGCGGGCCATCGCATTGCGGCCGCAGGGCGCGTGGCTACGGCGCCATTCACTTCAATGGCCCGCACGCCCCCTCCTGACCGGCAAAATGGGAGCCGGCCGGAACGCACTGCATATGGTGTGAACAGACCCAAAAGAAGTTCTAAACCCCTTGCCGCTCTATCCATAACTAGACAAAAAAAAAATAAGAAAAGTTTTGGCTTCAGAAACACTTTAACATCATTATGATCGCACACACGCACGCACGCACACATGCACGCCCGCGCAATCATACACCAGGCAGAGAAAACCTCAAAATGTAACCCAAACAAACCACAAAACACACATATAAAAACGTGACTCAGATTCATTTTTTTCTCCTTTAGTTTTTTGTTGTTTTTTTTTTCTTGATTTAAAGATTACAGTATTTTTTTTAATCACACACAATAAAGGCACTTAAAAATAGTCTTTTTTTTTCTCCCCCCTCCCCTTGAAGAAGTTAAATGGATTAGCTCCCGTTCTCTCAGAAGACAGATTTACAATAAAAATATATAATATCATAAAAAAATAACTTTAGAAATACTGGCAGCCGTTATCCGAGGCGTGGACTTCCCTGTGTAGACGGTTCAGAGAATTACTTCCTCCACGCACGCTCTGTTCAGAAAGCATTCTGATTATCCATTGGTGGCAAAGACCTGCAGAGCGTTGCACCTTACGTGACAGTTACACAGCATTGCGGATGATCGAAAGATGCCGGGTGAAGCCAAAGAATACAATAATATCCTTTACAGGAGACCTCCAGATTGGCTGAAAAAAGGCGGATTGTTTAATAATGGAAATGTGGAAACTTCTGTATATACTAGGGATGCACCAAATGCTCCGATACCTAGCACGAGTACATCCTGTATCAGGAAGCCGGGCAGCGCATCATTACACCCTGCCCGGTTTCCTGATTGGCCAGGAAACGGCTCCATGCTCTCTCGTCACTTGTGATGAGAGCATGGAGCCGACTTCCCGGCCAATCAGGAAGCCGGGTAGCGTGCAATGACAGGCTGCCCAGCTTCCCGATTGGTCAGGAAGCCAGCAAATCCGGAATGACGCAGCGCCCGGCATTCTGATTGGCCGGGAAGCCGGCGTCATGCTCCCTCGTCATCTCATGAATCATAATATTAAGAAAGTGACCTTAAAGCATTAGTTTGTATTGCTTTAGAAAAAATGTGACCTGTCCCTTTAAGAAAAAGTATCGGTAATTGGTATCTGCGAGTACTTGATCAAAAGTATCGGTACTCGTACTCGGTCTTAAAAAAAGTGGTATCGGTGCATCCCTAGTATATACAGCCGATTATTTGACTCCCGAAATGTGACTTTGCTTCCGTAATAGTAACACAAGAACGCGAATCTTCAATACAGCAAACTGAACGGTGAGGCGGTCCGGCTTATACCTCTCAATGGGACTAAATTGGTCCTCTCATTTAAATATATAAAATACAAATACTTTAAAAGTGTTAAGACAACCAACACTATTTTTACTAAATTAGGACTCATTCACACCAGATGCAGTGCGTTCCGGCCCGATACTAGCCACAACGCACTGCGTCCGGCTCACTATTTTGTGGGGCAGTAGGGGGCGTGGCAGGCCATTGAAGTGAATGGCACCGTAGCCAGGCCCTCCGGCCGCAATGCGATCGGCCGCACAGGATCGCAAGGCACATTATGCCTGCAGTCCGGTCCAATCAAAATGCCGCAAGCACTATTTTGATGGCACCGGACCGGGCTGGACCGCAGGCATAATGTGCCTTTGCGATCCTATGTGGCTGGAGGGCGTGGCTACGGCGCCATTCACCTCAATAGCCCGCCACGCCCCCTCCTGCCCCACATAAAAGTGAGCCGGCCACAATGCGAGGCGGTGCGTTCTGGCTAGAATCGGGCTGGAACGCACTGCATCTGGTGTGAAAGGGCCCTTAAGGTGATTAAAGAAGGTCAGTTAACTCTTTATAAAAGGAGGAGAAAAGGCACCCAGAACTAGGGATGCAGCGATACTGTTTTTTTCGGTATCGAGTACGAGAACAGTTATTTTACTGTCGGTACTCGACGATACTGAGTACCGATATCGGTGCTCCCGCTGGTATGGAGCCGGCTTCCCGGGCAAGCAGGAAGCGAGTCATTACTTGCTACCCAACTTCCCGATTGTCCGGGAATCCGGCCCGATGTTCCCCTACGGCACTAGTCAGAGGAAAACTTCCGCTGCCCGGAAGCTCCGGTATGGTATCGGAGCATTTGGGCGAGTACGAAATACTCAGTATCGGCACAGATTCTAGTATCGGCATCGGTGCATCCCTACCCAGAACATAACGGTAGTCAGTAGGATTTTGCTTTAGTACTAAAGTAATTAAAATTTGTGGTCCTTTCAAATAGCTCTATGACCCCATTCACACCAGGGGACAGCGTTTCAGCGCTTTTTTTTTTGCACATTTTATATGCGCATTTCAGCGTGCCTTACAGGCATTTTCTGTTCATAAGTATGAGCGCTTTAAGGCGTGTTTTTAGCTCGTTTTCAGTTGTCCAATGAAAAGCAGCCTCAGCTGCGAAAACGTGCTATAAAAAGCAAAAATGTGCTGATGAGCGCGTTTCCGTTGAAGTCTATGGAGCAAAACGGGCTGATAAGCGCCATAAAAGGATCTCAATGGCTATTTTAAACAACAGGCGTATTTGTACGCGAGATTCAGCGCGTTTGCGTGAGCGGCCCACATAGGAATACCTGATATTTTGATTTGCATGCGTTTCAGGGAGGAACAAAAAACGCCCTGCTGTGAACGGGGCCCTAGGGCTTGTCTTCACTGGCGGCTAACAGGAGGATTTCACAGGCTTTTTTCCACCCCTGAAACGCCCCAAAACCGCCTGGCATAACCATGATAACGCACATGCATGGCACGGTACAAATAGAAGCGACAGCATTGTAACCTGCCAAGAAAAATGCGCACTGCCGCGTTCAACAATGGCTACGCTGGGCATCCTTATGAATTCCCAACTCATGGGCAGTGAAGTATGTCCATAAAACGACCAATAATGATTAGAAGTGTTTGTGAGCGTTGAATTTAAGACAAGCAAATGGGTCTCTGAGGTTTTTGGATCTAGCAAAGATCCCCCAAAAAAAAAGAAGAATAAAAGAAAATCGCCAAACTGATTAAAATACAGAAATACTGACTTAAAAGATCGCTCTTCCTAAAAGCAGGTGCTGGAGCGTTAAACCACCTAATGGTCTCTTGTATCCATAGAAGACCACAGGGGGTGGGGGTCCACAGCCGTTAAAAGTGAAGCCCAATACAATGACCCAAGAAGGCCAGAGACTGAGCCAGGTCATACGACAAGGTGAGCTCACCCCTGGAGTCCCCATTGTGTATGTCTGAGCAATATAATAAAAAATACAGCTTATCCGCAAGAACAGGGATGGGGAACGTCCAGCTGTGCTGAAACTACAAATCCCATGAGGCTTGCAAGACTCTCATAGCCACGGATGACTCCCAGAGGCAGATGCATCATGGGATTTGTAGTTTCACCACAGCTGGAAGGTCTGGGGGTTCCCCACGGCTGCGTTAGAAGCTAGCTCCTACGAACTGCGCGGCTGAGCAGGGCCATGTGCGACAGGTGCATTTTGTGCGTCTACAAGGAACCACAGAATCTAGAGGCATGCCAGTATTTCTATTCATGTTACTAACACTCTAAAATCATATATACAGATATACATATTTATAGAATGATAAAGAATAACTAAAAACAAATCATTAAAACTTTTTTTTTAATCTCTTCGCTGCCCCCCAGTGGAGACTGCACACACTGCAACAAAGCAATGGCCGCACATCACTTGATATAAAAAGTTGCCACTTATAAGAAAATAACTAGAAACATGAACACTTTATATAGAAGTCCTGTGGCCTGGACCACAAATGCGGTTACATTCTGTGCACAGAACCGTCTCTGGTGGGGTCCCCTGTAGCCCTGACATGGGTGGAGGCGAGTAGCCCCTCTTCGCCACAATGCAGCAACTTTCTGGTGGAGCTACGCGAGAAGGAAAGGACGGGGAGCGATGCTCAATACTCGTTTGCCAATTACCTCGTATATAATATGAAATCCTCTTCAACGTGAGTTCTGCAATAGAGTCCCTTTGAATAAAGTTTATAGAGATATAAAAGGCACTGTTCTAGAGCTTTCAAGGCAAAATGGTCAGATTACAATCACTGATATACTTTATAACAGTGGGAAGAAGGCACATGGGGTTTTTGTTTTTAGCCTTAAGAGAACCTGTGGTCCGTGCAAAATGCAGACCTAGCCAATGTTCCAAAGAATAATTATTACCGATTCACAGGTGACAGCACCGACATCACTTCTGAATCAAAGAGGAGGTGCTCTGTGGCTATGTACAATCAAATAATTAACATATTCTTAATAAGCAGTAATTGGTCTATAAAACCGGCGCTCACTGGCCTCTGTAGTTGCAGGCACTGTGGAGAAATACAGCCTCAAAGTTCACAACAGAGGCACCGAAATCTCAGTCCGTCCCGCCCCCCCCCCATTCCAATTGCTTCCTCTGGCAGCATAGATATGGTGGCCTGCCGGCCTTGCTCTAAGCTATTCAGGCTGACCCAACTTCAGAGCCTCTGCTGACCCAACTTCAGAGCCTCTGCTGACCCAACTTCAGAGCCTCTGTTGACCCAACTTCAGAGCCTCTGTTGACCCAACTTCAGAGCCTCTGTTGACCCAACTTCAGAGCCTCTGCTGACCCAACTTCAGAGCCTCTGCTGTGATCTTTGTTGATGAATTTCTCCAAAGTACCTGCAGCTACATAGGTCAATGAAGTCTTGTTTTAAAGCAGACATTTTTTTAAAAACTGTCCCTCCCCCTTCAGTGTTTAAAAAAAACAAAAACATTTTGCACTATTCCTCCACTTCAAGTTCCAGCGCTGTCCTTTGTTTTACCGCTGCTTGTGACAGCCTACGTCAGGTATGGGTCAAGCTAGAGTTCCTCTGAACAGCCTAGGGGTGCATGACCACACTGGCCTGGGCTCACAGTACTGCAGTAGCTACCACCGGATAGCAAGAGATAGGACCTGTGATGTCAGCAGACCAAAAGGCAGATGGCA
>NW_017306360.1:2031407-2047087 GCF_000935625.1 Nanorana parkeri | reverse complement strand
TACAATGGCACAAAAATGTATATCTGCTTTAAAACTCATTTACTGCTTGTTCACAATATGTAAATACCTTGATGTCCATAGCCTGGCCACAGGTTCACTCTAACATGGCTGACTGTGACCAGTAGGAGAGCACATACAAGTCCATAGCCCATGGTGAACATTCAGCACCATTCCTGTGTGTACAATAGGCGAATATCAGATTAAAAGGCACTTAACATCTCACTAAACCCGATTAATTTCCACCGCTATTGCATTAATTAGCCTGAATCGCTAAATCACTACATCAGATTCTAAAGCCCAACGCACTAAACATGCGCTTCTCGCCCTAAAACCAGTCCTATGTCTCAACTTTCACGCCCTAGATTTTGGTGGCTCCCTAAGAATTTACAAATACTTTCAAGTGTTTACAGGAACTGAACTTTAACACGTGCTTCAGACGCTTCTAATGGTCCCCTATACTGTCTATTTGTTTTTTTTAATTTTTATACTAAAAACGTATCGAAGAACAAATATGTGAAATCTGCACAACTATGTAGAGTGAAATTCTACATTTTCAGCAACAAAAGTAAAATCTAAAATTATTCATAGTGTAAAAGGTGCAAAAGGAAATTCCTTTCTTACTGAAAAGAGTGAAACAACACAAACCACGACTTCCAAAAAACTGTCCACCTGCAAGCCGCCACATTTTTTTTTCACCAACGCGACCATCCCGGCCCTCTGCAGCTGCCAATCCGGTCCAAAATTGTGACCAGCACCTAAGGGGCACATACCAGTGTGTGTGTGATCTCCCTCACTTACTCCATCACCTAAACTCAACGTACCGGCCTCCGAACGCTCCGCTTGTTATCGCAGACCATACTAAAAACAGCAAAAATGCTAATAACTGGGGACTGCTGAAAGGGTGGCCATGGCCTACTGGACAACCTGGACAATTTGGGCAAGCGAAAAAAATTTTCAACAAATCTTATTTTCTAATCCAAATTATATCAACTAAAGAATTATTTAAAGTTCCGCAAGAGTTTTCGGAGGACCTTCGTGAAGGTTAAATAGCTTCATCCTCTTCCATTCCTTTAAATGGCCACAAAATACAACAAGAGCAGCTTCAAGTTTAAGGTATTCTTCCAATGAAAGTCCTCGTATCACTAAGAAAAGTCTTCCGGAGAAAAAAAAAAAGATCAAAGTCAAGAGATTTCAAAAGTGTTTTTCATTCGAAAGTTTCAGTTCCTCGTCTTCAGCGAGTTCAGATAACCATTCCCCCGTTGGTTTGTGGGTTTGGTGTGAACGTCGAGGAGTTCAGGGTTTTCACTCTCCGACCGAGGCTAATACAGACTGAAATGTTCCAAAAAAAAAAAAATCAGTTCAGAAATACTTGTGATTTTGGTATTGGAAGGTCCAATTAGAAACCCACAAACCCTACTGGCGCTGTGGTTTTATGCAGCTTTAAAAATAAAAGGCAAGTGAGGGGAACAGGAGGGCCAGACCAGAGAGAGGCGGACCTGCCTGCTCAGGCCAACGGGTGTGGGAGGCCAAGGTGGCTCTCCTGTCCTTCAGCAGACCAGCGGCAGGGTTAGCCGGAGTGCCCGCCATCCTTACAGAAAGCCGCCCCGATTCGAAAGTCATTAGCTGGCAGTTCTGCCTTGTTTTAGGACGCTGTATACGTCGTCCACCTTGCTTAATCTCTCGAAGAAGGGTATAAGGTCTAGGAGCTCAGTGTCGGACATGTCGTCAAACCAAGATATCACCGGAACCTGCAACACAAAGCAGAGCTTAGGGCGAGCGCTAAGATAATGGTGAATAGAAGCAAAAAGAATAAAACATATAAATGGGTTCATTTAAAAAAAAGTTCACAAGATTTTGCCGGCCAAACTGAAGGAGACCCTGCACTATGCCCCAGTTCCACAGGGTTTGGGAACCGTGGGTCTCCCACTTTTTAACGTCTGACATGCTATTAGATTCAGTGGCGTAACAACTGTCACAGCGACCCACGTGGTTGCTATGGGGCAGGGGGCAGTAGGGGGCCCTGTCAATAGGCCGGGGTTCATCAGCTGAGGAGGAGGCTGGGGCCCGGCGGCAGTGGCCCGGCCTCCTTCAACCCCGCTGCCGCCGGGCCAGGCCTTCTACACCATCGCTGTCGCCAGGCCCCAGCCTCCTCCACCACCGGGCTCCGGTCTCCTCTTCCTTGGCGGCAGTGGCCATGAAGGAGGCCGGGACCGGCAATGGTGGAGGAGCAAGAGGCCGGGAGGAGCGCAGTGGAAATGGACCCCGACCTAACCACCTGAGACCCTGCAGAGCCCACCATAGAGGGTCTCAGGTGGGCTGTGCAGGGTCCCTGGTATGTGCAGGGTCTCAGGTGGGGGTGCTGTGGGGGGTCTCTGGTATGTGCGGGGTCTCTGTATGTGCAGGGTCTGAGGAGGGCTCTGCAGGGTCTATGGTGGGCTTTGCGGGGTCTCAGGTGGGCCGAGCAGGGTCTCTGGTATGTGTGAGGTCTCAGGTGGGGCGCTGTGGGGGTCTAGGGTGTTCTGTGCAGGGTCTCTGGTATGTGCAGGGTCTCTGGTGGGCTCTGCAGCAGTGAGCGGCGGAGTGATCTCTTCTTCAGCTCTGACGTCAGAGCCAGCAGTAGCAGACCTGAAGAGTAGGAGATGGAGGCATGGGAATGTGTTTTTTAGTGGGAGGGCCGGGAGAACCATACAAAATTTTGTTATGGGCCCCTGTGATTTTTAGTTACGCCCCTGGTTGGATCTTTAATTAAGGGGGCTTCCCTTGTATTATTACAAGTCCGTAGGATCCCCAGGCCCTCTCTAACCTTTTTCCTTTTCTCAAATGCTTTATTTTCCTTCTCTTTTTCTTTGGTTCAATATACCACAGGGAAGCTTATGTATGATGAATATGAAGCGATTTGTTGCATGCCCACAGTATCTGCAGTTTAGGTTTTCTGTAACTCGAGCTTGTGGTACTGGATCTGCTTATTGCTTCCTGGATGTAACCTTTTGATTTTTGTATGCTTTGTAATGTATCCCCAATTAGGTCAATAAAAATTATAAACAATTTTTTAAAAAGTTCACACGGCTCTAGCACCCCTTGTCTGCACCCCAAAACATTAAACATGAAACAATGTGTATAAAAATAAAAGAATGGATCCAATTTAAAGCAAACCCATCCCACAGTTCGCTTCAATGCCCCCCTCCCCAGCAGAATATACTCACCTCCCCTTCCCTGCCTCCTCCTTTCATCTGTTGGGAGAACAAAATAATCTCCTGCTCTGCCAAAATTCGAGCCCTGCATGATCAGCTTTAGTCTTTTAATGTGATGGGTCACCCGATGGTAAAATCTATTTATACATTTTATGACCAGTTTGTATTTCCCAAGTTTGGGACAACTTTACTTTAAATAACTCATCGGCCCTTTTACATTATACAAGGGTTGGGTGGAAGGCTACTGACAGTTTGGAACCTCCAACAGTAATGTCATACAGCAGGGGTAGGCAACCTTGGCACTCCAGCTGTTATGGAACTATAAGTCTCATGAGGCATTGGAAGATTGTGACAGCCACAGATATGACTCCTAGAGGTAGATGCATGATGGAATTTGTAGTTTTGGCACAGTTGGAGGTTGTTTAAACTTGTCATACAATATAGTGATGATGGCTGAGGCGCTTTTGAAATAACAAAAGGCGCTTAAATGCTATCCCACCTCAAACTAACCGCTCAACCATCACGGTGTAAAAACAATTCATCCGCACACAGCTACCTCCTCATGTATCACTTCCCCCTCCCCTTTAGATTGTAAGCCCTCGGGGGCAGGGCCCTCCTTACCATCTTGTCTAGATTTGTATTGTGATTGTAATATCTTCCCTATATTGTAAAGCGCTGCGCAAACTGTTGGCGCTATATAAATCCTGTATAATAATAATAATAATAATAATATTTTCCCTTGGAATATGAAGGTACATTTCAGGGAATATAATGGCACGGTTCAGGGAATATAACTGTACGGGTCTCTCATACCGCATTGTCGGGATGGAATATATAGGAGGCTGGAGAGTTGTCAATAATTATCAGCTTATTCAGGTCCCTCCCCAGTCGGCTCAGATCCTTGACGTAATTCCCTCGATGAAAGGCACAAGATTCCCGGAAAAGGCGGGCTCGGAACGCTCCCCATTTGTCAAGCAGATCGGCCACAGGGTCAGCGTACTGCGAGTAAGAAAACATTGAGATGAGATTAAAGGATTTGTAAAACCCAACAATGAACATTTCTTATTTGCTACCCTTTGGTCTCATAAATACACCACCGGAAGTGTTTTGTTACATCTTTTTGATAAGTGCAAAAAAAATACCTGTTGATCCTGCCAGGAATTCAGAGCTGCTCTGTGTTATGTCAAAGACTCTGTTTAGCCTTCCTGGTTGTTATCTAAGGCTAATGAAGGATTTATGTCGCAGAGTGGGAGTGGTTGAGTCGTTTAGCAAAAGACACCGAGAAGGGCTGACACCTCTTTCAGGGTCTTTAGAGGGAAAATACACGTGGAAATGTGCATGTGGTAAAGAGATGGTTATTTTTTTGTTATTCTGCCTTGACCTATGCTCTAAAGGACAAATCTGGTCAAATGTTAAAAGTAGATCCTTGAAGTTCACAACAGTATTCCTTAGGCAGCTATGAACAGTGGGGGTCAGCAGGAGAGGACAGGCAGATATCTCATTGTTTGTCAGTCTCCATGAAACTGTTTTGTTTGGCCTAGGGGCCATGTCAGAAGAGACACAGAGCACCAGAGGAAGAATGGCAAGGGAGCAGTACGAGAGCAACATCTCAGTGGTCACATTAGCAAGAAAGTGGCTCCACAAGGATAGCCAAGTGGTCTGCTAACAATTCTGTTGATGGATCTCTTGCCTGACATTGTCTTAACCACTTAAAGGCCATAGTGTTTCACCCCCTTCCTGGCCAGGCCATTTTTCAGTATTCAGCGCTGCGGTACTTTGACTGACGTTTATTCCGTCATGCAACGCTGTACTGAAACGATTTTCATACCATTTTTTGGGGACAGATAGAGCTTTCTTTTGGTGGCTTTTATTCACCACTGGGGGTTTTATTTTTTACTATATAACAAAAAAAGTACCATAAATTTTGAAAAAAAACATGTTTCCCTATAAAATTTTATTAAACATTTATTTTTACCCCAATTTTTTGGTACAATATAAAAGACGGGGTCACGTCGGGTAAATAGACACTAAACATGTCAACCTTTAAAATTGCGCACGCCCGCGAAATCGCAGAAAACGACCGCAGCCAAAATTGGCCATAGGCGACGCTTTAAACGCTTTTACCGCTCATCAGTTTAGTGTTATCAGTGATTGATGGCCCTAGAATTATTGTTCTCACTGCGACGTTCGCGGCGATATGTAACATGTGCTGCATAATGGGCGCAATCGTCGGTTTCGTACATAGGCGCACCCGACGCATGTTTGCGTGTGTATGTGGGGGGCGGGGGACTTTAAAAAAATGTTTGTGTTATTTTTTTTTATTTTTTTTAGCTTCTTTATTTTTTTTAATGCTGTAATTTTTTTTTTTTTACTTAACTTTATTGCTATAACATAGGGGACTAAGGAATCCCCTATGTAATAGCCAGTTCACCAAACAGGTCCTCTTTATGGAGACATCAGGGGTCTCCAAGACCTCTGATGTCACCTAGGGACCCCCAGAGAAGCTGATGAAGCAGAGATCTGCTCCATCAGCTTCTCTCCGGTGTTCTGCACCGGAGAGTGACACTGAATGCAGGAAGTGATGTAATATACATCACTTCCTGCATTCGGGGACAGGAAGAGAGATCAAAGGGATGATCAAGTAATGATCTCCCTTTGATCTCCTGTTAGAGCGTCGCCGTGCCGGTCCCAGCCGCACCGGCCACAGCGGACATCGGATCACGGGACCAGCAGCGGTGACGGGACACAGGTGGTGGGGGGAGGGGGGCGCACACCCGCAGATCGTGCAAGCAATCGGGCGTCTCTAGAGACGCCTGATCGCTTGTATGTAAACAGCCATCGCTGGCTGTTTACATGCTAACAGTTTTCCCTCTCGTGTGCGGCGCTCAGCGCGCGCACGAGAGGGGGGGAGGGGCAGGACGTCTTAAGACGCCCACCCGCTCTGAGCAGACTTCCGTCCGGCCGTTCACAAACGGCCATGGACGGAAGGTGGTTAAAGGAGAGCTTTTCCCCATAGTTCTCCTTAGGGTAACGGGAGGACACAAACTAGCATCCTCCCGTCACAATAGGCTCAGTATACCGCAAGCTGCTGCTGAGACGCCGCAGCTGAAGCAGGTCCCGACACTTATGTCTGGATTCGCCCAGCTGCGTGACTGACAGCTGGCTCTGCCTATCTAGAGGCAGAGCCAGCTGTACCCGCCCCCTCCCGTTCCCCCAGTCAGCGCTGGCAGATCGGAGTGGGGGGAATCCAGCCCCTCCCCTGTCACGGCAGAGAGCCGTGACAGGATCGAGAGGTGAACGAACGCCGGTATGGGTTTGCTCACCTCCCGATCTACTGAGCCGACCTGTGACAGTCTCATTGTCACAGGTCGGCTAGAATTATGAGGTGAGTGAAAAGCACTCACCTCATAGTTCTCCTTTAAGGGGTTCTGGTCGATGGGCAAGTGCAGCTTGCGTTCAGGTGTGTTCTACGTGCATTTGAGATCTGCTTCAGACATTTCGGAGATTATTCAGAGCTCACTGAATGGTGCACTTGACCTGAAGTTGACATTCTTCGGGCCTACTTCGCGACCTCCTTCATCAACCTGCTTTTGCATTCCTATTGACTTGTATGGGCAGGAAGCAGTTCTGAAGTGAACCAAAGCCATCTACACAGGTGCTGAAGGTGGACGTTGCACTTCTAGCAAGGTCCGCTTATTGATAGTGTCCCTTCTTTCCCGTCCATAAACGCTGCCTAAAAGAACGTGTGGGGGGAATCAGTCAGATAATGTACTCACCTTTCCCCAACTTCCATAGTGTGGGGAGGTGACGTCATCCTTCTGCCAGCAAGATCCCTGGGAATGCAGAGTAGCCAAATTGTGAGAAAAGACATTCCAGCACAATGTAGGATCATCTTCATACTCAACATTCTCCAAGGTCTGGCCAGAAGGAGGATGAGTTCATCATCATGTCACCGTGGAAAGGTGAATATATTATCCACCTTTTCTCACCCCACGTGTTTTATTTTGTGTTTTTATTCAGTGTCTTAAAGGGGGGGGGTTTGAATAAGAAGTCCTTGTCGCTGTGGTGGAATGTCCATTTAAACATGCAACACACAACACAATGGCTTCAGTGGTGCAGGACCAGATGAGAAATAATGTTGACTATATAGGTTGAACTCATGGACTCGTGTTTTCTTCAACCTGACTAACTATGTAACTACCCCTAGGCACCTTCCAAATTCTGGAACATCTTAGCATGGGAAAAAAGTATTTCTAGAAGACTTGCAATCACCCTAAAATTGACACGTGTCAGGTCCAGGCGTCACCTGGTTTATCAGGTTGGGCATCTCATTGGGCACCTCAGGTTCAGCTCACCTTGGCCAGGCTGGCAGTGAACAGGACGCACTCAAACATTTCTCCCATTCTTCTCAAAAACTCGTCCACATGGGGCCTCTTCAACACATAGACCTGGTAAGGGAGAAGAGAAGCCGTCATAAAGGACATGGTATGATATTGGTTAAAGTATTGATTGGTCATTTAATATTTCTGTATGTAGAACGTCTTGTCCTGGTTACAATATGCCGCAATAGTGTCAAAAACAGAGAACCGAAATTAAAGGAAATGTAAGCAGCTACAGAGCTATGTTATTTGAATCTGTTATGCACACTCAAGAGCTAGGAAGTTTGAGCTGTGTAAGTTAAGACAGCTTACAGGCCAGCAACTGTATGGTTTTGGGTGACCTCTGCAACAGGGGATTCAGTAAGCAATGGATGTAACACAAGGGGTCACATACAAACATTTCTTAAGTTATAAATCCTGCTTCATTGAGGAGCACAGGGCTGAAGTGAAAGATTTCCACTGTTGACTGTTCCCAGCTTTTGATTTGCTCAGGTCAGGATCACATCCACAGCTTTGATATCATCATATGGGCTTTGCCACCATGATCCTCTGCTGCCCTGTCCTTGGGGATCCCAATTGAGCGCCTGTCTACTGATTTCATTCGCACCCTTCCATAAAAGGTATGTCCAATCCATCTCTATTTACATTCTCGGATCTCTTTTGCAACCGGTCTTTGGTGACACCACCGGAGAAGCTCTTTATTAGGGATCCAACTTTCTTAAAAGGAGGATTATGAGGTGAGTGATTTTCACTCAGCCTCATAATCTGAGCCGACCTGTGACAATGAAACTGTCACAGGTCGGCTCAGTAGATCGGAAAGTGAGCGAACATATACCGTCGCTCGCTCACTTCTCGATCTATCCGTGCAGAGAGCCGTGACTGTCACTCACGGCACTCTGCAGGGATTCCCCCCTTTCCCTGTCCGATACTCCAGCGCTGACTGGCGGAACGGACGGGGGAGGGGGCAGGCACAGCTGGCTCTGCCTCTGGATAGGCAGAGCCAGCTGTTAATCCTGCAGCTGGGTGGATCCAGACAGTAATCTCGGGATCCATTTCGGCTGTGGCATCTCTGTATACCGCGAGCTGTAGCTAGTTTGCGTTCTCCCGCGACCCTCAGGAGAACTATGGGGAAAAGCCCTGACCCCATAGTTCTCCTTTAAGTTAAGCTGACGCAATTATGATTTAAGGAATGGATCAACATTCAGAATCTTGCGTCAGCCCAGTTATTAACTTGTATAGAGGAACTAGGTTGAATATTCCTGCTACAGCCTTCAACGGGAGTTCAATTTTAGCCACCCCACCACCAGTCCTTGGCCTTGTCTGAAGTTACTTGCGTAGTTCCTCTGAATCATGTGGCCTTGTAGGATTCTTACATACCCGTCTTCACAAGAGGAAGGAAATGTGTGCTGCGTACCTAAAAGCTAATATATAAATTGGCAAAAATCACTAAACCAAGAGGACAAAAACATGAGATTTGTTTAAAGTTGAAGCGCTCAGTGGCAATGCATGCTGCTATGTCTCCACACTGCACTCCGGCTGCCACGCGAATCCTGATGTCTAGGGGCGGCGCTGGCCGCAAGTAATCGAGAATAAGCTGAAAGGGGAACACACAGCCTATCCTGGATTACTTGAATCCAGCACCAGCCTGGAGGGGAAGGCAGTGCTCAGGCAGAGGATCCTGGAACCACTGAACAATGCCGGCTTAAAATACCAAACCTAACTGGAGGGAAAAAAATTGGTACTCCAACAAAGCAGAAAGAGAACAAATTTATTTACCTGATGAACTGTCCCATCAATCTCTACAGGAATGATAAAATCAGCATTGTTGACTGGCTGCAAAATGAAATCAGAGAGGTTATGGGAGAGTAAAACCTGAGCAGGTGATGCCTAACATTGGCATATGGGGGGCTGTGGCATACAATTACGCAGTTCTAAATGCTGAGTTAGAGGACCTCCATGCAAAATGCATCAACTCCATTTATACTTTTAAGACCTAGAATTATTTGCAGCACTACCTATTAAGATCCTGTCATTCTCTGCACACAGCAACTTAAAGGAGAAGTACTGGGCGAGTAGAGTGTACTCTTCCCAATACTTAGAGCCGGCGTGTGACACTGCAGCTGTCACACGCCGGGCTCTACAGATTGAAAACTGAGCTATCATGAACCACTGATCGCTCAGCTCACGGCCTTCTCCCCGCAGTGTCAGTCACCACTCCCCGTAGGGATCACCCCCTCCACTCTCTCTATTCCTCCAGCACTCATTGGAGGGACAGACAGGGGAGGGGGCGGGCACAGCGGGCTCTGGCTCTAGAGAGGTCAGAGCCAGCTGTCAATCAGTTAGCGGGGTGAATACCGACAATATTGTCGGGATCTTCCCCAGCTGCTCCACGGCTCTGCGCTGTCAGCAAATAGCAGGCAGTAGCCCACTGGATGCTGACTTTGAGTCACAGAAGTACATTAGTAAATATCCTCCTGTGACCCAAAAGCGGACTTCTTTTTTTTAAAGTTTAATTCACATTAACAGTGCACACAATGGCTGATGAAATATGATTTAAAAAGCAGACAGAAGAGATTAAAAAAAAGTACTATATGCAGCTCAGATAGTATCATACGTCATCAGCAGCTTTCATAGCCATCATGTTTACCCAGCACAGAACAGCATGCATCAGTATGCAGAGATGAGGCATCTTTGAGGAAAAAGGAAAGCTTCCATCGGTGATACCTCATCCTGCAAATGCTAGCTGACTGGCTGTGATGCTGACCCTATTGCTTCAATACTTTGAGTCTCCGAGTCAGAATAAGCATGCAGTAAGAGCTTTTCACCTTACTCATTTCTGGAGACTCTAGGACAATTACTTAGAATGTACTGAAGCCAGTGGATCAGCATAACAAACAGCATTTTTAGAGTGTTGGCTTAAAGAATGTTTAATACCGCTACAGCCCCTTTTTGATTTATTTTATAAATCATAACTGATGACAGCCAACTCTTATGATGTGCACACTGACAGAATTCCCCCCCAGATTAAACGTACATACAAAAATACACATTTTAGGGCGACTTCTCTTCTAAGTGATGGCAGACAGACAGACAACCCATCTCCATGAATAATTATGATAATAATTGATAGCCTGTCATTCGTGAATATGTTGGGTGGGAAGGATGGGACGGGGAAGGTACCTACGGTAGTCTATATTGCTTTTTTGTATGTGTGTAGATATTTCTTATGCCTTATTTGTTTGAAGGCTCATATATGTGACTCATTTATATATGTTTTAATTTATTAGATATGTATGATTATTAGCTCGGCACAATATTGTTTTTTCACCTACGGTAGTCTAGTTTGAGCATGGTGTGGAGGGAATGGTGCGGGGAGGAAAGGTAAGGGAGAGGGAAGGGGAAAAAATATAAATACAATAAATAAAAAGAAGGGAAAATGCTGGGGGAGAGTTGATTTCGTTGTTTTCTATCAGAAGGTGTTTGCCTTTAACAGAACGAAGGAAGCTAATCCAGAAGTGGCATGCTTGCCATTCATAAAGGTCTGAATTTCTGGGAACGGGTTAAAGTGACACTAAACTCAGGAGTTAAATTTTACAAAATACATTCAAGTACCCTAATGATTAACAAAAATGTATCTTATTTGTGTATCACTCGGCTGTAGATCCTCCAATCATCTCTGGATTGGAGCTGACACTGTCCTTCCTTCTGGAGGGGGGCTACTTTTGTTCCACATGGTCCCTGTGTGTGTTGTAAAGTAGTCACCGCTCCAAGCTTGCTCCCGGGATGGACTATAATCTCAATACAAATTAGTAAACTACACGTGAGATTGTAGTCCATCACAGGAGTGAGCGGTGACTACTTTACAACACACACAGGGACCATGTGGAACAAAAGTAGCCCCCCTCCAGAAGGAAGGACAGTGTCAGCTCCAATCCAGAGATGATTGGAGGATCTACAGCCGAGTGATACACAAATAAGATACATTGTTGTTAATAGTTATGGTACTTGAATGCATTTTTAGAATGCAACTCCTGAGGTTAGTGTCCCTATAAAGCAGAACTAATCTCCTCCTTTCCTCTCCTTCCAGTGTTTCCAGGGTTGGTGTCTTCGAGCGATAATATACTACAAAACTGTCTACAACACTAGCAGCAGTCTTTCATGTATACGACCACACAAAGACCACCATGTAGTGTCCAATAATCCCTCTGACCCAGACTGGGAGGCCTGCTGCGTATAAAGAACACATGTTCCATTTGTCTGAGGTCCTCAACTTTGTTGATCCACATTGTAATGGATACGGGGGGGATTCATTTCCACTGCGTGACTGACAGCTGGCTCTGCCTATCAAGAGGCAGAGCCAGCTGTACCCGCCCCCTCCCCCGTCCGTTCTGCCAGTCAGCGCTGGCGGATCAGAGCGGGGAGGGGGGAATCTAGCCCCTCCCCTGTCACGGCAGAGAGCCATGACAGGATCGAGAGGTGAGCGAACGCCGGTATGTGTTCGCTCACCTCCCGATCTACAGAGCCGACCTGTGACAGTCTTATTGTCACAGGACGGCTAGAACTATAAGGTGAGTGAAAAGCACCCACCTCATAGTTCTCCTTTAAACAGGTGTCCCAAAACTTTTTTGAAGGTTTTATAAAAGGTATAGAATTGTTATGAAAGATGAAAAAAATGATAGGTCTGAGGGGATGTTTTACTAATGTTTGACCAAAAATATGTCAGTTTAGGGCAAGACCAGACAATATGGAGAAGTGAGCCATTGTCTTCACCTGCAACATTTATTAGGTGCGGATGGGATGTACCATTGGGAAACTATTTTGTAGTTGGTTTCTCGAATTAGGTGCTGAGATTTAATCTAACTGGTACATCTGCCCCCTAAAAACCAAACCTGCGCCAATATCCATATGATATGCACACTGAAAGCTGATGAAGTGTAATGTAGACTTCAAAAGGTTGATATTAGCAGTGCCCAAGATTGTAGAACTTACCTTGAATGAACTGTGAACTAAAGTTTCATCCAGGTCAATGACCACACAGATTTTGCCGTTGTCCGGCGGCTTCGCTTCTGGCAGAAGGAATTTAGTCGCCTAAAAAAATATTTTAAAAACAGTTTACAAGATCTCCCCGAAGGATCAATTCACTGAGCCCTGTTTGCTCTTAAACTGGCCATGCCACATAACTCCTATGCAATTCCAGGAACACAGAGGAACACTGTATCATACTTTTGGCCATATAGTGTATATTACCTTTGACACTATACTGTGAGCAGGGCCGGATTTACTCTCTCTGCTGCCCCAATGCCAGGTTCCTCAATGCGCCCCCCTGTATGCAGGCTGCATACAAGTAAACTTGGTGACATCGCTGAGATTACTTGTACAAAACAAGCGGCGACTTCCAGTCTGTACATTTAGCCCTGCTTGCCTAAATGTAGAAAATAACTACCCGCCTGGCACCCGCAACTGCATATCCAGTGTGTCAGGAGATAGGAATTCCATACCCCTGCTGCCCCGAGCTCGGTTGGCCTCGTGGGGAATCTGGCTCTGACTGTGAGAAAGGCCTGGGGTGCATCATGTGTAGACCTCTGCTAAATTCATAATATGCACTTAAGCTGCACACCAATGCAAAGCTTGCCTCTTAGGAGCACAATACAAAATACCTGAATTTTACAATAACTCTATACATCCAACCATTCTTCGCCAATGAGACATCTGGATAGGTGGTTAGCACTGCTCTTAATCATTAATGCCAATAGCATAGGATGGTGAGATGCAGAGAGTGATTATAAAATATTGTATTCTTTTCTAGTGGATTTGAATTCTGCTCTACAGAATCTGCAGGCATCACCGGCGGCCTAGTTATAGTGCTCACCAATGATGCAGTCCCTATAAGGTTTGCATATTCTACCAGTGCATGTGGAGATCCCCTGAGCGCCTGGCCCTTTGTATCTATACGACTGTGGAGGGAACATTATACTAAGTTCCTCCTAAGTACTGTGGAATTTTCTCATGCGATACAAATTAACAGAATTAAAAATAAGTTATGCTTACGGCACACAAAAAATTAAGCATACCAGAGCAGTACCCATTATATTCCACAAGATGGCGCTAGCAGCATGTGAGCACAGAGACTCTTAATTACCTTGTTGCAAAACACAGCTGAGGCCTTAGAAATTAATTACCGCGCCGAGAAAGATTTTATTACCACTTCCCTCATTTCCACCTTTTAAAAAGGATACTCCAACCACATAGCATTTAATTCGGTGCCTTCAGGTCAAACACTCCCCCCTACCTCCAATTAACAGCTCGTCAGCCACGGCTAGTGACAGAAATATGAACGGGAGTGGCAGTCCAGGAGGAAAATTCCGACCCCTGGAATGTGGAAGTTGGGTTGAAAGATGCAAGTGACTGTGAGCAACGTCTGCAGCCAATCGGAGCTTTGGTAGTAATAACTGGGAACTGCCCGGGGGTACGCCAGCGCTGAGATGAAGATCGCCAAGATCGGAAATCTTGCAACATTCGGGAAAATCTCTGCGGCTATTTAAAGTGGATTTTCCCCATTTTCAGGCAAATTTGGGAAAACCCCTCTATAGGTTTGTTATGTGTTCCCACGCACGCAGCATACCGAAAGATAACTTTAAAAATATATCTCATTTATAGCTGTTTTTTTGGAACCGGTGTTCTATCGAGATGTCCAACTTGTCGAGATCTCCAACTCTCGTCAGTGCGCCTGCGCGGACACCTGAAAGCAGTATCGCGTTCTCTAATTTGCGTTAGTGCGCCTGTGCAGGCATCCGATGGCACAAGCAGTGATGAAAGTTAGGCGCACTTAGAGCAAGTCGACGAGGCTTGTAAAAATGCCAGGGCTGGCGCACGCGCACTAGCGCCATCTCCAATGGAAGTGAAGTTACGAGTTGGAGATCTCGACGAGTTGGCCATTTCGACAGAACACCGGATTATACACAGAACTCTATAGGCAGCTTCTATTGATCAGAAAAACTGGCAATGTGCTTAGTTAGGGGACGCTTCAAGGACGGATAGGCACAGCGGCTACTAGCAGTGAGAATGGAGGAGAGATCAGCATTTCCCCACCGCTGACCTCTCCTCCTCTCTCTCTCCAAAGGCAAAAGCGATGTGTAACTACATCACTTCTGCCTTTAGCTGTCATTTCTCTGGCTGCTATAGCCAGAGATGAAGCTGGTGAAGCAGATCTGTGCTTCATCAGCTTCTTTGGGGGTCCCTAGGTGACATTAGGGGTCTTGGAGACCCCTGATGTCTCCATAGAGAGGGCCTGTCATTGTATATTGGCTATCACATAGGGGCTTGTTATCCCCTATGTGATAGCAATAAAGTTAGGTGTAAAAAAAAAACAAAAAAAACACCCCCAAAAAATGTAAGTCCCTCGCCCCCCTTGTTCACGCACATATAAATGTAAATACGCGTCGGGTGCGCCTACGTGCGAAAACAACTATTACGCCACACATTACATATCACTGCGAACGTGGGAGTGAGAGCAATAATTCTAGGGCCATTAATCACTGATAACACTAAACCGAGAAGTGGTAAAAGCTTTTAAAACGTCGCTTATGGACAATTTTAAGCATTGTAGTTTTCTGCGATTTTGCGGAAGAACGCAATTTTAAAGCTTGGCATGTTTGGTGCCCATTTTCCCGACGTCAAATAGAAAGTCCCACCGCACTCCTGACCCATAAGCCCCATATATTATGGGGGGGGGGAGAGGGGTGCTGAAGTGGCCGTGGATGGCACCGCCAAATACTTGCAAAACAGAATAAATGGTCCCCAGCACTCCAAGTTTTCTTCAAAACTAAATCCTTTTATTCCTTCTTGCAGGTCATATGACTATGCGTGACAACGTTTCGGAACCTGTCCGGTCCCTTCATCAGGCAAACAAAAGTGATCATGTGCTGGTGACCATTCATTCTGTTTTGCAAGTATTTACCCGACGTGACCTTGTCTTTTATGTTTCACCAAAAAATTGAATAATAATAAATATTTCATAACATAACGTAGGGGGAAACGGGGGGTTTTTCAAAATTTTGGGAACTTTTTTGATTATATAGTAAAAAATAACCCCCCCGCCCCCCCTGGCTGC
>NW_017306360.1:2025909-2031120 GCF_000935625.1 Nanorana parkeri | reverse complement strand
GCCCCCCCTGGGTGATGAAATACCACCAAAAGAAAGCTCTATATCAGTGGCGTTACAAGGGGGGTGTGGCCCGCACCCGGGTGCCAACAAAATGACTGACAGTCATTTTGGTCTCACCCCTTATGAAATGTCGGGCACGGACCGAGAGCCCGACAGTGTCAGGAGACCCGGCGGCATACCTCATCCCGCCGGTAGAACGTCCCCTCCTATCTCTGCCGACGTCCATCACCAAGATGGCTGTCGGCAGGCGTTAAAAAGACCATCGTGCGCATGCGTGATGACGTCACGTCGGGGTGACACCCAGCCTCGGGACGCCACTGTTCTATCTGTCCCCAAAAAATGGTATAAAAATAATTTCAGTACAGCGTTGCATGACGGAATAAATGTCAGTCAAAGTACCGCAGCGCTGAATACTGAAAAGATGGCCGGGACAGGAAGCGGGTTTAACAGCGCGGTCAGCAAGTGGTTAAGGATCCACAGAAAGGAGGAAGAGCCATTTATGATCTTATCACGGCGCATTCTTCTGACACAGAGTACACCACAGGCAGGTGTGTGCAGGAAGATAACGGAGTATGACTGGAATGCCAGATAAGTAACTGGGTACGTTGAGAAGGTCAGGGATCAGATACACTGCAATGATCAATATTTGCTTGTGTATTTGTTAGTTTGCAGGACCCATTGTGGTTTTAGAACTCATTACCAACAGCCAGAATTCTGCCACTTATCCTACAATGTGTCATTAGCATATTCAAGCCAACTAAGGGATTGAGTTACCTTTCATCTGCAAATAGCGGATTCATTGAATAACTTTGATTCACTCTATCCCAGGGATCAAAACCTGAAAAAAGTCATCCCAGGGAGGTGCCCTTCTCATTTCAGGGAGGTGCACTCTGTACACCTGCGTAAAGGGTGGGGGGGGGTACCCCCCTGAAATGATGGCAGATAGCAAAGAAGCTAATGCTTCCCTTGCTATCTGCTGGGGTTTTTTTTTTGTATTCTGCCGTCAAGAGTAAAAAAAAAAAAAAAGCATAGGAATGAATAGCTAGATTGCTATTGGCTATTTCAATTTGCAACAGCCAATAGCAAGCTGGATATCGCACCCGCCCCCTGCTGCTGTCAATCAGCAGAGGAGGACCCGATGGAGAACTTCAGGTCCACCTCTGCTGATTGACAGCAGCAGTGGCCGGGTGCAATAGCTAGTCTGCTGTTGCCAACTGAAATAGCCAATAGGAATCTAGCTATTCATTCCTATGCTGTTTTTTTTTTTTTTTACTATGACGGCGGCTCCGATATCAGAATAAAAAACAAAAAAAAAAACAGATGGCAGGGAAAGGTTTACTCTGCTAGATAGAGCAGAGTAAACCTTTCCAGGAGAAAAATGTTTCTTTCCCGAGCGGCCGAGAGCCGCTATCTAATAGCAGGAGACTCCCGAAAACGTCCGGGAGAGATGGGATGTCTGCTATTCAGGAAGTCACTTCCCCTATCTGGAATCAGCTGCCATCCTAAGGTGTCCCATATACATAGAGAATTCGCTTACCTTGGGGACCGATCCATTTTCCTCCACCAGGAGGGGAGCATTGTTATTCACAGGAAGGGGATCTGCATCGTCCTGACACAGGCAGCAGAATAAGGAGTGGAAGATGCTTCTGCTTCGAGGCTTCTTAGAAGAGGTGGAGTTGTGAGCACCTGGAGGGGGGCAAAGACGGGGATTAATATGGCATCACGCATGTACAACATATTTTCATGTAATTTCAATGTAACTGAAAAAAAAATTCAGACTTCAACTTTTTATAGGTGAACTTCAGACAAAAACTACTATTTACAAGCGGTATGTTTATTGTCTGCTGAATCTTGGTGAGCTTTGTGTTTTTTTTCCATATCTGTGTAGTAATCCAGTGCGAGACTTGGAGCTTCCTGTAATAAAGACCACTCACTGCTGCTCTGTCTCCTTGTGCAGAGTGACTGGTCTTGTCTCCTCCCCCTCCTGTACTAAAGACCGGTCACTGCTGCTCTCTCCTTGTGCAGGTTGACTAGTCTTGTATCCACCCCCTCTTATAATAAAGACCGGTCACTGCTGCTCTCTCTCCTTGTGGGGGGGTGACTGGTCTTGTCTCCGCCCCCTCATGTAATAAAGACCGCTCACTGCTGCTCTCTCTACTTGTGCAGGGTGACTAGTCTTGTCTCCGCCCCTCCTGTACTAAAGACCTGTCACTGCTGCTCTCTCTCCTTGTGCAGGGTGACTAGTCTGGTCTCCGCCCCCTCCTATAATAATGACCAGTCACTGCTGCTCTCTCTCCTTGTGCAGGGTAAATGGTCTTGTCTCCGCCCCCTCATGCAATAAAGACCTGTCACTGCTGCTCTCTCTCCTTGTGCAGGGTAAATGGTCTTGTCTCCGCCCCCTCCTGTAATAAAGATCTGTCACTGCTGCTCTCTCCTTCTGCAGGGTGACTGACTGGTCTTGTCTCCGCCCCTCATATAATAAAGACCGGTCACTGCTACTCTCTCTCCTTCTGCAGGGTGACTGGTCTTGTCTCCGCCCTCTCCTATAGTTTCCTGTAGTGGGTGGGGCCTGCTGCACAGTGATGTTGTCGCCGTTCCTTTTCCATATCTGGCATTGCAAAGGCATTTTGGCAACTACCTATATCGTGCCATGTTATAGAAAATTTGCCAAACACGCTTAATTTCCTAGTTTGCTACCTGTGACCAATCCCAAGTCTGCTTTCTTTCTCTAACATGCATTGCAGAATTGCCAGCAGAGATCTGATTGGCTGCTGTAGGCAACTCTCAGATTCTCACTCTGCACTGATTTTCTTAAAGGGGAAGACACTACTGGGAGATTACGGTCTCTGATAATACACCAGCTCCATGCGATGTGAGGCTGCACCTGTGCATGTGAAAATACCGTGGCCAGCCAGAGATTAGAGTATTCTTAAGAGATCAGCGAGGATCATCACACCCTAATACTCCTGCGGATAACAAGATCTCATTATCTTGGAGGGAGATGGATGCGATTAAAGACGACAGGCAGATGCCACATTATTCTGTAATCAACTCTGGGGCAGGAGACCGATAAATAATGTGTTTTTTTTTGGAAAATGATACAATATCAGTATCTGTAAAAAAATAAGCCAAGGCAACTGGACTTCCTGTATTTTTCTTGAAGACGTTATACTGGTCATCCGACCAGCTTTCTCCATTCAGAATGGTACAAAATGTATCTGTGAATAATTCTCTGGGGAAAATAAGCTGGTCGGATGACCAGTGAAACGTCTTCAAGAAAAATACAGGAAGTCCAGTTGCCTTGACTTATTGTTTACAGATATACCATGACCTGGATGAATGAGAACCTTCACAGACATATACAATATCAGTTTAAGTGCCATCTTCCTTTTTTGTCTTTAAAATGCAGCAGTACCAGAACGTGGGGGGGGGGAGACACAATATTGTCCTAGGGGACGATTTATAAACATTCTGCCCAACGTATAGCTGAGTGAATGCAGTTTCTAAAATGCAGCGGTACCAGAACGGGGGGTGGGGGGCGATGTCTTCTTAGGGACCATTTTATGAATGTTCTGCTAGCTGGGTGAGTGCCGTTTGCATGGCACTACCGCGACTAGGTGAATCAGACCAACATAGGAATCTCCTATGCTCTTCAGCGCCATCTAGTGGTGCTTGTGCTGTGCGAACGGCATTCACCGAGCTATACGCTGGGCAAAACATTTGTAACTCACAGGGGGGGATTTATCAAAACTGGAGCATCTGGTTACCGAATCTGGTTACCCATGGCAACCAATCAGCATCTCTCTTCAGTTTGCTCAAGATTTGAAAATGAGACAGAGAAGCGGATTGGTTGCAGTGCAAATCTGCTCCAGATTTAGTCTGCTCCAGTTTTGATAAATTCCCCCCATAGTATCTATGAGCAAGCTTCTAATCTCCCAATCATCATCAAATAACATAAACAAGATTGGACGACTGTGATCTCAGGTCTGCAAGAATCTGCAGCATTCCGCTACGGGTACAGCGAGCAATATCCATATGTAAATCATTTTTAATTGTACAATGAATATGTGTAGCACGGTTCCGTTTATTACCGATGCGGATAGTTTTTTAGTTCATTACAGAGCGATCTTATTGGCGACTGTTTACAAACACGCAAGTTCCTGCCTGTTCTTTCGCTGTACGCAACGTCTAGGCATCAAACCGACAGTCGCGCGTTTTTTTTCCTAATGAAAACGTTTGTGTACAGGAACAAGAACGCTGACAATCACACGACTGGAACGTGCTCGCCCGGCCACCTTCTTCTTCTGACGGCGAAAGGAATTTCGCAATGGGCCAACAAAGGAGATAAAAGGGAAAAGCGGGACAAAATATGCCGCTTCTGAGGTCCTGGAGTTCAGGAGGTATGTGGACACACAGAACGCTCAAAACAATCTCACCCCTCCCAGGAATGTCATTGCAACACCAGTTAATGCCTAACAAGGCTTCTTAACCCTTGGACGCCCAGGATATGGCAGGGGAAAACAAAAAACAGAACACCCCAGCTGACGGATCTGCGGAACTCACAAATATTTGTTTTAGATGTGTCCGGGATCAAATCATGTGCAATCAGGGCAGGTGACTGAATGGGAATGCACTGCAAACACATCCAATGCAAAGTGCGCATGCTCATAAACAAATGCATCATGGGAAATGAAAGTTGCTTACGGCCCGTTCACCTTTTATGTGAGCTACAGAGTAGGGTCACACCGAGCTAAGGGCCCGTTCACACTGGCTGAATGCTATAACGATTGGTTATGGCGTGCGGGGTTTAGTATCAGTTGTGTGATGGAGGTGGAGTTGCCTTGCATTGTACAACCCAAGGTACTTGTTTACCTTTCTTAACTTTATTAAAAACGTCAGAAATGGACGGTGACCTCAGGTGAGCTGCATGGCTGCATTTTTCGCATGGCAACCTGCTCGAAGCCAGCATTGCAGTGTGAACGGGGCACATTAGAAAGGAATTGTCTTCTATGTGCCCTTGCGGTGACTGGACAAGCAAGCGCAGAAAAACGCAGTTACCCCTCATAGTGTGAACGGGCCATAAAGGCACACGAAAAATACTCAACGCTATATATGAAATGCTTCACATGATTGCGTTAGAGGGCAGTGCGTTGCGTTTTTGAAAAAATCTGCTTGCAGAGTAACATCACATTATAAATCAATGGCAAAGCA